>NC_090258.1:3491861-3789361 GCF_037325665.1 Littorina saxatilis | reverse complement strand
CTTCCCACTTACAAATAACAAGCTTATATTATTTTACAGATACCTTCCTTCTCATATCGATTAAAAGTAAGCCTCACACACAAAAGAATCAAGGAAAAGAGAAAAAGAAACATACAAGTGGCTTTTCCACTTCAGGCTTTTCACTTCAGGCGATCACACAATTTCATCTGTGGGTGCCACTTGTAAGGCAATTTTAGGAAATGTCCACTTTTAATTTCTAAATATCATCAATATGTAAAAATATTGTATCGCAATGGGGAAAATAAACAATGAAATTAACCAACCAACCAATCAAACAACCCAAAAGTGGATTAGTTAGAAATAATACGAAAACAACTCACCAACATTTGTCTTTTTCATGCATACCTGGTTACTTATAATACCTGATTAAATGAAGTGATCAACAGAAAAAATTAAGACTGTGATACCGTCATGAGAATTGATACGATTATACATATAGTACGTAAAATAAAACCTGATTATCATGTACCATACAGACTCTTTCAAATGTCAAAAGCCTAAATCTTCAAAACACAAAACCACTGGAACACGAGATCAGCAGCTCTTAAAGATACTTTCTATTCCACGTAAACAATCATGTAATCTACCACAGACCTGTCCAAGCTTCTGCATTGGATAATGCAGAGCACGTACCTCTGACATACAATAGTGTTTTGCACAAAATCAGTTCTTAAAGATACTTTCCGTCCTGCATAAACAATCAGGGTGACCCAAAAAAAAGAGTACCCAAACAAAACGTCATAAATTGAACAAAAATAAAGCAATCTTCATAAAATTTATTTACACACACAAGTCGCCTCTGCATGATTTGCACAGAAAATTTTAGCGTTCTAGCTTGTCTTTCAGGAAAGTTAAGCTCATTCTACAGAACATGCTCCAAATGGCCTCCGCGCCGCTGCAGGCAAACTTGAACTCGCCGCGCAAAGTTATCAATCACCCGCACACACTCCCGTTGCGAGATTCCACGAATGGTTGTTGTGATGGCTCTCTTGAGTTCTGTGATTGTCTGTGGGTTGTTCCTGTAGACGTTGTCTTTCAGGAACCCCCAAAGATAGAAACCTGGGGGATTTAAATCCGGGGGAGGCCATTTGGAGCATGTTCTGTAGAATGAGCATAACTTTCCTGAAAAACAAGCTAGAACGCTAAAATTTTCTAAAATTATTTCACACATGACATGGGAGAGTGTTCATACTTGGCTCCCCCAAAAAAGTAGCAAGTGCTTAGCGCCAATGATCAAAAGTCCCCCAAACACAACAACAACAAAGTATTTAACAATGTTGAGTATACATCAAACGCACCAAAATATAACTGAACCATATTAAAAAAACCTGATCACAGATCTTTATCTAAATTCTTTTTTCGATAGCGAAAAAAGAAGACAGAATCAAGGTCTGATTTTCATAAATGCATTGCCAGCAAGCTTCAACAAGATTATAAAGCACAGCTTAATCTCATCAAATTCACAAAGTTTTGAGAGACAAGATAAAACATAAATGAAGTCAAAAAGCACTTCGAAGAGTGACTTATCCAAACAAGAATCAATTTCATAAAGCTTTCAAAATGACAGCTACTCGCCCCAAAAGAAACCGAGCTGTGTATGGAACAACTTTCGCAAACCAATAAAAGCAACCAAGTAATATAGAGAGAGAGTTCTTTCTTTATTTGGTGTTTAACGTCGTTTTCAACCACGAAGGTTATATCGCGACGGGGAAAGGGGGGAGATGGGATAGAGCCACTTGTCAATTGTTTCTTGTTCACAAAAGCACTAATCAAAAATTTGCTCCAGGGGCTTGCAACGTAGTACAATATATTACCTTACTGGGAGAATGCAAGTTTCCAGTACAAAGGACTTTAACATCTCTTACATACTGCTTGACCAAAATCTTTACAAAAATTGACTATATTCTATACAAGAAACACTTAACAAGAGTAAACGGAGAAACAGAATCCGTTAGTCGCCTCTTGCGACATGCTGGGGAGCATCGGGTAAATTCTTCCCCCTAACCCGCGGGGGGTGCCTGAGAGAGAGGGAGAGAGATTACAGACAGTCATGAAAATAGGTGGAAAAAAAAAAAAAAAGCGACACACAATCGTGCAATCTGGTACAATCTGGGGTATCAAGAATATTCACTGGAGCTGAAAAAATGCGTAAAAATATAAAAAAATCTCATGCCTGTTTATATAGCAACAGATGATAAATCATCTTTACAATGTCAAGAATAACTTCTACAGTGAATATTCACACACACCAGCATACACACACACACACAGCAACCCTTGTGTATATGATAGGGACTTCATGAAAAGTTATCTTTTATCATTCGGAAGCACTAGCATCATACACAACTCACAAAATTAAACCATTCAAAAAAGTGTCCCAGCTCAAAACAATAATATCTCAATAAATGCCCTCAATTGCAAACTCTTGAACTTCTTTGAAGACTGTCAACAGTCCAGGAGAAAAGCAACTTAAATCTTGAGGAACTTTTTCTCCAGATTTTTCTTCTTAGAAAACGGTAATAAATGTCAAAGAATTCTAAATGAAGAAAAAAAGTCAAATAAATGTCCCAAAACATCTTTCAAAGGTAAGGGGTAGTGGACACGGTCCAAAATAAAATAACTATTTTTCTCATGCAAAAGCACAGGATTTCAATTCAGTGCAAGGGAGGTAACACTATCTTTCCAGCTGAGATTTCGCGATGGCTTCATTGATTGTGGCACGCATCATCTGAATTGCCTCCCTTGGGTTGTCATGTTTCACCAGAGCGCTCCCTGAGACGATCACATTGGCACCAACCTGAAGAAATTAAATCAAAAATCAAATTAAAATACACACCTATTGTGAGCTTGAGTGAGAAATCCTTAATGCCAATATTAATTTATGTTGTTTATTTCATGATAAAAATTGAATAAAGTCTTGTTTAAACCAAAAATAACCATTCAACAACACATTGGAAAACTATCTAATCTAGCAATCATAAGATCTAAACAGCACCTAACTGGGACAAATTTCATTTTCAGCTAATATATATAGGTTACACATTCTGAGTTCTAAATATCGTGCATATTTTCCCTCGGGTAGATTTCCAGGTATTACCTCGCCAGAGGCTCGGTAATACCTGAAAATCGACCCAAGGGAAAATAGAGGCTCGGTAATACCTGAAAATCGACCCAAGGGAAAATATGCACGATATTTAGGACAAGGTGTGTAAGCTTTTTATCCCATTACTCTGACGTTTTCATGAAAAAACACCACTTTTTGACACTCACTCTGCGAGTGCCTGTTTTCTGCTGGCCAAACCTTCAGCGACCGCAAATCGTGTCATCAAATTCATGTGCGAAACGAGTCCCCTTTTGTCTTTTTGGTAAACGCGCCATAAAACGTCTGCTTTTGTATTTAGTCATCAATACTGCTTAAGAAAACGAATTACAGAGATTGCGCAGTTCAATGCATATGAAACTGTGCAGTTACCGGCCGGTTTCAGTCAGTGACCCAAGTTGGTTGTCAGAGGCATTCGCCAAAAAGACTGCGTGTGTGATTTTACAAGCGATGAGGATGATTGCTGAATTTGTGCTTATTCGAGCTGTTGTGCTTCAGTGTTCAAATTTGGATTACTTACTTCTTCAATCGTCATTTAGGTGAGCCTTACTTTGATGTCTGTCGTTCAGTCTTAGGCCAGTAAGTTATCTGTACTGTACTGCGGTAAGCTTAGTTTTGTTCTGCTGGTCTATTCAATGTAGGTCAAAACTTGTAAATCTATCTGCCTGCATGACCTGAACCTAGACACCGTTGTTTACTTTAAAATTGAAAAATAACACACGCAAGATCCGACCTTCTTCGCCACCTTTTATTTTAACCGTATCTCCAACTTTGTAAGTGGCAATTTCCATGTTGCTGGTCAACTTGATCAGTAAGCTTAGCCGGTGATTCTGTAGCAAACGACAGATCTGCAGCAGACGACAGATCTGCAGCAGACGACAGATGGGACAGCCTTGTTCTGTTGAACCAGATTTAGCAATCAATGCTCTAAAAGCGATAGCAAATGAACAAAACTGTAAGCATACTGTTTTAGTTTAATTTTTATTTCGTCGCTCAGGATTTTGTTGTCGGGATTGATCTAAGCGGTTGCCTATGAAGAGTACTAGAGTTGTGCGCCTTGAATCACTGTCTGTCTCTATCGCTCTCTCTCTCTCTCTCTCTCTCTCTCACCGCTTCGGCCAACTCATAATCTTCACTCAGCTTTTTTAACCCCAGCAGATTATGTGTATTCTTTGTTGTTTTCTTTATTTCTTCAATGTTAAAATGTATGTAGATCGTTAGCTAAACGCGAGTTCGACTTTTATACCGCAGAATATTTCAATCGTTTTGCTGAAAAAAGTAGTCTCCGAGTTAACGATAAATATGCAGATGACCTCTATAAATTATTCAATTGTACTCTGAGATCAAAGACAATGACAGGTGAGATCGAGACTCGGTTGTGATGGATTATCCAGAATAATCACCTCCTCAGCTAACAGAGACAAAGAGGCAGGTCATTGGATAATTTCGTTTTATTTCACGCAGTCATTTTGTTGTTTAGGTTTTATTTATTTAATTATTTTAGTTTGCCCTTTTACTTCAAAGAACACTAGGTCAACGTGCGTTTTGTTTTGACCGTGACTACAGTTTTTTAGGGTTTTTTTTTTGCTTAACGCCCAGTCCACCACGAAGGGTGATATCAGGGCGGTGCTGCTTTGACATTTAACGTGCGCCACACACAAGACAGAAGTCGCAGCACAGGCTTCATGTCTCACCCAGTCACATTATTCTGACACCGGACCAACCAGTCCTAGCACTAACCCCATAATGCCAGATTGCCAATTTTAAAGTCTTAGGTATGACCCGGCCGGGGTTCGAACCCACGACCTCCCGCTCACTGGGCGGACGCCTTACCACTAGGCCACCGTGTTGCGGTATGTGACTACAGGTGCCAACAAGTAATCCTACTTGTTGTTTGATTACTTTCTACAAGCAACAGTTATATCCTTCTTTAGAGCAAAACTGACACACCCATGAAACACGGGTGAAAAATTGAGCATTTCGCCACTGTAGGTGGTGGCAGTTGTGTGATGATGGTGGTGTGCGTGTTTACGCTGTTGTGCATGCTTGTGTGCATGTGTACATGTGTACGTGCACATGTGTGTAAAAGTCTTGTGGTTTTTATTTTACTCCATAAGGTATTTTCTCAGGAGGGAATGGGAGAGGCAGAAACTAACAGAAAGAGACAGAGGAAGGCCAACAACGACAACAAGACAGACGGACACACGTACATCTGCACACTGTTGGATGGTTTTAGGTCCCACGCCTCCGTCCACTTCTATGTCCAGGTTCTTGTACTTCTCCCTCAGAACTTGCACCTGAAACATTTTACACACATTATGCTACAGTGGAACCCCCCTTTTAAGACCTCCAAAAATCTGAGAAAATCAGGTCTTCGAACGGGGGGAATCTTAAAACGGAGTGAAATTTACAGAGGCTATGAACAGAAAATCAGGTCTTCGAACGGGGGGAATCTTAAAACGGAGTGAAATTTACAGAGGCTATGAACAGAAAATCAGAAAAATGAAGGTCTGAAAAAGGAGGAAGTCTTAAATCGGGGGTTCTCCTGTAGTAACAAGGAAGACAAATTGGATGCACCACAGGAAGCAAATCAAAATAAGCTAATAAATATATTTGCGAATGAGTGAATAAATAAATAAATGAGTAAAATAAAATCAGAGCCAAAACAATACTGTTCTGCTTTTAGTGCAGTAGTGTGGTTTAGCTGGATGTCATGTCAAGAATTAGCAACATTAACATGCTGTGAACTATTATCATAAAAAAAAGAATTTTTAAAAATACCACTAAAACACCAAAGACTTTATCACAGTAAAACGAAAAAGGAGAGAACACACACACACACACGCAACCATACACACAGTTTCATACACACACATCCCTACGCACAATCACACACACACCTTTACGCCAACCAAACAGCACACAGCTACTATCAATTCAAGCAAACGCATACACTGTATATTTAACAGAAAAAAACAGCTTTTTTCCAAATCAAAGTTAATCACCTGTGTACCAAGTTTCACAATTAGCATGTAATTAACATTGCACTCACCTTAGGCAAACATTCGGACATGAACGACTGCCCTCCAAAGCCCGGGTTGACAGTCATGATGAGAATTAAGTCCACCATGTCTACATACGGCAAAACAACGCTCACGTCTGTCGGTGGGTTCACACCCAAACCAACCTGTGGAATAATGACACACACATAAATTCCATTATCAAGACATCATTATTTCACCATATCAACATACAGTAGAACCATTCTCACGTCTGTTGGTGGGTTAACACCCAAAACAACCTGCACAATAACGACAAAGAAAAATCATTTCCATTATGACATCATAAGAATTATTAACAGCTATTGTGTTAACAGCCTAGTAATAGGGTCTGATATTTAGACATGACAAGTATAATGTCGACAAGGCCATCTGCAATGTATGCACATTTTCAGCTGGTCCAGTCGGTGTCCTTTCCTGACAGGTCCCACTGTTGTCTCAGAATCAGCGCTGAAAGTCCACGAAATGGGACACTGGCCTTTGGCTAGTACCGTACTTTTCGGACTATAAGGCGATACTTTTTTTTTATTTTTTTACTTAAAATCGTGGGGTCGCCTTATACACGACGTCGCCTTATTCTCGGATAAAATAGGTTTCACGAGCACTGTGAACTTGAAATCAATGAGCAACTAACAACCATTTAAGTGAACACAATTCAAGCAATGTTGATCGCCGAAAAAATTACCTGAACACTAGTTGCGTTGAAACACGACAGTCGACAGTCGGTCTTTTGACACTTCAACTGGGTACCGCTTCAACTTGCACTTCGACTTTGTCACTGTCAAGATGCCGAAAACGAAGAGAGCTTCATACGATGCTGCCTTCAAGATTAAAGCCATCGATCTTGCGATACGACTGGACTTTCTGTTTGAAACAGTGTTTCCTGCCGATTTTGAGCGGTCGCCATGTTTGATCATTGATGTTGTTTTTTTTCTTCTATGTACGATGTTTTTCTTCATTTTTTTCTTTCATGCCATCGCCTTATGCACGACACCATCGCCTTATCCATGGCATCGCCTTATTCTAGGCTTTTTTCATTTTTTTTTTTTAAAGTAGGGGGTGCGCCCTATACACGGCAGCGCCTTATAGTCCGAAAAGTACGGTACTTCTCTTTACTTACTAGCCAGAGAGCAAATTTGAGTATTTTTACTCGCCAAACCAACCATTTGATTCAGCAACTTTACTCGCATTTGGCGAGTAGATTAAACATTTCTACTCGCCATTTACATTTTTCTACTCGTCACTTTCAGGCCTGAGAATGGAGGTATCTTTATCAACACAGCCCTGAAAGTCCAACAAATGGTGTACTCGTCCTTGGCTAGAGATTCTGAAAATTTACTAGCCAGAGCAAACTTAACTAGCCAAACCAACAATTTGTTTCAGCAACTTTACTCGCATTTGGTGAGTAGATGAATATTTCTACTCGCCAGTTACATGTTTCTACTCGCCAGTTACATGTTTCTACTCGCCATGGCGAGTAAAATACTCGCCATTTTCAGGCTTGCAACAGAAAATCTACAAGAGCTTAAAACTTTCTTTTTTTTTCATCTGGGGGTCTTTAACCTTTTTATATGGGGGTTTTACAACGGTGTTCCTCTGAATAACTTACTAACTGACCAATTAAGCAATTAAAATTAAAATACCATGGCTGCTCACTACGAAATTCCTGTGGGGGTCCGATGTCGATAAAATCATAGTTTTTCTTATACTGTGGTAAAATTAAAAACCTCACTTTAGCCTTTGGTTTTGATCTTTTTGTTGTTGTTTTTGGCAGCATTTTTAGAAGGCCAAAACTAGAAAGAAGCACAACTTATTTTCCTTACATGTGTGTGTCCACTTGGCTGGTCTCGGTTAACCAGAGCGTCTTTTCACCGGTTTCGTCCCCCAAAAAAGAGGCTGCTTTCACAAATTATTGTAGAATGTTTCCTTTTTCAGGACAATCGAAAAAATCTCGAGATTTCGTGATGGATTTCAAACATCGGGAGATTCCCGAAAAATTCGGGAGGGTTGGCAGCTATGACATACCTTCATCCCAGCCTCCTTGATTTTGCGGATGCAGGCGACAGGATCGGAGGTGGCTTCATAGTGAAAGGTGTACATGCTGGCTCCCGCATCAGCCATAGCTTCCACCCACTGCAACATCAGGGTTAACACAAACGTATACAATCTCAAACAGAATGAGGTAGAGCGATGTTAAGATATCAAATAACCAAAGGGAAGTAATCGCTCTTAATGCATACGACATGTGTAATAGAGTAAGCGAGAGTAAGCACCTGAGAGAATAACAAGCATTGAAATGAACATGAAAGTTGCTTGTTCATTTCAATGCTTGTTATTCTCTCAGGTGCCAGGAGAAAAGGTTCCGTATAACTCTCGCTTACTCTATTACACATGTCGTATGCATTAAGAACGATTACTTCCCTTTGGTTATTTGATATAAACGTATACAGTGGAGCCCCGGTTTTAAGACCTCCCAAAATCTGGGACAATCAGGTTTAAAAAGGAGTGAGTCTTAAAATGGGGGTAAATTTTCAGAGATTATGAAGTAGAAGTCTAAGATAACGGGGTCTTAAAAGCGAAGAAGGGGGGTCACTCTCAAAAGGGGGCTTCCACCCACTGGAATATCAAGGTTAACACAAACTTCGCATAAAGTTTTGTTCATATGGCCCATTTACAGTAAAAAAAAAACTTTTAAGACTTCCTCCTTTCTCAGATGTTTTGTTTATAACATCTGTAAATCAACCACCATTTTAAGACTCCCTCCTTTTTAAGATCTGATTTTCTCATATTTTTGTAGGTTGTTACCAACTTTCAAGCAAGTTTTTTTTGTTTAAAGTGATATACGTACTTGATTGCTGAGAGATTCGAACCTGTGATCGCAACTGTAACGACTTGATTGTCAAACACTTTAACGATTGTGCAAATCTGGCTCACTGTCCTCTGGGGTAAAAATTTCATTTTGACTTCGAATACTACAAGTTAGTTCTCGAGCATGAGTATCAGTATCGACTCGTCGGATTCCGAGCTTCTCTGTTGCTATTTATGTACTGTCGATCTAACTGTTTGAGGTTGATAACCGACCCTATGCTCCAAATTACTTCGTATCAGTTTGGAAAACAAACTCCAGTAGCATTAAATAAATTAAATTCAAAAACAAAGAGACTGCCAACGTTCCAAAATTCAGAATAAAAAAACAAGAAAGGTAGGTTGTTGAAACGTTTATTTGTTATTTTGTCAATAACAAACGTTCCAAGTCCAACAACCTACCTTTCTTGTTTTTCAAGTAGCATTAATTTCTAGTGTGACTCACATTATGTGGGCAGAAAAAAAGGCTGGGTCGGGTTACCATAAACCCACAAATTTATTTTGTTTTTACATAGTAGTACACTACTAAAGCATGGAGAGGTCAAGCTCACATGTATTACTTGTATACAAAGTGTTTACTACATGACTTACTTCCTCATTTTTTGTGTGCATTAATCTTCCTTGTTTACTTGGTTTTTAAAATTCATCTGTGATCATGAAAAATACCTCAAAGAGTCCAATAGATAAATAGAACTATAATTTATAAACAATACTATGTTTTGCATGACATTTTAAAATGATATTCAGTGCATTTAAATTGTATGCACATAATTAATATTCCTATCGACAACGACCTTATGCATATGAAATATTACGTCGAAAGACTGCGCCACGACGATCAAAAAGCAATGTCATCATTAGTGGACAAAACGCATCGGAGCTTGTACAGTCCGTCAGTCGATCACACTCACAGCGAGTGTTAGTGTTAGAAATCAAACAAGCACGAATCATTCAAATGTCAAGACTTTTCCAAAACTGAACAAACACACTACACTAAAGCATGAAAAAAATATCCAATGAATAGAAGCATACATTTTGAAGAAATGCTGAGTCCGAAACATCGCTGTAGCAGACGACACAACTCACCCTCTCTGGGTTATCTACCATCATGTGCATTTCGAAGAAGGCTTCGGGCATTTTCGGTCGTAGACATTTTACAACTGGATGACCAAACGTGAGGTTGGGTACAAAATGCCCATCCATTACATCCAGATGCAAATAGTCGGATCCACAGTCCAAGAGACGCTGACACTCTTCGGCAAGCGAGGAGAGATCGGCATTGAGGATTGAAGGAGCGATCCTGCACGAGCAACCATTGGAGAGCGCCATTTTGGATTGTAATAAGAAAAATGTGGAACGGCGCAGAAGCGAACATTGTTATCGCGATCATAGGCACATGCTATGCTGATAGTTTTTTTAGATATATTTTTTAGACTTGCAAAAAGGCGCAGTCTTGTGTATCTGTGCTAGAGAGAGAGAGAGAGAGAGAGAGAGAGAGAGAGAGAGAGAGAGAGAGAGAGAGAGAGAGAGAGAGAGAGAGAGAGAGAGAGAGAGTTGATTAGTAATTGCCAAGAGAACTTGAGAAGCAGAGAGAGAGAGAGAGGGGGGGGGGGGGGGGGAGGAGATATGACAGACGGCCTGACAGACACGGAGACTGAGACAGAGATACACTGGCACTCAGTAAGAGACAAACGCTGAAACAGAGACAGACACGGAAAACTCGTGAAAATGATGACAAAAAGTTTTAACTGAGCGAATGTTCACAAAAAGAAAGGGAGAAATAACAAGTCACGTGCGAAATTACTACATTTAGTCAAGCTGTGGAACTCACAGAATGAAACTGCATTTTTTCACCATGACCGTAGTCCGCCGCTCGTACAAAAGGCGAGCGGCCTGTTTAGCGTGGTAGCGGTTGCGCTGTGCTGCATAGCACGCTTTTCTGTGCCTCTCTTCGCTTTAACTTTCTGAGCGTGTTTTTAATCCAAACATATCATATCTATATGTTTTTGGAATCAGGAACCGACAAGAAATAAGATGAACTTGTTTTTAAATCGATTTCGGAAATTTATTTTAATCATAATTTTTATATTTTTAATTTCCAGAGCTTGTTTTTAATCCAAATATAACATATTTATATGTTTTTGGAATCAGAAAATGATGAAAATAAGATGAACGTAAATTTAGATTGTTTTATATAAAAAATTATTTTAATTACAATTTTTGGATTTTTAATGACCAAAGTCATTGATTAATTTTTAAGCCTCCAAGCTGAAATGCAATACCAAAGTCCGGCCTTTGTCGAATATTACTTGGCCAAAATTTCAATCAATTTTATTGAAAAATGAGGGTGTGACAGTGCCGCCTCAACTTTTACAAAACTGAGCCGGATATGACGTCATCAAAGACGTTTATCCAAAAAATGAAAAAAACGTCTGGGGATATCAAACCCAGGAACTCTCATGTAAAATTTCATAAAGATCGGTCCAGTAGTTTACTCTGAATCGCTCTACACACGCACAGACACACAGACACACAGACACACAGACACACACACACACACACACACCACACACACACACACACACACACACACACATACACCACGACCCTCGTCTCGATTCCACCTCTATGTTAAAACATTTAGTCAAAACTTGCCTTAATGTAAAAAGATGGATCAAACCGTGGACAACAGTGCGATTACAACATTTATTTTATATGAAGTCTTATATCGCGCGCGTATCTCCAGACTCGGACTCAAGGCGCAGGGATCTATTTATGCCGTGTGAGATGGAATTTTTTACACAATACATCACGCATTCACATCGACCAGCAGATCGCAGCCATTTCGGCGCATATCCTACTTTTCACGGCCTATTATTCCAAGTCACACGGGTATTTTGGTGGACATTTTTATCTGTGCCTATACAATTTTGCCAGGAAAGACCCTTTTGTCAATCGTGGGATCTTTAACGTGCACACCCTAATGTAGTGTACAGCTGTCTGTGTTCGTGGATGCGAAAGTTGGGCAGACGTGGAGTTGCATGACAAATAAACACACACCCGCGCGTGTGTGTGTGTGTGTGTGTGTGTGTGTGTGTGTGTGTGTGTGTGTGTGTGTGTGTGTGTGTGTATGTGTGTGTGTGTATGTGTGTGTGTGTAGTGTGTGTGTGTGTGTGTGTGTGTGTGTGTTTCATGTCCCTGCCCAACTTGCACAAACACGAACACAGGTAGCTGGGCAGTGAAATAAATGTTATAATCGCTCTGCTGTCCACGGTTTCATCAATGGTTTTTTTGGTTCTTTCTTTAGTGAACATTCGCTCAGTTAAAACTACTAATTTTCCTCTAACTTTCAAGCGAGCAGAGTGGCCGCGGTGAAAAGAGCGACAGTATTCAAACACTGTCAACTCCCAAGGCGTGGGTTCGAATCCCACTCTCGTCGATATTTATGTGTGTGTTTGTTTGTCTGTACGTGTATCCCGACGACGCTGCAAGACTGGTACCTGCGTGATCTTCAAGTGTGTGTGTTGTCCGTGTAGATGTGGAGTAAAATTGTTGGTTCCAGACCAGTGCCAATAGCGTAATTCCTGAATGAGAATGGTGGTTCCAGGCCGGTGCCAAAGTGAGAATGGTGGTTCCAGACCGGTGCCAGAGTGAGAATGGTGGTGCCAGACCGGTGCCAGAGTGAGAATGGTGGTGCCAGAATGACAGCGGTGACTGAGTGTCAGAGTTAGAGTGGGAGCGCCAAAGTGAGAATGGTGGTTCCAGGCCGGTGCCAAAGTGAGAATGGTGGTGCCAGACCGGTGCCAGAGTGAGAATGGAGGTGCCAGAATGACAGCGGTGATGTCAGAGTTAGAGTGGGAGTGCCAAAGTGAGAATGGTGGTTCCAGGCCGGCGCCAGAGTGAGAATGGTGGTGCCAGACCGGTGTCAGAGTGAGAATGGTGGTGCCAGAATGACAGCGGTGATGTCAGATCTAGAGTTAGAGTGGGAGCGCCAAAGTGAGAATGGTGGTTCCAGGCCGGCGCCAGAGTGAGAATGGTGGTGCCAGACCTGTGCCAGAGTGAGAATGGTGGTGCCAGAATGACAGCGGTGATGTCAGAGTTAGAGTGGGAGTGCCAAAGTGAGAATGGTGGTTCCAGGCCGGTGCCAGAGTGAGAATGATGGTGCCAGACCGGCGCCAGAGTGAGAATGGTGGTGCCAGACCAGCTGCAGAGTAAGAATGGTGGTGCCAGACTGGTGCCATAGTGAGAATGGTGGTGCCAGAATGACAGCGGTGATGTCAGAGTTAGAGTGGGAGTGCCAAAGTGAGAATGGTGGTTCCAGGCCGGTGCCAGAGTGAGAATGATGGTGCGTGAGTGACAGTGATGATGCAAGAATGAGAGTGGGGATGCCAGAATTAGAGTGGTGATTCCAGAACGTTGCCAGAGTGAAAATGAGAGTGAGAGTGGGGATGCCAGAGTGAGAGTGGTGGTGCTAGTGTGAGAAAGAGTGAGAATGACATCAGTCGGACAGAATGACGGTGGTGTGTGTGCGTGTGTGTGTACGTGTTTGAGTGCGTGTAAGTGTGTGTGCCGGTGTGTGCCGGTGTGTACATGCGTGTTTGAGTGTGTGTGCGTGCGTGTGTGTATGACAATTTTCGAATGACTGATTCGTAGCTTATTTGGTAAATATTATTACCTACTTTCGTACATTTCTTGTTAGTGTGAGCTTTATTAGCATCATTTTTGAGCACATTTTAATTCAATCAATGAATCCAAAGTTTTAGAAACCAGTAATGTTTTCTGTTAAAGGCATAGTTTTGATCAATAAATTAAAACAAAATTTCAGTGTGAATGTTTAGATTACAAAAAGGATAAAAGTGGATGTAAAATGGATTGCTTTTTGCACTGACAGGCAACACGTGTTCAAATTAAACTGTTCTGATATTTTTGGTCAGTTCTAACAAGGGGAACCTTGCTTTAATGAATGTGATTTTCGGGGTTGTGTGTGCATGTTACGTGTTCCGGTGTTTAGACACTAGCTGATGTAAAATCGCGCTGTTTGCTGAAAATGGTGGGGAATTCAACGACCCCTCTTGTCATATAACTGTCAAATAACCTAACATAGATGTGCACATGTGCCTGATTTTGTTTTGATGAGTAGAATAGAAGGGCTGATCAAGTGGGTTTCTTGAAGAATGTTAAGTTTTTTTCTGTGTGAAAACGTTCGTGTAAAAATTAATGTCAGGAGGGTTGAGGGGGGATGGGTGGGGGTAGAGCTTTTCTGCACAACACACACACATACACACGCACACGCACGCACGCACACACGCACACACACACACACTGTCACACACGCACAAACCCACACACGCACACACACACACACACACTCACAAACACACACATACACACACACACACACACACACTCACAAACACACTCACAAACACACAAACACGAACACACACGCGCGCGCACTAGAGAGAGAGAGTGAGAGAGAGAGAGAGAGAGAGAGAGAGAGAGAGAGGGGGGGGGGAAAGATATTGCGAAACAGACAGGCAGGCAGACAGACAGACAGACAGACAGACAGACAGACAAGCAGACAGACAAACAGAAAGCTCTGAACACAATCTTTTCAAGGCAAGGCCAATCTTCAAGGCTGGGTTTATTCAATCTCTTGTCTGTAGCAAGACACAAGCTTTACTCCCCGCCTTGTTAATGCAAATGATCACAGGAATTCCGCGGAACACAGCATGTCACGTTCAGAAGCGTATGGTTCATTCTCTCAATCATCAAGTTCGAGCTAGAGCAGTCACAGAGTGGCATTCAGTCCCTTGCTTTACTATAGTAACAGCTAGTTTATCTTTCCTGGACAAGGCAGAAATAATCGGCCAAACATAGTAAGGTTGAGTGATACAAATAATGCGCAGTCCATTCATTGATTTATCAGAGGCACTTCGACCCAAATGTCTTTGAAGTGGTCAGATAGACAAACACTTATGATACAGACAATAAAGTTAGCTTAGAAAGAGTTTGTGTAAATGACTCCAGTGACAGAAACACTGTCTTAGCCAAGTTCATTTTTGTATCATAAGTGTTTGTCTGTCAGTCCACTTTTAAGAACTTTGGGTCGAACTACCGTGATTGTAATGTTTTGTTTTGACATAAATTAAATGTTCCAATAACTTTTTTTTGTTCAGATTTTTGGAACGTTGGCAAATTTATCTGATTTTAGATTTTTGTTTGATCAGAGGGGCCCACAATAGACGTGTAATAACACTCTAACCCAGAATTACAGAGATGGCACGGAATTTTGGTCAAAAAACGTGTTTTGGGTTTTGAGCATTTTCAGGTAATAGAATCATTGTGTAATGTAATTGCGTCATTGTCAACCTCTTTCTTGCAATAAAGTGATAATTTTCACCGTCTTTTATCAACATTTGACACCATTTTGAAAACTGTTGACGCTGTTTTCTCAGAATCATTTTTTTAAACATCAGCGCCGTCATTTGAAAAATATTTATCTTCTAGACTAACTGTCCAGTCTTCTTGGCTCTTTTTTTTTTTACAAGAAATCGTATCTTTGTGCAGTAACAGAGAGACATTTTAAGAATTACCCAGGAATGATTTTAGAAATGCTGTCAAAGTACAAAAACTTGCCTTTTTTCTGACATTGATTTTGTGCTTATAAAAATCTACCCAGAAAGTAAAACCTGTTTATAAATTTTAAGAAGTTCCTTTGTTGTTGCATTAAGGTTCATTTTTAGAGCAACATAAAACATACTGCAAAGTTCTATCTTTATTTTTGCGGAAGATATATTTGTCTCAAAAACTGCATGTTTGATCCCAAAACAAGTCACGAGGAATTCCATTTTGACCAATAATTAATTCAAATATCACTTTTATGGATAAAAAACACTTTTTTCTGAGGATTAATATCAAGAACCTTGAAACAAAACTTAAAACGCTTGCTAAAGAAAAAAATCTGAATTTCCGTGCCATCTCTGCCCTTAACTGACCAAAGCTAGCCTTCTTGCCCTTAAGAGGCGTACGTCTGAACATGGTGTTCCGCACAATTCCCATCGTCGCCACACCTGTGCTAATTGTCACCGGCACCTGAAGAAGCTGACGCAGCAAAACACGTGAGCTTGCTGTCGTTGGGGACTTTCACGTAGTAGTCGGAAGACAGATTGAGGAAGTCGCCCTTGCAGAAACCGTGGAGAGCGGCGTCGACCACATAAACGTTAGGGGGAATCGCAGGGTCCCTCACCATAACCTTGATTACAGCATGCGTGATGGTCCGACGTGCGTTGAATATCACCTCCGACAGAAGTACAACGGTTCTGCACAAACATAGCAAGATACAGATGAACATAGAGAGGAATTTAGAGAGGAACATACAGAGATGATGATGATGATGATGATGATGATGATGATGATGATGATGATGATGATGATGATGATGATGATGATGATGATGATAATAACTGGACATTTGTAAGTGCCTAACCTATGGCTCTAGGCCCTTTACAAAAGAACATATACAGAATAGAACAATCAAATGTACAACCTACATAAAACAATTAACCATACGGATAAAAATCACCACATGTACTGTTCACACAATATTCATATATGCTAATATACACACTATATACGTAGGCTGTTCCATAACTATTTGGAATCTCGGAAACGGAAACACATTCCAACAATCTAACCAGGCCATTTTCCGGACCAATCCTTCCCCAGCCGACACCCAACTGGCCATCCTCTCAAACGTTCTCATTCTGGCCTGGGATCACGTGACATCAGCTATACCTGGTATGGCCTTCGTGAAGGCTAGGACAGAGTCTATAACAGTGTTTCCGCGGCTATTCAAGTTTCTTGAAATCCGAGAACAGGCTGAATTAGCATGGGTAGATGTCAAGAAAATAGGGTGGATGCAACCAGCAGCAGTGCTCCCTTTGCTGCCAAGAAATATGCAGATTCTGAGGAGAAAATGGGGCTGGATTGGACACACCCTTAGGAAACCAACATCCAGCATCACCCGCCAGGCTCTCACTTGGAATCCACAGGGGAAAAGAAAGAGAGGGAGGCCAAGAAACAGCTGGAGGCGGGACACAGAGGCAGAACTGAAGAGGCAAGGCAACAGCTGGAGGCGGGACACAGAGGCAGAACTGAAGAGGCAAGGCAACAGCTGGAGGCGGGACACAGAGGCAGAACTGAAGAGGCAAGGCAACAGCTGGAGGCGGGACACAGAGGCAGAACTGAAGAGGCAAGGCAACAGCTGGAGGCGGGACACAGAGGCAGAACTGAAGAGGCAAGGCAACAGCTGGAGGCGGGACACAGAGGCAGAACTGAAGAGGCAAGGCAACAGCTGGAGGCGGGACACAGAGGCAGACCTGAAGAGGCAAGGCAACAGCTGGGCAGAAGCGGAGAGAACAGCCCAGAACAGGGTGCGATGGAGAAATGTCGTCAATGGCCTATGCTCCGCTGGGAGCAAAGGGCCTAAGTAAGTAAGTAAGTAAAGGCGGTATACACAGGTGCGTTGTCATGTTACAGCATAAGCCCTCGAATACCCGTGTTTGGACGGTGTTTGTGCCAAGCCTCGAATATTTTCGAACATTAGTGGTGGACAAAACAGTCAGACGTGCCTGTATGCCTATCCTCAAGAGTCACAGCCTTGACTGATCTAGCGACGAAAGATGCAAACGATTTTAGGGCTTCTTTTTATTTGAACTTGGCAGGGGTTGGGTCACCTGGTTAAACACCCGAACAGACGACAGTTGTTTGGTTTCAGAGTGGAACTAATTAATTCAGGTTTTGTCACCACTGACAATATTCCATGTTGATTTGGACAAGCCATTGCTCATTTTTTCAAGTATTGTCAGGCAACACTCTGTCCTACCCCTCTTTTTCCCGTCACTGGGTTCATGTGGTACCCAACCGGCAAATCGCTTTGGGGCCATTAATATTTGTGTAAGATCTTTTCAAATGCAGAGCTTTTAATGCCAAGGGCATATTGCATCTCCCTGATTATAATGACGTGATCTTCTCTTATTATCTGTTCAACAGCGCCAATGTTTTCGAGGATAACGGATGAAATGAGTAGACCAGAGTGGGTATCATTTTCGAGGCTCCGTCCACCCGGTTTGAAATTGCTGTACCAGTTTTACACCACGGCTCTACAAAGGGCGTTCATCCTAAAACATTTCATCACACTTTCATGCAAATCGGCCTCTTTTAACCCTTATTTTGTAGTTATTGTAAGTTATGGCTCCGAAATCGCGAATTTGAGCTTCATGACGCAATCTCATACATTGCGCGGTGAGTATCTTCCCGAATCGACCATATGAAAACGACATAACTTTGGAACTTCATTTTTTGTGTTAAGCCTCACGATAGTCTATTTTTTGAAGGCATGACTTTGTATTTAACGCCATTTTGCCAGAAGTCTGGATTCTAAATAATAATGGAACAGCCCTCGTATACACGATTTGTTTGTTTGTTTGTTTGCTTAACGCCCAGCCGACCACGAAGGGCCATATCAGGGCGGTGCTACTTTGACATATAACGTGCGCCACACACAAGACAGAAGTCGCAGCACAGGCTTCATGTCTCACCCAGTCACATTATTCTGACACTGGACCAACCAGTCCTAGCACTAACCCCATAATGCCAGACGCCAGGCGGAGCAGCCACTAGATTGCCAATTTGAAAGTCTTAGGTATGACCCGGCCGGGGTTCGAACCCACGACCTCCCGATCACGGGGCGGACGCCTTACCACTAGGCCAACCGTGCCGGTGTATACACGATACATGATGATGATGATGATGATGATGATGATGATGATGATGATGATGATGATGATGATGATGATGGGGGAGGTGGTAGTGGTGGGAGGGGGGGGGGGGGGGGTAATGGGTTGTGCAGTTCTCAGGAGCTGTTTTCCGTAGCAGGTACGTAGTGTCGTCACTCAGTTTGAGACCCTATATTCCATAAAAGAGGAAGGAGGTGGGTGGTTGGCGATGGGTAGATGGGGGGGGGGGGGGGGCGGGGGTCGGAGATTGGGGTGGATGTTGGCTTAGCTGTACTCACGAACTGTAGTCTGTAGCCAGCACGTAGTTGTCGACCCAGGAGATGTAGTAGCCAGCCGCAGATTTTGGGAAGGACCAGGCATGGTAGTCGCTGGACATCTTGTTGCCGATGATCGGGTTCACATAACTCCCCATTGCACACGTCTTGTGTGTGGGGAAAGATTGTGTAATCTTGACCACAAAGAAGTCCCGCTTTTTATGCTGCAGTAAACAACAACACACTTGCAACAGCGTGTAGACCAGTCACACCACATGTTTCATGTAACAACACACTTACATAGCTCGCAGACAACAATGTCTTTAAAAACAACACACTTCTCTGTACTGTGCGAAACACCCAAGTGTTGCACCACACTTTGAAGTAATCCCACACTTTGAAGTAAATTACTTCAAAGTGTGGGGATGTGCCCCACACTTTGAAGTAAACCCATTTTTTACTTCAAAGTGTGGGGGGATCTTCCCACACTTTGAAGTAAACTCAGTTTTTACTTCGAAGCGTGGGACTTTTGCATCGCCTGTTTGAGCCTGATGATTTTGTCCAAAAAAATGGCAGTCTTTTGGATGAGTGAACAGAAAAAGTGAGCGAGCCAAGAAACAGAGTGATGTTTGTTATCAGGCTTTAAGCAATGTCCTATTGTTGAGTGTGACGAAAACTCGTGGTGACGATTTTAAAACATGTTGGGTCATGCGGAGACTATCTGGGAACAATTGGGCTAATTCGGCACGATTTTACAAGCATGGGCTCACTGTTAAACCCCCCCCCCCCCCCCCCCCTACGACATTTCTCCACAAAATGTCCCCACTGTCACAATTTCCCGCCAAATGTCCGCAACTGCGATAATTTCCCGCCAAATATTCCAACTGCGACAACTCCCCGCCAGATGTCCCAGCTACGATAATTCCCACCAAAATGTCCCCACTATGACATTTCCCCGCAAAATGGCCTCCACTGCGACAATTCCCCGCCAAACAGCCCATCTACGACGATTCGTCGCCAAATGTCCCCACTACGACAATTCCCCGCCCAGTGTTCCCCACTGCGACAATTCCCCGCCAAATGTCCCCACTACGACAATTCCCCGCATACTGTCCCCCACTGCGACAATTCCCCGCCAAATGTCCCCACTACGCCAAACTCCCTGAAAAATGTCCCCACTGCGACAATTCCCCGCCAAACGGCCTCACTACGACAATTCCCCGCAAAATGTCCCCATTACGCCAATTCTCCCTGGAAAATGTCCCTACTACGACAATTCCCCGCCAAACTGACCCACTACGACAATTCCACGCCTAGTGTCCCCCAATGCGACAATTCCCCGCCAAATGTCCCCACTACGACCATTCCCCGCATAGTGTCCCCCACTGCGACAATTCCCCACCAAATGTCCCCACTACGCCAATTCTCCCTGGAAAATGTCCCCACTGCGACAAATCCCCGCCTAACGGCCCCACTACGACAATTCCCCGCCAAATGTCCCCATTACGCCAATTCTCCATGGAAAATGTCCCCACTGCGACAATTCCCCGCCAAACTGACCCACTGCGACAATTCCCCTTCTAGTGTCCCCAAACGTGACAATTCCCCGCCAAATGTCCCCACTACGACAATTCCCCGCATAGTGTCCCCCACTGCGACAATTCCCCGCCAAAGTTCCCCACTACGCCAATTCTCCCTGGAAAATATCCCCACTGCGACAATTTCCCGCCTAGTGTCCTCCACTGCGACAATTCCTTGCCTAGTGACCCCAACTGCGACAATTCCCCGCCAAATGTCCCCACTACAACAGTTCCCCGCCTAGTGTCCCCCACTGCGGCAATTCCCCGCCAAATTTCCCCACTACGCCAATTCTCCCTGGAAAATGTCCCCATTGCGACAATTCCCCGCCTAGTGTCCTCCACTGCGACAATTCCTTGCCTAGTGACCCCAACTGCGACAATTCCCCGCCAAATGTCCCCACTACAACAGTTCCCCGCCTAGTGTCCCCCACTGCGGCAATTCCCCGCCAAATTTCCCCACTACGCCAATTCTCCCTGGAAAATGTCCCCACTGCGACAATTCCCCGCCAAACGGCCCCACTACGACAATTCCCCGCCAAATGTCCCCACTACGACAACACCCCGCCAAGTGTCCCCCACTGCGACAATTCCCCGACAAATGTCCACACTAAGACAATTCTCCCTGGAAAATGTCCCCACTACAACAATTCCCAGCCAAACGGCCCCACTACGACAATTCGTCGCCAAATGTCCCCACTACGACAATCCGTGTGACCCCACATGTTCTAAAATCGTCACCACGTGTTTTCGTCACACTCAACAATAGGTCATTGCTTTGGGTTGATAATAAACATCACTGTGTTTCTTGGCTCGCTCACTTTTTCTGTTCACTCATCCAAAAGACTTTGCCATTTTTTTGGACAAAATCATCAGGCTCAAACAGGCGATGCAAAAGTCCCACGCTTTGAAGTAAGTTACTTCAAAGTGTGGGAAGATCCCCCCACACTTTGAAGTAAAAAATGGGTTTACTTCAAAGTGTGGGGCACATCCCCACACTTTGAAGTAATTTACTTCAAAGTGTGGGATTACTTCAAAGTGTGGTGCAACACCCAAGTCTCTATACGGTAACAAACCCCTACCTCTCCGTACAGTGACAACTGCTACCTCTCCGTACAGTGACAACCATCTACCTCTCTGTACAGTGACAAACACCTACCTCTCTGAACTTTGACAAATCCCTACCTCTCCGTACAGTGACAAACCCCTACCTCTCTGTACTTTGACAAACACCTACCTCTCCGTACAGTGACAACTGCTACCTCTCTGTACAGTGACAAACACCTACCTCTCTGTACAGTGACAAACCCCTACCTCTCTGTACTTTGACAAACACCTACCTCTCTGTACTTTGACAAACACCTACCTCTCCGTACAGTGACAACTGCTACCTCTCTGTACGCTGACAAACACCTACCTCTCCGTACAGTGACAACTGCTACCTCTCCGTACAGTGACAAACACCTACCTCTCTGTACAGTGACAAACCCCTACCTCTCTGTACTTTGACAAACACCTACCTCTCTGTACAGTGACAAACCCCTACCTCTCTGTACTTTGACAAACACCTACCTCTCCATACAGTGACAAACACCTACCTCTCTGTACTTTAAAAAAACACCTACCTCTCTGTACTTTGACAAACACCTACCTCTCTATACTATGACAAACACCTATCTGTCCGTGAAGTGACAAACACCTACCTCTCCGTACAGTGACAACTGCTACCTCTCCGTACAGTGACAAACACCTACCTCTCCGTACTGTGACAACTGCTACCTCTCTGTACTTTGACAAACACCTACCTCTCCGTACTTGGACAAACACCTACCTCTCCGTACAGTGACAACTGCTACCTCTCTGTACGCTGACAAACACCTACTTCTCTGTACACTGACAAACACAAACCGATTTGGCATCCTGCGCCAGCGGAATAGACAACTTGAGGTCATAGATGGCTCCATTCATGATGACAGGATTCCTGCCAGATGTGTAGTGACTCATGTACCATCTCCCTGCAAACCAGCGGCGATTGCCATTAATTGCCATACTTTTTGGGGAAAAATCAACTTACATAAAACCCACAAATATAAACAAACAGACAAACCAACAACAACAACAACAACAACAACAACAACAACAACAACAACAACAACAACAACAACAACAACAACAACAATCGTACAGCCAGTAAAATATCCTCTACGAATCTGTCTCCCTTTTTGGTGTACCTTATCTGGTTCATATTTTACGACAATTTGAAAATGACGAAAAATCCCTTGCAACAGTGGGCGCGAATGAGTAGGGTTTCTTTGGCCGGGAAAATGTACAGAGATCAAACCGCGAAAGCTGAAAAGACGCCATTTTACCATAAAGACACTTATCGTTCTGAACAACTTTCTTCTCAGGCAATATTAAAATTATGCTTCGATTTATTCTTAAATAATAACTTTTAAAAAAAAGTCCTCCAACTGCCTGTCAGCCCGACTAACCTTCCAAGAACTGAGGCATGTGTAGTGAAGTGACGGGCATGGCGGCCCTGTTGCACTGCACCATCCGCGGGTTGTACCCATAAGCACCAGTGGGCACCCAGCACCACAGTCCCAGCACCACTACGGTAGCGGTCAGTAGGGTCAACGATGACATTGTCGTCTGCTTGGTCGGCTCTGGTTGATGCTGGTTGGAAAACGATACATAGATAAATAGTTGAAGAGATTACACATCGAGCCTCTGTAGATATTAACACTATTGGTCGATCATGAACATCTTTTTTATATCCACTGCAACGATGTGTGTATAGCCTATTTATTCCACCTTTGGTAAACAATATTTCAACACAAACATTCGTGTTTATGTCACAGTTTGATGAAATCCTAATCTCTCTATCAGTCTATCTACGCAGATGAATGATTACTGCGCCGCTGTGTAATGTAGTTCCATCAAAATAATTCTCGATCCGACGACCTTACGCCTAGGAGGCCCATGTCTTATCCACTGGGCCACTGCGCCCTTCATTGGTAGTAGCACTGATTCGATGAAGGTAGATTTCGATACAGAAAATAACCAAACTGCGGATTGCATAATGAATTGCATGTGTTTAAGTGTGTAGTTGTTATAGTCTAGATGCGTTATGTTTGTGTGGTCCGCACCAGATATGTATATTATGTAGATTTGAGCGTTCGGAAGTTTTCAGTCGCTACAAAGTAGTCCTCACAAAATATGACTGCTCGATGATTCGCGGTGATTGCTGGGTGAATAACGTTTCGTTGCTGGGTGAATAACCTTTAGTTGCTGGGTGAATAACCTTTAGTTGCTGGGTGAATAACCTTTAGTTGCTGGGTGAATAATGTTTAGTTGCTGGGTGAATAACCTTTAGTTGCTGGGTGAATAACCTTTAGTTGCTGGGTGAATAATGTTTAGTTGCTGGGTGAATAACCTTTAGTTGCTGGGTGAATAACCTTTAGTTGCTGGGTGATTCCATTAGGTTAAACACTTTTGAGTGCAGGGTAGCTATGTCATTTTCCCTTTGGATCTTTTAGGGGTATTCCCGAGCGTCTGGTAGATGATTGTATTTCAGCGATTTGAATAAGTGTGAGTTTTAAAGGCTAGCTTCATCCCAAACCAAAAGGGGCAAAATCTGCAAGGATTACGTATAAAAATACTGGTCCATCAACCAGTTTGTTTGTTTGTTTGTTTGTTTGCTTAACGCCCAGCCGACCACGAAGGGCCATATCAGGGCGGTATCAACCAGTTTCAATTTGTAACAACTTCCCAACATTGTATATGTTATAGTAAATTTACAAAACCAGGAAATGTACTAATGTCCAAAAAATGTCAGACAATGTAAACATTTATTGTTTCACTTGAGGAATTTCCTAAAAATTCTAGTAAATTTGTAAATGTTCTGATTTAAAGGAGTAAGAATATTTACTGAAAACGTATTTCATACACAAAGAGTGATCTTTAGATCGAGTGGAAACCATTGATTGATTTTGGCATCTTTGAAAGTCAACATGTGATTCTACAATAAAACATTATTTATTATTTCATTGATTATTATAGTTGCAATGATTTCGTTAGAAAAAGTGAGCGCGGGAAAGAGTTGCCGACGTCACTTGATTGGTTCATTAGTCCATTGTTGTATGGATAAGCAATTTAGCATAGTTTTTCCTGAGAGAAAAATTGAGAATGAGATTAAATATTCCTTGTTAATGTTATTCATCAACCTTTTGATGTGTATTGTTTTTGATTAGAATTCCACACATTTATTAACAACAAACGTCTTGCATGCATAACGTATAGTGGCAAAGTTTTATTTTTTGAAAGTTGGATACAACGAGGTGTATTGGTATTAACTGACATTGTACGTTCGGGAGACATATCATATCAAGACATGTGATTTGATTGGATATTCGCCAAACCGAATTCTTGAATATAATGTTGTAAAAGCTGCTGTGTCATTATTTATGAGGAAAAATGTTGTAAATATGACTGATGATGTTTGTATTACCTTACCACTGTTTAACGGCAAAAATGTGTTAAGTGCCAGAGAATATAGGAAAGAGATTATTAATATGAAAACAGATGTACCATGTTCCGGAGGATTTTGGAAGAGAAAGTTTAATGTAGAAATTGATGAACGATCTTGGATAGTTGCCTATCAGTCAACACAAGAGACTAGATTAAGAGTTTTACACTGGAAAATTATGCACAACATTTATCCGACCAACATTCTCCTGTGTAAAATGAAAGTAACGGAAACTAATAAATGTAATTACTGTTGTGATGTAACTGATTTCATTGAACACTTCTTTTTTAAATGCCCGGTTGTATACAAATTCTGGAAGTTTATTGAAGAATTTATTTTTCGTACTTTAGAAATTAAGATTGTTTTGAAAGTTTTTTTTTAATTTTTTTTATTTTTATTTTTTTATTCTTTTTTCTTTTCTGGACAATATAACATAAGACAGATCACAAACAGTCTACATAGGGTAACGAAAATAGCAAATATCCAGTTGAGGCCATCTCAACCATATCACTTACACACACACATATAAACAGACAGTACAAAAAGGATAGAGAGAAAAGAGAGAGGAAGAAAGAAGAGTGACAGAAGAGAGTAAGGATCAGGGAAAGAAGAGGAAGAGGATAGCGAGCGGTGACTAGGCTAAAAAAATTAAAAAAATTAAAAAAATAAAAAAAACATAAAATCATTCAATCGCATGCCTGTACAGATTCCAGTTTCTGTTGAAAGAAGTTAACTCATTGTTAACCAATGCATTGTGCTTCTCTGCCAAAAATCTTTGTTTTAGAGTTAAAACAAGAACCTGAAAATGGGGGCCGGTCGCACGTATTTTAGATGTATAAATGTGGTATTTTGCGATTAGAAGGAACAAATCAAAGGTTTTGTCCGTCACACAGTTTGTTTGGTAGCCACAGATAATAAGTTGCTTATACAGTCTAACATTAGTACAATGTACAAAATTGTCTCGCATCCACTGAAGGAAATCATTCCAAAAGGCCTGTGTTTTTGTACAGTCCCAAAAAAGATGTTCTAGCGTTTCCTCCTGCTGTCCGCAGAAAGTACAAATAGGAGATTCAACAATTTTTCTCAGATGCAAAAAACGCTGGGTGGGTATAATTCTATATATCAGTCTATACTGAAACCATCTGAGACGTACGTCCTCAGTTGTTCTTTTAATTTTTAGAAAAACCTTATTGACATCTACATTACAGTTCAGTGCAGCTGTCCACTTTTCAATACATTTCAGAGGATCAGTATTCTTAATCAAATATCCATAGACATGTTTAGAACCACCACTGGCCAAGCACTGCCAGACACATGGGTCACTTACCACAAAGTTATCACAAAAGTCAATTTCTAGCTTACATTGATACTTCTTAACAGCCCGTACTATTCCTTGATATAACAAAAAATTAACAGTCAAATTTGGGTATTTTCTGCTAAATTCATCATAGGTCAAAAATCCATCTTCCTTCAGCAAGTGACCAACAGAAACAATACCACAATGTGCCCAGCTTCTAAGAAACAACACCTTCTTGTCTCTGCATATATTGATATTATAAAAAAGACATTCAGATACAAAGTCATGAAAAGAAGATGGAATACATTTGTTACACACTTTTTTATAATGTTTAAAAACATCAACCCAAAAAGGATTAACAATTCTTTGCATCAGTACATTTGCAAACTCGCCCCCACGTTGTTTCACAACTCGGACAGCAGGACATAATGCATAGAGAATTTGTGTAATTTTTCCATCATCATGTAAAACTTTCATTAGCCAGTTTATCTTCAATGACGATAGAAAAACTCTCACGTTAACCATTTTAAGTCCCCCCTCTTCATATGCCTGATACATGGAGGTTCTTTTAATTTTGTCAATTTTCCCGTCCCAAACAAAATTAAACAGTAGTTTCTGTAGATTAGCTAGAAAATCCTCATCTGGGTCCGGCAAATTCATAAATAGGTAGGTAAGTTTGGACAATGCCAAAGTCTTAATGACTGTTATTTTTCCGAAAGGGGTTAAATTCCTTCTGGACCACGAGTTGAAAATTCTCTTAATCTCCACAAACTTGTTTTCATAGTTTATTGGAACAATTTCCTCGATGTTTGTCGAAAACCAGATACCCAAAACCCTGAAAACAGTGGGATTCCAAACAAAGTTGTGTTCTGGCATAAACTTAACGTTAGAATTTTTAGAGGCTCCTATCCACACTGCTGACGACTTATCATAGTTAATAACTAGACCTGACAAAGAAGCAAATGTCTGTAGTGTTTCTACACATGCACAAAAAGAATCTTTGGTACCATCAAGAAAAAAAGTAGTGTCATCCGCATATTGTGACAATAAAATTTCGACATCAAAAAAGTTCAGTCCCTTTATTTTTGGATTCTGACGCATCATTATTGCCATAATTTCGGCACAAAT
The DNA here is from genome assembly GCF_037325665.1 of Littorina saxatilis. Classification (NCBI taxonomy): domain Eukaryota; kingdom Metazoa; phylum Mollusca; class Gastropoda; order Littorinimorpha; family Littorinidae; genus Littorina; species Littorina saxatilis. Next base: position 3,761,732 of record NC_090258.1, on the reverse strand, counting down.
TAGAAAAATATAAGGAGACAAAGGGTCCCCTTGACGGGTTCCTCTCTCCAGATTAAACCACTCTGAATATTGTCCGTTTACTGCTACACTTGATTTACTATTTCTGTAAAAAGTTGATATCCACTTTTTTATATCATTTCCGAAGTTAAATTTATTCAGTGCTTTTTGTATAAACGACCATGCAATGCTATCGAAAGCTTTTTCAAAGTCTACCATTAACAGAAGGCCATCAGCTTGTCGTTCATTAGCATAAATAATAGAATCATAGAGTAAACGAATATTTTCGCCTATATTCCTACCTTGCATAAACCCTTTTTGATCTTCATGAATTATGGTTGGGAGAACACGTTTCAGCCTTTCAGCAATGCAGGTGGAAGCTATTTTGTAGACAGTATTTAAAAGAGTAATAGGACGCCAATTTTTTAGAAACCTTTTATCTTTCCCTTCTTTGGGTATGCAGGTGATCACTCCTTGACGTTGTGTTACCGACATTTCACCTTTTCTAAAGCCTTCATTAATTGAACGAAGCAAGAAAGCACCTAGATCAATAAAGAAAATTTTAAAAAATTCTGCTGAATATCCATCCGATCCAGGGCTTTTATCGTTTTTAAGTTGTTTTACTGCTTTGACTAATTCTTCTTTACAAATAATACCTTCAAGTCCATCACGTTCTTCATCAGTCAAAACAGGATGTTCTAAGTTATTAGGAATGTCTTCATTCGTTATATTATGTTCCCTTGAAGCATACAACTGTGCATAGAAGGATTTAGCTTCTTTAGTAATCTCATCACTGTCACATAAAAGTTCGCCATTGTCCTTTTCAATAAAACACATAGCCTTTTTGACAAAGTTTCTTTTTTCAAGACTACAGAAATATTTAGAATTTTTTTCACCATCTGCAATCCATTTTGCTCTTGATCTAACAATCAACCCGTCTACTTTTTTCTGTCTTAACTGAAACAACTCTTGCCGCTTCTGTTCCAAAATAGTTACATTCTCATCATTTAGATTACTTTCTAAAACCTTAATCTCATCCATCAGATCAGTCTCCCTTCTGCAATTTTCTCTCTTTTTCTGCGCTGCAAACGACATAGTTTTACTTCTTATCTCTAAAAGTAACATTTCGAAAAATAATTGATCGTCAATAGTTAACTGTAACTCCTCATCATCAATCTCTGCAATGTTAACTGTATCATACACGAGAACAGCATACTGCTTTTTAACCTCTAAAATACATTCCTTAACTAAGCGAACATACTCAATATCTTTTAATAAACCATTATTAAATTTCCAAAAGGATCTATGCCTTTTAACAACATCAGTTTTAAAACTCAGAGATACAACAGAATGATCTGAGCAATATCCAGGTGAGATATTAACATCATCCACAACAAGACCAAGTTGTTCAGAGACAGCAAAATAATCAAGCCGGCTTCTCTGTGTGCTGAAAGTTAGTGATGTTTTATTTGGTATGCATTTTGTAATGGTGAAAAAGGCAACTATGTATAAACTGAACCACATTATCTTAATCGGAAAGATGTGCGTTAGTATATATAAAAAAAACAAATTCGTTTTTACCGTTGGAAAGTATTTTTAATAGGCAGTTACAGATAAGAAGCATTTTTGTGTGAGTGTTCGAAGAACAAAACGTTAAAAAGTTAGCTTGTTGTACTCGATAAGTTGTATTTAATTCATTGTATGAGATATTGTTAATTGTTGTTATTTATTTGAATAAAAAAATTTCAACATGTTAAAAAAAAAAAAATTAAAACAAAAAAACGTCTTATTTACTTAATTCATTTTTTTTAAACCTGAAAATTCATGAAATTGAGCAATAACCTAAAAATATGAAGAATCTGAAAATGAGATTTAATATTGCTCGTTAATGTTATTCATGAACGTTGTGATGTGTTCATTACATTGATGTGTCTCTAGAATGTGACATCTTTATAAACAACAAACTCGTTTTCTAAATTTATAAAACAAAATCAATATTGAGATAACTGAGCATTTTCTTAAAAAATAATTTTGTGAAAATTTACCAAAACTGTTTTTCCTGTTTAGTAATATTTTTAAAGAAACAGTACGCAAAATTCAGGAAATATACCCATTTTCTATGATTCGGAAGAATTAAAAAAGTAACTTAACCCGTTTTGCCAGTTCCGTAAGTTCAGGAAAGAAAACGCCATACACGATTCAGGAAATGTACAAGTTACCCAGATTTTTTGGATTTTTTTTTTTTTTTTTTTAGCAAATTTACAAAATCCCGTACAGGTACAAATTTAATAAAATGTTTAGAAAAATTTTTAATTTCACACACACCAATACACAAGACATACTCACCAGAAGGAGTGTTGAGCAGGACGATCTCGGAAGACGATTGTTGGGGCCTGACAGTGTGGAGATTTATACAGGGAACGCTGCGCACGTTGAACGCTTCGTGTCTCAAAATCTTCAACAAGTCAGTAAGACCGTATAATCTTGACCAATCACATGTTAACCGATTAGTAAACTAATTTGATGAAAATTGTACTTACAGTCAGTTTTACCTGACTTAATGTTAATGGCACAATAGGGATTGATTATATCCCTTGAACAACATCTGTTAGCATTACATCGCGCCATAACACAGGATTTGCCACTGGCCTGAAAAATGGTGTGTTGACGCCACGTGTACTGGATGGAGTTAGACGATAAGACGACAAGATCGCTAAAGCCCCCAAAGAGGTTGTTCAATGTTAATCCTGCGCAGGGCGAATCTAGTTTCAACTTGATTTTCTTCTGTGCTGCGTGGTTACCCACCTTAGCATATAACCACGTTATGTCCCAAACAGTCACTAGTACTGGGATCAGAAATAGCAAGTTAGCAAGCGTGGTTACCCACCCATATAACCACATTATGTCCCAAACAGTCACTAGTACTGGGATCAGAAATAGCAAGTTAGCAAGCGTGGTTACCCACCTTAGCATATAACCACATTATGTCCCAAACAGTCGCTAGTACTGGGGACAGATATAGCAAGTTAGCAAGCGTGGTTACCCATCATGGCATATAACCGCGTTATGTCACCCCAAACAGTCGCTAGTACTGGGGACAAAAATAGCAAGTTAGCAAGCGTGGTTACCCACCTTAGCATATAACCACGTTATGTCCCAAACAGTCACTAGTACTGGGATCAGAAATAGCAAGTTAGCAAGCGTGGTTACCCACCTTAGCATATAACCACATTATGTCCCAAACAGTCGCTAGTTCTGGGAACAGAAATAGCAAGTTAGCAAGCGTGGTTACCCACCTTAGCATATAACCACGTTATGTCCCAAACAGTCACTAGTACTGGGATCAGAAATAGCAAGTTAGCAAGCGTGGTTATCCACCTTAGCATATAACCACGTTATGTCCCAAACAGTCACTAGTACTGGGATCAGAAATAGCAAGTTAGCAAGCGTGGTTATCCACCTTAGCATATAACCACATTATGTCCCAAACAGTCGCTAGTACTGGGAACAGAAATAGCAAGTTAGCAAGCGTGGTTACCCACCTTAGCATATAACCACATTATGTCCCAAACAGTCGCTAGTACTGGGAACAGAAATAGCAAGTTAGCAAGCGTCGTTACCCACCTTAGCATATAACCACATTATGTCCCAAACAGTCGCTAGTACTGGGAACAGAAATAGCAAGTTAGCAAGCGTGGTTACCCATCTTAGCATATATTCAATACAAAATTGCATGCATTTGTTTCTCTTTCTTTCATGGTACAGGACCTGCTTATCTCTCTGAGATGTTATCAAAATATTCAAACCTCTCCTCTCTTCGCTCTGCACAGATACCAATGTACTTAGTAAACCAAAAAGAAACAGAAAATCAACTAACTATGGATTTGAGAGATCCTTCAAGTACCAGGGACCTCTTGTCTGGGAGAAAATCCCCCGGAGCATTAGGGATTCCCAGTCACCATCTGCCTTTAGAACAGCCCTCAAAACACACATGTTTAAGTTAGACCTCTGAAGGAGATCCCACGATCGGTGAGTCATTGGCGCTGCCACGTGTATTATCTACTAAAGTGTGGCGTTCGTGAAGATGTGTATGTGCCTGTGTGTGTTGTACTAGTATAACGTATGCGTACATGGAATGACATTGCGGGTTACCTGAACATTGACACTGAATGACGAAAGAAAGATTGTGTGTGTGTGTGTGCGCGCGCGCGTGCGTGTGTGTGTGTGCGTGTGTGTGTGCGTGCGTGTGTGGGTGTGTGTGACTATGTTTGAATTTATTCGGATTTAGTTCTCTTTCCTTGTTTGCATTGTGATTATGTAAGTGTAAAGCGCTCTGGGCTTGTCACCACGAGGTTTACGCGCTATATAAGTAATCGTTATTATTATTATTATTAACCACATTATGTCCCAAACAGTCGCTAGTACTGGGAACAGAAATGGCAAGTTAGCAAGCGTGGTTACCCACTTTCTTGGGCTACTACGTTCGCATGCTTCGCGCAGACAAACGTGACCCGTCTGGGTCTTCGCCGGTTTCGGCTAGGCATCGCGCATGCGTTACCACATGTTGTCTTGGAGAAGAATGGTTTTCAGTGTTTATCTTTTAGTTTTAGGCCAACGTGTTGACTAAGTGTTTTGATATTGCTTCACGCGACTTTTTTACATTTAGTCAAGTTTTGTTTTAAACTTGTTTTCATTTACTCGCACACTGTGCGTACCGATAGATTCTACGATTCAAGTATTTTTGGCCGAGAAATTTACTCTGAATGTTTACATAACGCTTCACGTGACTAGCACAAGACCAAATGCGCACGAAAAAGATCCTGTAATCCATGTCAGACTAGTTCGGTGGGTTATAGAAACACAAAAATACCCAGCATGCTTCCTCCGAAAACGGCGTATGGCTGCCTAAATGGCGGGGTAAAAAACGGTCATACACGTAAAATTCCACTCGTGCAAAAAACACGAGTGTACGTGGGAGTTTCAGCCCACGAACGCAGAAGAAGCTTCACGTGACTTGTTTGTGGTTTAAGTCTTGCTTTCTTAAGTATCATTGCAGCCTCTGGCACATCGTTTAGGAACGTAGAGGATCGAGCGACAAATCTATTTCGATCCGGTTTGTCCATAACAGTAATACTCCCACTAATTTCTTTATAATTCACAGGAAATTAAAGTTAAGCTCCGGAATTAGGGTTCCTCATCGTCCTCACAGGAAATGTTCCTTTTATGGGACATGAGTTGGATGATACGCTAAGAAGTTAAGCTCTATCACAACCATAATATTAAAATGTCATTACAAAACAGTTGGTGCACTGGTCACAGTGTTTGCAAACGTGTGCCTTGACGGCTATGGCTCTCGTTGATTTAGTAGAACTTTAGCATGCAGTACAGCTATTCACTGCTTCGGCATTTTTCCTGAGAGAAAAAAATCTCTAAATTTCGGCGTGAATGCGGTACCTGAGTATGCTCACAGTCGAAACTCCATTGGCCTCTGACTTTAACAAAAACATCTGTTTGTGCCTGTTTCTATATTCCGCCGACACTGTTATTTTCTTAATTCTCATTCTTCGTGCATGCTCACTATTACTACCCGCGGAGAGCGAAACGAGTTTGAGAGAACTCAATTGAAACGGCTCCAGTGCAGCTTTCCGGCCATGTGCTCTGGGGGTACCACTGATCTAATACCCACATTCCACACTGACAACCGGTCTAGGTCCCGTTCCCGTACCGACCAAGGACGGCTGCCACAACAACAGCCGTTTTTTGGCATCTTTGTGCAGCGTCTGACCATAGTGGCAGCCGTCCTTGGTCAGTACGGCCGGGAACGGGACCTAGAACGGTTGTGTGGAATGTGGGTATGACAACTCAGTGTGTGAGAGCACTACCGCTGCGTTACCGTTGTTTTAAGTTCCTTTAACGATCCAAGCGTTCCGTTACCGATGGGTTAAGGTTCCATTACCGTTCATTCTGATCGGGAGGGGAACAGATAAAATGTTGAACATGCAGCCCAAACTCAACCGTCCCTACCGACCCTACCGTTCAAAGCAGTTCCTTTAACGATCATTTACGTTCCATTGCGGTTCCCTCCCGATCCCTCCCGTGCCCGCACCGTTCCTTGGTCGGTACCTACGGGAACGGGACCTAGAACGGTTGTGTGGAATGGGGGTATAACATATGGACCAATGTGGTGATCAAAGCCAAGGGAGGTAACACCGCTGACAACAAACACGTACATGTACAGTGCTTCATCACAGGAAACAAACCGTACAATGATCTCACTGACAAACAGCTTAGGATTACTATTCCCCAAGTTAGAATAAAGATTTGATGAGCCGTTACGCTTTGCCGGTTATGTTCGTTTTTCTTCAAGCTATATATGCGTATTTTGGACGATTTTCCTACATTATAATTAAGCACTCTGTTGCATAATATTGTCTTCATCGACAGTTCGGTTGTTACAACTAAGACTGATCTCGCAAAATGTATTCCACTGTTTCAATTATTTCGATTAATTGTTGTATATTTCAGATTGTGCCGCACAGTTGTTTAACGTTTTGGCGAGAAAGTTGGCCTGCAAGAAGAATTTAGAAAAGAAGCAGCTTCTAACGACCCCCCTCTTAAAAATGTGTTACAAAAACCACAACAACAAACCAACAAAAACTAACAAACAAACAAACAAAACAAACAAACAGCGGTGGCTAGTTTTGGAGCATCCCTCTGAGCACAATCACATAGCTTACCTATGACTAAGGTACACAGGCCTTGTCTTCAAGTCGTCCCCCCTGTTCGTTTAAACATCGTCAACTCAAACACTGAAAAGGGAAAACAAAAACAGCAACTTAGAAATACTGAGATCTCCTTTTACTGTATGCACAGAAAGAAATCTAGTGTTTAGCGTTCTATTACTCGTATCTGTCAATCTATCAAACTAAGTGTTCAAGTGGTGGAGTTTTTTAATCTATGAAAACGGATTTAAAGGCCAGGGCGGATCCAGGATTTTAAGGAAGGGGGGGCCCAAACATTTTTACACAAACTTGAAAGCGCAAAACGCCCTAACTGAGGGCGCGAAGCGCCAGAACATGCTAGGGGGGTCCGGGGACATGCCCCACCGGAATTTTGTTTTTTCAAGGAAGCAAAATGCTGCAATCTAGGGCCACCTGAGCTCAGAAACTGTCATTTAATCATATATATCTCTCTCTCTCTTTCTTTTCTCCTGAAGGGGGGGGGGGGGGGGGGGGGGGCGGGCCCCCTCAGCCCCCCCCCTAAATCCGCCACTGAAAGGTGTTTTTTCTCTCTATTTTCTTTATACCTTGAATCACAGCAATCTGCCTACTGTACTTCCTCTGTCCACTATCCCCTCTTCTTTTTACATTTAGTCAAGTTTTGACTAAATGCCACGTAGAGGGGGGAATCGAGAGGAGGGTCGTGGTGTATGTGTGTCTGTGTGTGTGTGTGTGTAGAGCGATTCAGACTAAACTACTGGACCGATCTTTATGAAATTTGACATGAGAGTTCCTGGGTATGAAATCCCCAGACGTTTTTTTCATTTTTTCGATAAATGTCTTTTATGACGTCATATCCGGCTTTTCGTGAAAGTTGAGGCGGCACTGTCACGCTCTCATTTTTCAACCAAATTGGTTGAAATTTTGGTCAAGTAATCTTCGACGAAGCCCGGACTTCGGTATTGCATTTCAGCTTGGTGGCTTAAAAATTAATTAATGACTTTGGTCATTAAAAATCTGAAAATTGTAAAAAAAATATTTTTTTTATAAAACGATCCAAATTTACGTTCATCTTATTCCCCATCATTTTCTGATTCCAAAAACATATACATATGTTATATTTGGATTAAAAACAAGCTCTGAAAATTAAAAATATAAAAATTATTATCAAAATTAAATTGTCCAAATCAATTTAAAAACACTTTCATCTTATTTCTTGTCGGTTCCTGATTCCAAAAACATATAGATATGATATGTTTGGATTAAAAACACGCTCAGAAAGTTAAAACGAAGAGTGGTACAGAAAAGCGTGCTATCCTTCTCAGCGCAAGTACTACCCCGCTCTTCTTGTCAATTTCACTGCCTTTGCCGTGCGCGGTGGACTGACGATGCTACGAGTATACGGTCTTGCTGCGTTGCATTGCGTTCAGTTTCATTCTGTGAGTTCGACAGCTACTTGACTAAATGTTGTATTTTCGCCTTACGCGACTTGTTTCTTGTATGTCTTGGACTCGGCCGTTCCTGCCGTTGATCTCGTCGACACCGTGAACAGGTCATCTGGAAGTCTGGGAGCCCTGAGACCTTCGCTCGTCGCGAAGGAGGGAACCAGCGGTTAGGGGTTGTCTCTCTTGGCACCCTGCTGTCTCTGTCCCTCTACTCCCTCATATGGGTGTATGTGTGCGATTCATGTTATGGTCGTCTGTATGTATAATTATCACACACACACTCACCCAAAATCACACACACACACAATCACACACTCACCCAAAATCACACACACACACAATCACACACACCAAAGAGTCTTAAATCACAATTTTACTAGAATTTGTATGCAGTTTTATTTACAATGAAACACTTTCACATGCAACAGTAGACACATTTCATTTCATGGTGGTTCAAGTACAAGTGTCCACACAGCTGTTACGTTATTAACTCATTCATTCGAAATCTTCATTAACGAAATCTTCATGATAATGAAGATCCATAGGGGGCATGCAGTCAAATGTTCTGTGTGGCTTCAGGTAAACAGGTAAACAAACTCACAAGAGCAGATTTTGACATAAATTTACAATTTTTCACATTATTTGCAGCCCCAGCTGAAAAGTGTTAGTGTTTCTTTTCATGAAATTCACAGTATTGCAGAAAATCGCAGCTTTAACTATAAAATAAAATAAATAGCCCCCCCCGGGGATTTTGATGTAAATTTACATATTTTAAAGCCCCAGTTAAAAAGTTTTACTTTCTCTTCTCATGAAATTCAGTCTTGCAGAAAATCCCCCCCCCCCCCCCCCCAAAAACAAAAAAAAATTGCTGGCAAAAAAATGTAAAATATGTAAAAATAGCCCCCCCCCCCCCCCCCCAAAAAAAAAAAAAAATTTGCTGGAAAACAAACTGAAGCAAAAGATAATGCAACACACAAAGCTGTATTCCAGAGTTCACCAAACAGAGAATTCTTTCTTTCTTTATTTGGTGTTTAACGTCGTTTTCAACCACGAAGGTTATATCGCGACGAGGGAAAGGGGGGAGATGGGATAGGGGAAAGGGGGGAGATGGGATAGAGCCACTTGTTAAGTGTTTCTTGTTCACAAAAGCACTAATCAAAAAATTGCTCCAGGGGCTTGCAACGTAGTACAATATATGACCTTACTGGGAGAATGCAAGTTTCCAGTACAAAGGACTAAACATTTCTTACATACTGCTTGACTAAAATCTTTACAAACATTGACTATATTCTATACAAGAACCACTTAACAAGGGTAAAAGGAGAAACAGAATCCGTTAGTCGCCTCTTATGACATGCGGGGTGCAGAGAAATAAGGATGTGGAAAAGAAGACTTTTGGTAAGTGAAATAAACAGAGAATAACAAACTCTTGTACACAAAACAATATACACGTGGAACAAGTCGGTGGACTATTGCACACAAAGATGAGTTTCCAGAGGAATTCCACTCAGGGTAGAACATCCCTACGAATAAACGCACAGTGGTACCTGTGTTCAGAGGACGCCTTCGGAAGGAAGCAAACAAACTGTCCTTACTTTGAGGGTGGTCTTTGTTGAAAGGAACGCTTTGGTAATTTATAATTATGTGTTAATTACCAATACTTTTCAATTGTATTGTCTGTCATACTGAGCTGTTGCAGGGTTGGGATTATTTGTTTGAGCTAGCAATTTCAAGCTTAGCTAACAGCGTAGTCATTTGTTTTACAACGTAGCATGCTACGCTTCAAGAGTAGCAGTTGGCAGCTCTGAGTTGGGGATAATCATGCTGTGTTCATTAATCTCATGGTCACTCATTTCCCACACAGCAACACACGTTTTAATCCACCTTCCGTGTTTGTAAATGCCATCGGTTTATCAAAGATACATGACAGAAATGTTACATTTGACTCGACAAAATTTGAACTGAAATATTTTTAGAAAGCACCGTTCACCAAGCCTATCTACTTATCACATTAGCAGGCGCACCTGACCTGTTTACCCCCAAAACTCAACAGAGTAATGTAACAGTCGCCTGGTCAGATAATAGTCACCTAAAAAATAAACTAGAAAGCAGCTTTATTTCAAGCCTATTCAATCTCCACATTATGGGCACACACACAAAAATTAATTCAAAACTATTTCGAATATAGTGTGACGCTCTCATAGCAAGGCCATCAGGGGCATGAAGCAAACCTTTTGTCTTCATCACTTTAACTAAATGCTTTCAGGTCTTTTTTGTGCCTGCCACACGCTGTGGTATTTCTCTTCATTTGTGCACAACATTGTCAAGCCTCAAAACACAAAACGAAATCGTCACTTCTACTCCCACGGTTTCCTGCAAAAGAAGGCTGTGAAACCAAGGTTTACTATTCGTGGCAAGTGACTCACAGCCATACACACCCCGCTCTCTCTTCCACCGCTAGGTTTAGAAGTAGAACTGTCTTGAGGCTTCAAAACACTGACACAACTTTTTTTTCCGCAAATCCTAATAAGTTACACCTACAAAGTAACGATAAGAGTAAACAGGTCAGGCACAGGCATCCATCATATAAAACTCTGTGAAGCGTGTCGAGTTTCCAGTGAAGCGTGATCATCGGATGGGTGCGGCCGATCCCAGCAGGGTGCTGTCTTCTTCACGTTCCGTCGCCTGTTGTTTCATTTCCTGCAGAGTGCGCACGAACTTGGACCACTCGTCCGCCTTGGGGTTGGCAATGTTCTGGGCGAGACAGACACAAAGAGAAAGTAAAACTACCGCCGTCATACCTTGCCGCCACCTCTTGCTATCCACCCCCTGCCAACAACAACCATGCACCATGGGGTGATGTGATGTGGGGTGGTGTGGTGTGGTGACCGCACCGTGCCGTGCTGTGTTGTGTTGTGCTGTGTTGTGCTGTGTTGTGTTGTGTGACTGTGTGTGTGCAACCTGCATATGTGTGAAATGTGCTCTCTAGCAAGAAAATATCCATAAATGATCTATCAAGTAGTAATTAATTATCAATTCAAAACATTTCGTTAAGCCAAACTGAAACGCACAAAACAAAGCCACGCACCTCTGCCACGTCATAGATATAGATACGTCCCATGTCATCACCCACACCGATGTGGTGACCCGTCTGGTGCCACCGCAGCTTGTTCAATGCAACGTTCGTGTCCACCACCACTGACGCTGTCGGAACCTGCAGACACAAACATTCTTGTCAATCATCATATGTCCATTACATTACATTACATTACATTACATTACATTTACTCTATTATCCCAACGCTGGGAATTCCTCACAGTGGAACGCCAGCAGCAACAAGAGTCGCACTTGCCCAGGTGTGTACGTAATCAGTCATCAGTCACCTGCAATTACGGCATAATGACTGGTCTTTTACGTGCCACTGTCTCCACATAAAGTCGACTCATGTCTGTCTATGTTGGTCAGGGTGTAGGACATTTCAGCAAATCAGACTCTACAGCTATTCGGGAATGAAGTATCAATTTTTCTGTGAGAAATTATATATACTCAATATTAATTTCATTTTCATTTTTTCATTTGATTTTGACAATATGACGCCCTTTATTTTGAAAATATGCACATCAGAGCTGTACATAAAAACACTTACAAAGTTATCTTCCGGAAAACGGCTATTCAATGTACTTTAAGCAGACCTGGGAACCCCTGTTTTGCGCTTAGAGTATTCTCAAACAAACTTGGTGTATTTATAGAAAAATGAGCGTACTCCACACATCATTTGAACGTCCATGATTCAAACATGCTTCCCACGCGTCCGTCACACTGTTAATTAATTTTACCTATACATTTAAAACATATGATTTTTACAATGTTAACTGACAAAAACTGTAATCATGTGTCAACATACTGCATCGGCACCTGTGAAGAAAAGTAGTGTAGAAATTTTTCTCGTCGTATTTTTTCCCCACTGACCGTACTGATCGTATTCTAGACAATCATGCGTACAAAATACGGCGAAATCGTATGGGTTCCCAGGTCTGTCTAAGCCTGACTAAGGATGACACCTGTCGTGGTCAAAACAAAAACAAAACAAACAACAAACAAGTCGCGTAAGGCGAAAATACAATATTTAGTCAAGTAGCTGTCGAACTCACAGAATGAAACTGAACGCAATGCCATTTTTCAGCAAGACCGTATCGTCAGTCCACCGCTCATGGCAAAGGCAGTGAAATTGACAAGAAGAGCGGGGTAGTAGTTGCGCTAAGAAGGATAGCACGCTTTTCTGTACCTCTCTTTGTTTTAACTTTCTGAGCGTGTTTTTAATCCAAACATATCATATCTATATGTTTTTGGAATCAGGAACCGACAAGGAATAAGATGAAAGTGTTTTTAAATTGATTTGGACAATTTAATTTTGATAATAATTTTTATATATTTAATTTTCAGAGCTTGTTTTTAATCCGAATATAACATATTTATATGTTTTTGGAATCAGCAAATGATGGAGAATAAGATAAACGTAAATTTGGATCGTTTTATAAATTTTTATTTTTTTTTACAATTTTCAGATTTTTAATGACCAAAGTCATTAATTAATTTTTAAGCCACCAAGCTGAAATGCAATACCGAAGTCCGGGCTTCGTCGAAGATTACTTGACCAAAATTTCAACCAATTTGGTTGAAAAATGAGGGCGTGACAGTGCCGCCTCAACTTTCACGAAAAGCCGGATATGACGTCATCAAAGACATTTATCAAAAAAATGAAAAAAACGTTCGGGGATTTCATACCCAGGAACTCTCATGTCAAATTTCATAAAGATCGGTCCAGTAGTTTAGTCTGAATCGCTCTACACACACACACACACACACACACACACACACACACACACACACACACGCACGCACGCACGCACATACACCACGACCCTCGTTTCGATTCCCCCTCGATGTTAAAATATTTAGTCAAAACTTGACTAAATATAAAAAGGAAAAGAAAAAAAAATAGTCCACTGACCTCCGTCTCGTGGTTGAGGTGCCAGAGGTCAAGGCGACCCATGATGTCGACGCTGGAGAAGAGGGCGGGGTTGGTGGGCGACCACTGCACGTCACTCACGTAGTCGCTGTTGTCCTCAAACGAACACAGGTACTTCTGCTCCTGTAGGCATCAAACGCAAAACTCAGGTCAACTTTTGCGCAGAGTATCAAGGTTTCAGTATTCAAGATTAAATACTTCTCAAGAGAGGTATGTTATTAAAACGTTTAATTATGACAAAACAAAACAAAACGTTACAGTCACTGATTGTTATTAATCATTAAGCTTTGTGTCACTTGTGTCTTCCGAGCGAGCTTCTGGACAATTTGTCAGATTATAAGTGTGTTTGTAGCGAGCTTCTGGACAGTTTGTCAGATTATAAGTGTGTTTGTCAGATTATGTGTTTGTCAGATTATAAGTGTGTTTGTCAGATTATAAGTGTGTTTATCAGATTATAAGTGTGTTTGTCAGATTATAAGTGTGTTTGTCAGATTATAAGTGTGTTTGTCTGTGTGTCCACTTAAAAGACCACTTGGTCAAAGATCAGCGACTGTAATGTTTTGTTTTGTCACAAATAAACGTTCCAATAACATACCTTTCTTGGTTCTTGATTCATAGCAACTGAAATCAACCTACCTTGATGCTCCACAGCTTGACGGTCCAGTCGAAAGACGAGGACAGGAAGTAGGGGGAGAAGTCGATCTGACCGGGTACGCGATGAGTGTCGATGGCTGTGATTGGTCCCTGATGTGCATCGTACGCCTCGTTGATTCCCGCTTTGCTGTGAAACAAAGTACTACATGCTGAGTTACTGCCCCCTGAACACACAGTTCTTGGTACGATTTTACACACTAGTTGTTATCTTGTTTACAATAACAATGACAATAACAACACTTTATTGTCTATTAAAACGTTACATTAAAATAGAAATAAGGACTGTGACTGAGGAGGCAATACATTCGTGTTCTTGGTAGTTCCTGAAATCACAATAAAACTGACAATATGAACACTATGAATTATCCAGTCTTTTGAAGATGTGATACAGCAGTCCCTCTCATGAACGGACACCCTTGGGCCATAGCAAACTGTCCGTACATTGCAGGTGTCTGGTCACGGGAGGGGTGACCACACCACCCCCTCCCCCATACACTCACACAGAGACACACAAACAACAGGATTCAGTCTATGCTAATCACTTCTTGTGGCTACTAAACAATAACAATAAACTCCTAAATACTTCTTTAAACGTTCTGTAAAAATGATTTGTATGAAAAGTGTTGAAAAGAAGAGATAAAATAAATCCTCAAGGCACTCACCATGCACTGAAATCATGTAATTTATTTTCTTCTTGTCTGGCTTTATTGACTGCATGCCGATCATGTGGCATGGCAGTGACTTTTTCCTCTTCAGTCAGAAATACACTGTACATAACACAGCTCCCACTCTCACTAATGCCTACCCCAAGCTGTGACAACTGATGCTTGGAAATTGTGTGGAAGAGTACACCTCTCTATTTCTCTCCAATGCTCTTCCTGCTGACATGCAGTGACACCGGACACCCCACAGAGTTTAGCCAGCTACACCTCCACCCCCCACCCCCCCCCCCCCCTTCCCTCTCTCTCACTCCCTCCAGTCATGTACTGTTTTGGGCTGTGGCCAGAGAGGCCAGCTGCACTGTTCACTCAGAGCAAAACCAGTTGACTGTGTAACTTTTGACAAAGCAAGACAACTGAAGGGTTCACAGATTAGGCAACCGACTCACTGGTCAAGGCTAAGGGGAAACAAGAGTATCTTGTCAATGAAAGAGGTTACACACAGACACACGATGCTGAGAACTGTGGCCGGTTTTTCACTCTCTTTCGCTCAGGACCTTCATCCACTGTGGTTTCTCTGTGGTTTCTGTTGTTTACTCAACAGACAAGAATAAAGAGCACAGTGCAGTTTCATGTTGGCATCTTCGCATGTTCTCCACTCCTGACCAAAACTACCCCCCCTCCTGATGGGTACACGTGCACTTAAGTTATCAGTGACTGTCATCACGCCATTGCGGCTGTGATCTTTGTACCAAGAGCCGGACTGCTCTGTTATCGATTTTGTTGTGGTGAAAATTTGACGATGGTCTGTCCGTACATTGGAGGTATTACCCGCTATTACGAGCTAGTCATGTGACAGAGAGTTTTCTTGCACACGAGACTGTAGATGTTTCACGACGGCTTTAGCCGGAGTGAAACAGCAGCAGTCGAGTGTGCAAGAACACTCTCTGTCACACGACTAGCTCGTAATGGCGATTATGTCTCACAGCTTCAACAGAGGAGAGAACAAACACGTTTTGCGTACTCACGCTTGATAAACCTAAATACAGGAGCAGCCATTGTGGAGAGATCTACTTTTTGACGAAAGTGAACGAACAACTATGAATGACGTCTCGGTATATGTGAATGACGTCACAGTCATCGTCACAGTCTGTATCTTTTGAAGCATTCCATTCTTCATGACGTCTTTCTGTGTCTGCATCCGCGAAATGTTTGTTCTTTCCGGGGTCTTTGTCATCTATGTTCAGAACTCTGTCCTTCTAGTTTCAGACTAACAGGCCTCCTGAGCGAGCCACTTTCCAAGGGAAGCTAAACTCGCGTATGGAAACAGTACTGTAGTCTGGGATGCCGTTTTCAGTATTCTCAGCGTTGAAGAATTTGTAAAGAGAAGACACGACAACAGCAGGAGAAATAAAAGTCGTGTGTGCATTTTGGGGCTTTTGGAGGGACGATTTCGAGTTTGAATCCGTTCTTGCACATGCTCCAAAGCGTGTAACATACAATCTTGCACACGTTTGCTTTAGTAGTGGCAAAGAAGGAAAGCGTGTGACATGACCTGCTGTTGGGACCGAAAATGAGTGTCCGCGTCCACGTTTTGCAGGTGTCCGTTTAAGGGGGGGGCCAAATATAGAAGGAAAACACTCCGTGCCAGTAAATGTGTCCGTACATGTCAGGTGTCCGCTCACGCCGGGGGCCGTACATTGCAGGGACTGCTGTAGTGATACTTCAGTCAGCATGCTTAATTTCCTTCCAGTTCAAAAATTCAAAAGGCATGTTCTCCCACACTCTCGACCCTCCAAAGTGACATATACCTGCACCAGGTGTGAAGCAGAATACGCCAGGCATTCCTTACAAGTTACAGGTGACAATAAAATCAATGGCATTAACGGACAAAAATAAAGCCACCCAACCAACCAACCAACCAACCCAACACTGACACTCTATCCCTCTCTTAAAGTTTTTGATGGTGCTGTAAGCACTTGGAAGTCGAGGGTATGTTAAACAATGTTGGTCTGTTCGTGTGTGTGTTATTGTCTGCTTTTCTCTTTAATTACATCAATTTTCCACCATGTTTGTGAATGGGTTGTTGGGCCTACAAAATAAAATCATTGTCAGTGTCTCTCTCTCTCTTCTCCGTCCAATAACCCCAAACTGCTATGGTGGGAAGCGGAATACAGCAGGCATTCCTCGGAGCCGACGATGAAGTTATTGGCGTTAACAGAAGAAACAAGTCGCGTAAGGCGAAAATACAATATTTAGTCAAGTAGCTGTCGAACTCACAGAATGAAACTGAACGCAATGCAACGCAGCAAGACCGTATACTCGTAGTCCACCGCTCACGGCATAGGCAGTGAAATTGACAAGAAGAGCGGGGTAGTAGTTGCGCTAAGAAGGATAGCACGCTTTTCTGTACCTCTCTTTGTTTTAACTTTCTGAGCGTGTTTTTAATCCAAACATATCATATCTATATGTTTTTGGAATCAGGAACCGACAAGGAATAAGATGAAAGTGTTTTTAAATTGATTTGGACAATTTAATTTTGATAATAATTTTTATATATCTAATTTTCAGAGCTTGTTTTTAATCCGAATATAACATATTTATATGTTTTTGGAATCAGCAAATGATGGAGAATAAGATAAACGTAAATTTGGATCGTTTTATAAATTTTTATTTTTTTTACAATTTTCAGATTTTTAATGACCAAAGTCATTAATTAATTTTTAAGCCACCAAGCTGAAATGCAATACCGAAGTCCGGGCTTCGTCGAAGATTACTTGACCAAAATTTCAACCAATTTGGTTGAAAAATGAGGGCGTGACAGTGCCGCCTCAACTTTCACGAAAAGCCGGATATGACGTCATCAAAGACATTTATCAAAAAAATTTAAAAAACGTTCGGGGATTTCATACCCAGGAACTCTCATGTCAAATTTCATAAAGATCGGTCCAGTAGTTTAGTCTGAATCGCTCTACACACACACACAGACACACACACACACACACGCACACACGCACACACACCACGACCCTCGTTTCGATTCCTCCTCGATGTTAAAATATTTAGTCAAAACTTGACTAAATATAAAAAAGGCCACCCAACCAACCAACCTAACACTGACTCTCTCCCTCTCTCTTTCATCCCCATGATATGTACATTGTAACACATTTCTTGTTTTCGAAATTGTTTCCCTCTCACCGAACCTCCACATCGCAATGAACTATCAAATTTTGGCGATTACATTTTCTGAGTTCTGAGTGAAACACCTACCTGCCGTGGCGAGACGCAGAATACACCAGGCATTCCTCGGAGCCGACAATGAAGTTATTGGCGTCGCCAGAGAGGAAGCTGGAGCATGTGGCGGCAACCGACTTGGACTGTTTGTGCTGGAGCTCCATGCTGTCCTGGGGCTGAGACAACATGTCCAGGCTCCACGAGCACAGCTTTCCATCATTGGACACCGAGATCAGGTTGTGGGCATTCTGCGTTCCCACCACAGTGATGCAGTACACTGGATGCTGCAAGTAATAAGTCACAAATACATCACTCATTATAGCATTCTACAGTGAGATTTCGCCAGCAACACTGGCTCAATAAATGTTCAAGAGAATGATCATTCATACTTTTTGACCCAAACTTGACCCCGGAGTAACCTTGAAATTTGACGATGGTCAACCAGATTTGCCTCATATCTGGAGGGCATCAAATCTGGCAGTGTGTTAAGTTGCAAAGCCCTAGCTTCAAAAAACATTCAAGTGAATTATAGTTTTGTTTTTGTTTTTTACCCAACAGTGACTTTGGAATATGCCTAGGGTCAACTAGACTTCGGTCATGTCTGCAGGTCTTTCTTTATTTGGTGTTTAACGTCGTTTTCAACCACGAAGGTTATATCTTTCTTTCTTTATTTGGTGTTTAACGTCGTTTTCAACCACGAAGGTTATATCGTGACGGGTCTGCAGGTCACTTAACTCTGAAAGCTGGTGGAGTGTCAAAGCTGTAG
Source organism: Littorina saxatilis (assembly GCF_037325665.1). NCBI lineage: Eukaryota > Metazoa > Mollusca > Gastropoda > Littorinimorpha > Littorinidae > Littorina > Littorina saxatilis. The sequence goes on along the minus strand of NC_090258.1, from coordinate 3,743,228 downwards.
CTTCAAAAACCTTCCTGAAAATCTTTATTTTCCGTTTATAGACCCTAATATGACCTTGAAATTTGACGAGGGTCAACCAGACTCGGTTCATGTCTGTAGGTCATCAAACCCAGAAAGCATGTGAGGTTTCAAAGATCTAGCTCCAATTTACACATAAGAAAACTTCAGTATTAAGTTTGTCCACGGACAGATGTACAACCACAGGGGTAAACATCTGAACACAGCTCATCATAGACTCCCTGATTACTCAGGTGAATCAAAATTTCCAACACACAACAAATGTAAACTAACCGTGTGCGCTGAGGCGGAGAGGGGCGTGCGCTGAACAGGGGTGCGCTTGTTGACACGGTTGTCCCACAGCACGATCTGACCGGAGTACGTGCCACCCAGCACAAGGTTGGGGTGGAACTTGGCAAAACAGCTCGACATCACAGGGGACTGGAACACAACATCACACACATTTGAAACACAACATCATATTATGAAACACATAATCACACACATCAATATATCAGTTAACTAAGGACATTTCCAGTATTTACATATTTTTTCCATGTAAAATACCCACTATCTTCGGTTAACACAATCCCTGAGTTAACATTGAATTTATCTGACTGCAAATACAGTGGAACCTCCTTTTGAAGACACCCATATTTAAGACTTCCTCATTTTTAAGACCTAAATTTTTTCACATTTTCTGTTCCTAACATCTGTTAAGTTACCCTCATTTTAAGACTCAATCTTTTTCAAGACCTGATTTTTGTGAGAGTTCTTGAGGTCTTAAAAGGTGAGTTCCACTGTACCCAACGTTTCCACTTCACACAATCCACTTTCTTTATTTGGTGTTTAACGTCGTTTTCAACCACGAAGGTTATATCGCGACGGGGAAAGGGGGGGAGATGGGATAGAGCCACTGGTTAATTGTTTCTTGTTCACAAAAGCACTAATCAAAAAATTGCTCCAGGGGCTTGCAACGTAGTACAATATATTACCTTACTGGGAGAATGCAAGTTTCCAGTACAAAGTACTTAACATTTCTTACATACTGCTTGACTAAAATCTTTACAAACATTGACTATATTCTATATAAGAAACACTTAACAAAGGTAAAAGGAGAAACAGAATCCGTTAGTCGCCTCTTACGACATGCTGGGGAGCATCGGGTAAATTCTTCCCCCTAACCCGCGGGGGGTACACAATCCACTAAATTGATCTGACTGCAAATACAACCCATACCTGTCACCCCACACGACTGTCACAGATTTGTTAAGATTCTTGCAAATACATGTACCGTACTTTTCGGACTATAAGGCGCTGCCGTATATAGGGCGCACCCCCTACTTTTAAAAATAAAACTGAAAAAATCCTAGAATAAGGCGATGCCATGGATAAGGCGATGGTGTCGTGCATAAGGCAACGGCATGAAAGAAAAATAAAAGAAAGAAAAAAAAACAAGTCGCGTAAGGCAAAAATACAACATTTAGTCAAGTAGCTGTCGAACTCACAGAATGAAACTGAACGCAATGCAACGCAGCAAGACCGTATACTCGTAGCATCGTTAGTCCACCGCTCATGGCAAAGGCAGTGAAATTGACAAGAAGAGCGGGGTAGTAGGTGCGCTGAGAAGGATAGCACGCTTTTCTGTACCTCTCTTCGTTTTAACTTTCTGAGCGTGTTTTCAATCCAAACATATCATATCTATATGTTTTTGGAATCAGGAACCGACAAGGAATAAGATGAAAGTGTTTTTAAATTGATTTCGAAAATGTTATTTTGATCATCATTTTTATATTTTTAATTTTCAGAGCTTGTTTTTAATCCGAATATAACATATTTATATGTTTTTGGAATCAGAAAATGATGGAGAATAAGATAAACATAAATTTGGATCGTTTTATAAAAAAATTTTTTTTTTACAATTTTCAGATTTTTAATGACCAAAGTCATCAATTAATTTTTAAGCCACCAAGCTGAAATGCAATACCGAAGTCCGGGCTTCGTCGAAGATTACTTGACCAAAATTTCAACCAATTTAATTGAAAAATGAGAGCGTGACAGTGCCGCCTCAACTTTCACGAAAAGCCGGATATGACGTCATCAAAGACATTTATCAAAAAAATGAAAAAACCGTCTGAGGATATCATACCCAGGAACTCTCATGTCAAATTTCATAAAGATCGGTCCAGTAGTTTAGTCTGAATCGCTCTACACACACACACAGACAGACACACATACACCACGACCCTCGTCTCGATTCCCCCCTCTATGTTAAAACATTTAGTCAAAACTCGTACGTAGGAAAAAAACACACAAAAAAACATCAATGATCAAACATGGCGACTGCTCAAAATCGGCACGAAACACCGTTTCAAACAGAAAGTCAGGTGTTCAAACAGTGTTCACTTAAATGGTTAATAGTTGCTGATTGATTTTAAGTTCACAATGCTCGTGAAACATATTTTATCCAATACAATACAATACAATAATCTTTATTCATCTCTAAAAGAGAAATTATACTAGACTGTGACATGTACAACCACTACCTGTCACTCGACTAGACTGTGACATGTTTACCTGGCAGTGGAAGACGTACTCAGGCGTGTCCTTCTTGTACTTGATGTTCCAGATGAGGGCCACCCCGTCAGGTACGTTGGTGGCATCTTCGTTGGACCCGTATGATGACAGCAACAACTCGGGATGCTGCACAGTACAAAGCAACAATCAGATTACAGACCTGGGAACTCCTGTTTTGCACTTAGCATATTCTCAAACAAACTTTCCGTATTTTCAGAAAAATGAGTGTACTCCACACATCATTTGCACATCCAGGATTCAAACATGCTTCAAACGTGTCAGCTGCACTGTTAATTAAGTTTACCAACACATTTTAAACAATGTTTTCATGTATTATGACAAAAACTGTAATCATTGATTGATTTAATGCAGAGTTATCTTTAATAATTGAAATAAACAGTGCCCCATTACCGCCCTGATATGGCCCTTCGTGGTCGACTTTTTTTATTTGGTGTTTAACGTTGTTTTCAGCCACGAAGGTTATATCGCGACGGGGAAAGGGGGGAGATGGGATAGAGCCACTTGTTAATTGTTTCTTGTTCACAAAAGCACTAATCAAAAAAGTGCTCCAGGGGCTTGCAACGTAGTACAATATATGACCTTACTGGGAGAATGCAAGTTTCCAGTACAAAGGACTTAACATTTCTTACATACTGCTTGACTAAAATCTTTACAAACATTGACTATATTCTATACAAGAAACACTTAACAAGGGTAAAAGGAGAAACAGAATCCGTTAGTCGCCTCTTACGACATGCTGGGGAGCATCGGGTAAATTCTTCCCCCTAACCCGCGGAGGGACGTGGTCGGCTGGGGGTTTAGCAAACAAACAAAGTGCCCCATTAAATACACAGGAATGACCATCTATGTGTGTAACAGTTGCTTTTGGGTGTGTGAAACTCTGTTGTGTGTGTACTATCACAAAACTATGGACATGGCCAGAAAGGCTGGTTGCTGGTGGTAGTTGAGCACTTATATTTTTAAGCTTATTTTCTTCCTCAGTTTTATTTCTCCCTCGCAAAATAAACACTCCCCAGACTTCCAACTTCGCAAGCTTTGGTGAAATGCACCACTGAACATCCGACTTTTTTTCTTCTCACTTATATTTTATGATGTTTGACTGTCCCCTCTACCCATTACCTGGATGACCATTGTAACAAAGATGAACTGAAGGGTTACCTGGCTGACCATTGTAACAAAGATGAACTGACCATTGTAACAAACATGAACTGAAGGGTTACCTGGCTGACCATTGTAACAAAGATGAACTGAAGGGTTACCTGTGCTGACCATTGTAACAAACATGAACTGAAGGGTTACCTGTGCTGACCATTGTAACAAAGATGAACTGAAGGGTTACCTGTGCTGACCATTGTAACACACATGAACTGAAGGGTTACCTGGCTGACCAATGTAACAAAGATGAACTGAAGGGTTACCTGTGCTGACCATTGTAACAAAAATGAACTGAAGGGTTACCTGTGCTGACCATTGTAACAAAGATGAACTGAAGGGTTACCTGTGCTGACCATTGTAACAAAGATGAACTGAAGGGTTACCTGTGCTGACCATTGTAACAAAGATGAACTGAAGGGTTACCTGTGCTGACCATTGTAACAAAGATGAACTGAAGGGTTACCTGTGCTGACCATTGTAACAAAGATGAACTGAAGGGTTACCTGTGCTGACCATTGTAACAAAGATGAACTGAAGGGTTACCTGTGCTGACCATTGTAACAAAGATGAACTGAAGGGTTACCTGTGCTGACCATTGTAACAAGGATGAACTGAAGGGTTACCTGGCTGACCATTGTAACAAAGATGAATTGAAGGGTTACCTGGCTGACCATTGTAACAAAGATGAACTGAATGGTTACCTGTGCTGACCATTGTAACAAAGATGAACTGAAGGGTTACCTGTGCTGACCATTGTAACAAAGATGAACTGAAGGGTTACCTGTGCTGACCATTGTAACAAAGTTGAACTGAAGGGTTACCTGTGCTGACCATTGTAACAAAGATGAACTGAAGGGTTACCTGTGCTGACCATTGTAACAAAGATGAACTGAAGGGTTACCTGTGCTGACCTTTGTAACAAAGATGAACTGAAGGGTTACCTGTGCTGACCATTGTAACAAAGATGAACTGAAGGGTTACCTGTGCTGACCATTGTAACAAAGATGAACTGAAGGGTTACCTGTGCTGACCATTGTAACAAAGATGAACCGAAGGGTTACCTGGCTGACCATTGTAACAAAGATGAACTGAAGGGTTACCTGTGCTGACCATTGTAACAAAGATGAACTGAAGGGTTACCTGTGCTGACCATTGTAACAAGGATGAACTGAAGGGTTACCTGGCTGACCATTGTAACAAAGATGAACTGAAGGGTTACCTGGCTGACCATTGTAACAAAGATGAACTGAAGGGTTACCTGTGCTGACCATTGTAACAAAGATGAACTGACCATTGTAACAAACATGAACTGAAGGGTTACCTGGCTGACCATTGTAACAAAGATGAACTGAAGGGTTACCTGTGCTGACCATTGTAACAAACATGAACTGAAGGGTTACCTGTGCTGACCATTGTAACAAACATGAACTGAAGGGTTACCTGTGCTGACCATTGTAACACACATGAACTGAAGGGTTACCTGGCTGACCAATGTAACAAAGATGAACTGAAGGGTTACCTGTGCTGACCATTGTAACAAAGATGAACTGAAGGGTTACCTGTGCTGACCATTGTAACAAAGATGAACTGAAGGGTTACCTGTGCTGACCATTGTAACAAAGATGAACTGAAGGGTTACCTGTGCTGACCATTGTAACAAAGATGAACTGAAGGGTTACCTGTGCTGACCATTGTAACAAAGATGAACTGAAGGGTTACCTGTGCTGACCATTGTAACAAGGATGAACTGAAGGGTTACCTGGCTGACCATTGTAACAAAGATGAATTGAAGGGTTACCTGGCTGACCATTGTAACAAAGATGAACTGAAGGGTTACCTGTGCTGACCATTGTAACAAAGATGAACTGAAGGGTTACCTGTGCTGACCATTGTAACAAAGTTGAACTGAAGGGTTACCTGTGCTGACCATTGTAACAAAGATGAACTGAAGGGTTACCTGTGCTGACCATTGTAACAAAGATGAACTGAAGGGTTACCTGTGCTGACCTTTGTAACAAAGTTGAACTGAAGGGTTACCTGTGCTGACCATTGTAACAAAGATGAACTGAAGGGTTACCTGTGCTGACCATTGTAACAAAGATGAACTGAAGGGTTACCTGTGCTGACCATTGTAACAAAGATGAACCGAAGGGTTACCTGGCTGACCATTGTAACAAAGATGAACTGAAGGGTTACCTGTGCTGACCATTGTAACAAAGATGAACTGAAGGGTTACCTGTGCTGACCATTGTAACAAGGATGAACTGAAGGGTTACCTGGCTGACCATTGTAACAAAGATGAACTGAAGGGTTACCTGGCTGACCATTGTAACAAAGATGAACTGAAGGGTTACCTGTGCTGACCATTGTAACAAAGATGAACTGAAGGGTTACCTGGCTGACCATTGTAACAAAGATGAACTGAAGGGTTACCTGTGCTGACCATTGTAACAAAGATGAACTGAAGGGTTACCTGTGCTGACCAGTCCAAGCTGGTAATGATGCGGTGTTTGGACCACTTGTCGTCATAGAAATCTCGGTTCACCTTCAGTCTCTCTCCCGCCATTGCTTCACTGAAATGCAAACAAACAAAAGAATAATGACCAAACAATAGACACAAAAATAAAAACAGTGGTACCTGCGATGAAAGGACACCCTTGGGACCAGCCAAACGTGTCCCTACATTGCAGGTGGCCTTTCATGACAGGTATACTTTGATAGAGATAATATAAAAAGGGACAAGAGAAAGTGTCCTTTTAAGGGAGGTGTCCTCTCATCAGAGGAGCAACACATTGCCGGTACCGGTAGTAAATAAATGAATGGAAAAACAAATAAATAAATAAGTTACTTAACAATTTTTTTGTTAAACTGGTGAAGATGTCAATGGGGAAAGCACTCAGAGCAGAGCAACTCCCTTCTTATTCTTTATAAGACTTTGATTCTTCAGATTTTCTGGTCAGAAATTTGTTAAAATCTTAAAAAGGGGGGACACTGTAACAAAAAATTCTGGTCGAACCAGAAAACAACACACACACAAAAACAGCGCAGCTATATTCCCAATGACAAGTAGCTATTATAATATGAAGTCTTATATCGCGCGCATATCTCCAGACTCGGACTCAAGGTGCAGGGATCTATTTATGTGGCACAAACCCTCAGCCACAAGACACAGTGACTCACTCATCCTTGCCCCCGCTGTCCTTTCCGGAGTAGTCGGCGAAGATGTCTACCTCCTCCGCCAGGGCGCGTTCAACGATGCGTGACGAGTGGTCAAAGAACTTCTGGAAGCCCTCCGACATCAAGATTTGCTTCTTCTCTTCCTCACTCAGCTCTGGAACAGCTAACAATAACTCAGTCAATCAGTCAGTTTATTAGTCAGTCAATCAACCAGTCCATTAATTGATCAATCAATGTACTGTGAAGGTCTCTGACATCATCAATATCTATTTCTTGTTTTCTTCACTCAGCTCTGGAATGGCTTTCAATCAATCTACCAATCAAGCTTCTTCTTCTTCTTCAGCGTTTGATGATGAATCAATCAATCAATCAATCAATCAATCAATCAATCAGTCAGTCAGTCAGTCAGTCAATCAATCAGTCAGTCAGTCAGTCAGTCAGCCAGTCAGTCAGTCAGAGTCAGTCAGTCAGTCAGTCAGTCACTCACTCACTCAGTTCTGTGAATACCATCTCGTGACATCAAAAGATCTGCTTCTTAATCACTTCAATCAGCCCTGGGACTGTTGTCAGTCAATTGCTCAGTCAATCAATCAATCAACCATCCAACCAACCAACAAGCCGACTCATTAATAGACCAATATTGACCATACATACTACACACAGATTTCAAAACAGTAAATCATTCTTGAAACCATCGAAACCAACAGCCATACATTAATACAAACAGATAAAACACAAAAAAACTGTGTTTGTACCTTTTACACACGTTACCTATGTGTGAGATCTGCTCCCTCCCTTTCACAGGGCTAAAACAAGAAATTGCCAAAACATTTCCTATCCTTTTTATATTTAGTCAAGTTTTGACTAAATATTTTAACATCGAGGGGGAATCGAAACGAGGGTCGTGGTGTATGTGCGTGTGTGTGTGTGTGCGTGCGTGTGTGCGTGTGTGTGTGTGTAGAGCGATTCAGACTAAACTACTGGACCGATCTTTATGAAATTTGACATGAGAGTTCCTGGGTATGAAATCCCCGAACGTTTTTTTTCATTTTTTTGATAAATGTCTTTGATGACGTCATATCCGGCTTTTCGTGAAAGTTGAGGCGGCACTGTCACGCCCTCATTTTTCAACCAAATTGGTTGAAATTTTGGTCAAGTAATCTTCGACGAAGCCCGGGGTTCGGTATTGCATTTCAGCTTGGTGGCTTAAAAATTAATTAATGACTTTGGTCATTAAAAATCTGAAAATTGTAAAAAAAAATAAAAATTTATAAAACGATCCAAATTTACGTTTATCTTATTCTCCATCATTTGCTGATTCCAAAAACATATAAATATGTTATATTCGGATTAAAAACAAGCTCTGAAAATTAAATATATAAAAATTATTATCAATTTTTTTTTTTCGAAATCAATTTAAAAACACTTTCATCTTATTCCTTGTCGGTTCCTGATTCCAAAAATATATAGATATGATATGTTTGGATTAAAAACACGCTCAGAAAGTTAAAACGAAGAGAGGTACAGAAAAGCGTGCTATCCTTCTCAGCGCAACGAATACCCCGCTCTTCTTGTCAATTCCACGGGCACTGCCTTTGCCACGGGCGGTGGAGTGACGATGCTACGAGTATACGGTCTTGCTGCGTTGCGTTGCGTTCAGTTTCATTCTGTGAGTTCGACAGCTACTTGACTAAATATTGTATTTTCGCCTTACGCGACTTGTTATATTTTTAAAGCAAATTAATGTACTCACGTTTTTTGTGCTCCTTATTCTGTTCTTCCGAGGTCGTCGCCGGGGCAACCATCTCCACGTGAGGCATCTTGTGGGTGTGGCCGTGACCGTGGCTGTGACCATGACCTCTGAACTGATGAGCATGCGATGATGACCCCTCCAGATTCTCGATGAAGTCAAGGTCGTTGTCATCATCTGATTTGTTAGCATCATCGTAAACCAACACTATTCGGTTAATAATTTCACGGGGCTGTTCATACACACCGTTGTTGGGTGAAATAATGATGAGAATGAAAGAAAAAAGAAAGAAAGAGAGAGCAGGGAAAAGAGTGAAGAAAGACAAGAAAGAAAGATAGAGAGACAGAAGAAGAAAAGAAATGTGGGGAAGAAAGAGAGAAAAAAAGAAATGCATATTTAAAACACCAAGAAAAGACTATTAAGAAAGACAATAAGACAGACAAACAAAATAAGAGAAAGAAAAAGAGAAATCCATATTCAATATGCTGACTTTACACACACACTCACAGACAGACACACACACACTCTCTCTCAGTCTAAAATAAATTAACAAAAACAAATTAAGGTAACACTAACAGACAGGTTCTGGAAATAACCATGTTAGGCTTCTGGGGGGCTTTGGAAGAGTTATCCCTTGTAGGCAAGGCAAGAGTTATCCCTTGTAGGCAAGGCAAGGCAAGCTATATGGGAATGACCAGTGGAGACACTCCGCTGGTGTAACAGTGAACAAAGGGCACCAATCTGGTCAGCATGTTTTCGGAAAAGAAGGACATTTAAGAAGCGCCTAATCAATATGGCTTATAATATGCCTTTTTCTTATGAAACATGCAGAATGGAGCTCTTTATTTTCTGTGATGCCAACAGCGTGTTTCCATTGGTTATTCCAAATGAGCTGAAAATAGCTCAGCTTGCATCACCTTCAAGGGATACAACTCTTCAACAGCCCTGAGAAACCTCTGACAGAGTTATTTCCCAACAGTCTATTGCTGCATGTAGTACATCAAACCTACCACATATAACCTTAAAAAACATAACTACATGTATTAATATGGTAAATAATTAATGATGTTCTATGGGTGCTCCTGTAACAAGTGAAGACTGAAGTTCAAGCGGCTGGTACTTGTAGCCTTGTGCAGTCTGGACATTTTCCGCACCCGTTTATGATCCCTGCGCTTTTTTATTCTAATCGTAATGCTCACAGTCGATTTCATCACCCCTTCCCCACCGACACACAAAAATAAACATTTGTACCCCATCTCAACTCCACATACAGACATTAACCCCCCCCCCCCCCCCCCCCCCCCCCCCCATGTCAGCAGTCATTAAGCACACACAAACACACACTCTCTACCCCCCTCCCCCTTTCCCTCACATACTCTTTCTCTCTCTCTCCCACCTCTGCCCCTCCCCCCCCCCCCCCCCTAATTTTTCTTCCAACCAGCCCCTTTCCCTCTCGGTTCAGTCACATACAAACAAGTTACAAAAATTCACATAAAAATCTCTACAAACATGCTTTTCAGGGACAGACACTAATAAACTAAATAACATGACAAGTATGAATCAAACATGTGCAACTATTCCTTGAATGTACAAATCTGAAAAAACATGCTGGCCTGTACAAAGAAAAACTACTTTAATTCCAAGTGCACAGTGAGGAAAAAGACCATGCAGAAATTTTATTCCAGAGGAGAAACTTCAACATACATGCCTAAAATATATACATCATAGGCTATAATTATAAAACACTTCTTTCACAAAAGCTACATGTTACTTAATTAATTCATTAATAAAGGTAGTTATTTATTAATGTGTTTATTCATTCTTTTATGTCACTAGGCCATCCGTCTTGCCTGGATACAGTCTTTGGTGTCACTAGGCCATCCGTCTTGCCTGGATACAGTCTTTTGTGTCACTAGGCCATCCGTCTTGCCTGGATACAGTCTTTTGTGTCACTAGGCCATCCGTCTTGCCTGGATACAGTCTTTTATGTCACTAGGCCATCCGTCTTGCCTGGATACAGTCTTTTGTGTCACTAGGCCATCCGTCTTGCCTGGATACAGTCTTTTATGTCACTAGGCCATCCGTCTTGCCTGGATACAGTCTTTTGTGTCACTAGGCCATCCGTCTTGCCTGGATACAGTCTTTTATGTCACTAGGCCATCCGTCTTGCCTGGATACAGTCTTTTGTGTCACTAGGCCATCCGTCTTGCCTGGATACAGTCTTTTGTGTCACTAGGCCATCCGTCTTGCCTGGAAGATGGATACAGTCTTTTGTGTCACTAAGCCATTCGTCTTGCCTGGATACAGTCTTTTGTGTCACTAGGCCATCCGTCTTGCCTGGATACAGTCTTTTGTGTCACTAGGCCATCCGTCTTGCCTGGAAGATGGATACAGTCTTTTGTGTCACTAAGCCATTCGTCTTGCCTGGATACAGTCTTTTGTGTCACTAGGCCATCCGTCTTGCCTGGATACAGTCTTTTGTGTCACTAGGCCATCCGTCTTGCCTGGATACAGTCTTTTATGTCACTAGGCCATCCGTCTTGCCTGGATACAGTCTTTGGTGTTTCACTATCTACAACAGGTATTTATTTATTTATTTATTTAGCTTTTTTTCATACTATCCACACAGCTATTAATTAATTCTACATGTATATTTATTAATATCCTATTTAGGTGTGTTTATAACCTGCCCTGTTATATAGTGCTATATGTCTTATGTAAAAACAATGTCCTGTTTGTATTATTGTTATGTACCACGCCTGAATTTCTCTATGAGATAATAAAGTATTCTTATTCTTATCTATTCAGCTTTTTCTCATACTATCCACAAAGCTATTAATTAATTTTATATTTATTCTTTTAGCTGCTTGTTAATCTGGTTTCATTTCTTCTTTTTGTTTAATCACATTCGTTCCTTGCAGTTGATTTTTGCTTTGCTTTGTTTCTTGCTATTAAGGTATTTTGGTCATTTTAGAAAAGATAGGAAGGATGACCATCTCCTTATTCCTTCAGGGAAATAATTGTTTGCACTGCTGTTTTTGAATGCAGGTGACGTGTGTTGTTTTTTTCCTCAACATTTTGTAACAACCACAAACTAGGTTTTCCCTTTGTTTAATCTTGATGAAAGTCCTGTTTTGGGTGTTATTTATTTATTTTTTTTACCCAATTCTTAATAAACATGTATTCTGTTCTTCTGTCCGAGTTGTCTTGTTTTATTCAAACCCTTTTCGTGTTGCTGCTAGCGCTTGATAGTAAATAAAGCCAGATATACACAAACAGTCAGCGAGAGACAGAAACATGCACAACATCAAGACAGGTTTTCAGATAAGACAGACATTCCAGACAAGTCAAAGAATCATAATATATATAAATATATACACAGGACAGGGGCTTGGGACCTTTGGCGGGCAATTTCAGAATAACCATGTTGTATTTCTGAGCTCAATATGTGATGTTTCAAAACCAGAGGCCATAAGCTTCTGACACAGCATCCTGCTTCTAGTTCTACTGCATTGGCATTGCCTAATGCCAGCAACTTCTTTGTCAAATTCACTGCCATTTCTCTCTTTCTACCCCGCCTTCCTCCAAAAAAGATGCAGTGGCATAAATGAATGTGGAGACCCGTGGTTCATAGTGCATAAATAGGCAAACTCTGCTTTCCTTGAAGAATTCAATAAGCACGGTACAAATAATTCACCTACACAGACAGCCAGACCTGTTTACCCTAAACCCGAGGCAAGAGTACTTTCCAAAAGAGTTGAGTGTATTTTTCAAAAGGTTGGTGTACTTTGCAAGCAAAGCCATATAATTATGGGCTAGGGAAAATGTACGTGTGGGTGCAAACTTGTTTGTGTAAGAATTGCATGTCTTGTGAACACCTTCAGAATTTAACTCCTTCCAATACAACAGGGATAAAACAATTGTATTTACCTGTCAGTTTGTAGCATTATAACCAATGTCTTCCAAACAGATTGATAATGAAAAGATGAACTTGCCACTGACAGCTGCATCTGTTCAGTCTTCTCCCCTTTGGCTTTGCTCAAAAGTTAATCTTGTTGTCTTCATACTGTTAGTGTTACTCTCACAAAAGTGACACACACAAAATCAACAAAGGGAAACCGATAAAGATCTGCTGGTGGTTAAAATTCATTACAAGCTGATTTTTTCCACTGAGCCCCTTAGTCTAGTAAGGGTTCTTCAAGTTGTAGTATGCAGCGGTACTGAGTCTAGTCTAGTCTGGAAATGCACTTTTCACAGTTCGTGAAATAACATCTGCGGTTGACAGTGGCAAGTTCATTTTTACAATCATCTCTGAAAACATTGCTTCAGCACGGACTACAGGCTTTTCTTCTGGCAGGATTTGCTTTGCTCGAATGAACTTCATAATTCCTTGGCAGCTGTCAGTGGATTTCTTTGCAGCAACATTGTCCATGTGAGTTTTGGAACTGCAGTGTCGTTCGATGTCATATTTCCCGGCATGGGCAACGGAGAAATCCGATTTACAATACTTGCAGTGTGCATGACTTTTTCCCAAAGAAGACTCTACAATTCCTGGCTCTTTCTTGTATTTCTCCAAGAAAATCTGCCGTTTCTGCTGTTTAGACTTTGGTACAGTCATCCGAAACTGGCACATTTTTCCGCTTCATTTTGCCACGATTGTCCAGACGATCGCACGTGCCAACAACTGAACGAGGTTTCTACAGCTGAAGATTCGCTGTCATGGTTATCTCCCTTAGACCGAAACCGGTATCAGTTGTACCATCCCGTAATCAGCACTGGCCCACGATTGTCCAGACGATCGCACGTACCAACAACTGAACGAGGTTTCCACAGCTGAAGATTCGCTGTCAGGGTTATCTCCCTTAGAGCGAAACCGGTATCAGTTGTACCATCCCGTAATCAGCACACCAACACCGGAAAACGTATTCTAGACTTTTTCTTATGCGTATTTTGTGCGTGTGTCGCGTATTATGCGTACTGATAAAAATTTGGCGTAAAAAATACGCCCAAATCGTACTGGTAAACAGGTCTGGACAGCTTTCTTTCTTTACTTTATTTGGTGTTTAACGTCGTTTTCAACCGTTCAAGGTTATATCGCGACGGGGAGAGGGGGGAGATGGGATAGAACCACTTGTTAAATGTTTCTTGTTCACAAAAGCACTAATAAAAAAATTGCTCCAGGGGCTTGCAACGTAATACAATATATGACCTTACTGGGAGAATGCCAGTTTCCAGTACAAAGGACTTAACATTTCTTACATACTGCTTGACTAAAATCTTTACAAACATTGACTATATTCTATACAAGAAACACTTAACAAGGGTAAAAGGAGAAACAGAATCCATTAGTCGCCTCTTACGACATGCTGGGGAGCATCGGGTAAATTCTTCCCCCTAACCCGCGGGGGGAGCACAGACAGCTAAGAAAAGTAAAGAGCGCAGATTTAGTTTTAACCAACCTCCCCTTTTCATTAATGTATTTTGAAAATTGCGAAGTGATAATGTTAATAAAAAGCAAAAGTTGTAAATTAGCTTCCTTGGCTGGAATAATAAGAAAGAATTTGAATAACTGCACCTTCCCACTTTAATTATAGCAAAAACATGCATTCACGGATGACTTAAACAACAGTAAAAGCAAAAAATCTTCTGACTTGTTAATACAAAAGCAACGTTCCAAAGACTCATGAGCTTTAGTGAGGACTACATCAATAATGTCCAATCACATTTTTAAAAAACATATGCTCTGACAAGAAAAAAAAACTATGACAAGAATGGTTGTTATTTCTTCACAAATCAAATACAAAGATTAAAGACCACATACTTAATATCTGTCAAAATTGTCTAACTTTTTGGCTCCGATTCAAATTTGCATTTAATTTCAAATTGCCTCTTGTTGCGGTAAAACCTAAACCTAACGAAATGTGTGCAAAAAATAGTCTTTATCAAGTGAAATAAAGTGCTAAAAACAGTTAAATAAAACATTAGAAATAAAAGAAATTATATGCTTCCAAAAACAAATATGAGTTTCCCCAAGTCAGGAATTCAAATGCAGCATCAACAAATTTAAAATCAAATCCTTGAGATAATAAGCCAAATGTGTTGTTAGTGTTAGAAAAGGCACAGCTGTCAAGCAATTTTGAAAAAAATTATTACACCCATTAAATTTTGGGGCTAATGGGAAACAATGAATTCACACTGATAAACAACAAACTGAACATGCAGAACTCGTCCAGGTACATTAAAACTGTGTTAATGTTTTTATGCTTCTGTTTACATCAAACTGGTACATTTCTGAGCATCTATTTTGTTTAATTTTCCCCAACATTATTTCATGTAACTGACGTCTCACTAAAATATTTATTTATGCATGGACGTTTAAATAAAAAAAAGTTACTCCTCTGTGTCCAAGTTTTGAATCTCATATAATTTTATATCTAATATTTCTACCTTGCAAGTCGAGCTGCATTTAAGTGAGTCGTTAATCTAAAGAACAATTCCTACAATTTCAGTAATTATCTAACACGAGAACTATCTACAGAAATGTTTAAATGTGAGAATATGTACACGAGTGACCTAAACAACAAACAGTGCACCAATGGCACAACAACAAGAAACTTACATTACAAAGTAAATTATTCAACATGTACACACACACACAAAATACTATCATTCTTTGTGGCTTCTTTTCTAAACAAAATAAGCCAACTGACGATCAATAAGAACAAAACACACAAAAACTCTAATGTTACTTGAACGAAACCCCACAAAGAATCGCAAATTTAAATTTTTTGCACTTTTGACGGATAAGAATTTTTAAAAATGTTACAAACTTTCAAGGATAATAACAAATTGTACAAATTTTCATCTTCACAAAAACTTGCGTGCAAGTTATGCAGAAGAAAAACCAGAAAAACGCTATCAAAGCACGACAAGCTAACAATATTGCAAAACACCGGAGCGACAAGGATGAAAAAAGGACGGATAAAGGAAACGGCAAGACGATGCAGGCTCTGACAATGTGACAATGACGACGCCAAAAGGAGACAGAATACCATTACCTTCGTCATCTATAAACTCATCGTCCCATTCCATGTCGTGAAAGACAAATCTAGCTCCGTAGCTGCTCGAGCGCGGAGAGCCTGAGTAGCCGTTAAACACAGTGAAGTGAACACAGTTTTACACAATTGCGCTGTCAATTTAAGTGTGCACAATTTACTGTTTGTACACTATATGTCATATTTCCATTTTGCACGTTTTCCCTACCTGATTTACAGAGGTTGAACAGAATGTTGCCCATAGGATTTACCAATAGTATGCATAGATTTTATCATTCCTATTCTGCCAGATATTTCTTTCACTATCTGTAGGTTGCAATCTCAAATACTAGTTGCCAGGATTTGTGTGGCAAATGCAACAAATGCCAATGTTACTTCATTTTGTTGTTCTGTAACATTATTCTTGTTCCCTTTGAAAACTCACATTTTCTTCTGCGTTTGTGGGCTGAAACTCCCACGTACACTCGTGTTTTTTGCACGAGAGGAATTTTACGTGTATGACCGTTTTTACCCCGCCATTAAGGCAGCCATACTCCGCTTTCGGAGGAGAAAACTCACATTGAAAACTGTTCATTTGAATTGAAAGAGATAAATCTTGAGATGGGCTTTTCTGAATCAAGCTTACTCAGTTGACATTAAGCAGTTAACCATAAAGAGGGGGGGGGGGGGGGGGGGCCAAGGGAGAAGGGGGGGGGGGGGGGAAAGCAAAGAGTTTGCTTCAGGTAATGGGGGCAGACTGCAGTCAAAGTTTGAATGCAAAAGGGGTCCACCATTATTCTTCCATCAAAGCTATATAACCTACATTATTGGTGAATCTCTGATGTAAAAAAATGTAGGTACTGAGCAATAATAATGACATGAAAAATAGCAAACAAAATGTATGTCAAATAAATATAGTTTGAACTTTAAAATGTTTGTATCTTCAAAACAAAAATCAATTTTTCAAAAAATTGAAGTACATGTGTGCTTTCAATACAATGACCTAAAAAAATAAAAATAAAATAAAAAAAGGTCTTCATCATGCAAACTAGTACAAATAAATTATACGAAAAAATGAGCACCTATTTCAAACTTAATTTCCTATTTCCCTTTGAAATGAATTCACATTTTCAACAGTTATCAAGAATATTCAGCATACATCAAGCTAAGGTAAAAAGAGAAAGCAGAACCAATGAAGAGAAACAAAAACATGTCGAATTTAGACTTTAGAAATGAGGGAAAAGATGCTGTTGCTATGGTAACGACAAATCACAACACGCCAAACACACGTACCATGACGAGAGCTGCTGGATTCCGATATCGAACGATCTAGGCAAACAACATGTCATGTGACCAGATTTGTTACAGCCTCAGTGATTGGTGGGAATGAAATGAATGGCTGAACTTGATTGGTGGAAATGAAAATGAATGGCTGAACTTGATTGGTGGAAATGAAAATGAATGGCTGAGCTTGATTGGTGGAAATAAAATGAACAGCTAACTCAATGATTGGGTGAATGACAAATAGATTCTGGTTGATAAATTTTAATGAATGACCAAAAGACATTGGCAGACGATAGTTCATCTTTATTAAAAAAAAAAAAAAATTGGAACAAAGAGTTATAGAATGAGAATGGGGAACAAAGGTTTATGAAGATGGGAATGAGAAGATGATAGAATTAACATACTGATTATGTGACAGTAAATGCCAATGGTGAGGCAGGAAAAGGGAGCAACCCCAATGAAAGAATGTCTATTCACCCCCTTCCCCCTCTTCATACAGACAAAAGTTTATGAATAACATCTGATGAAATAGTTATCAATTGAAATGACTGATTATAATTTTTGTCATTATTTTGTCTCTTTTCTAGTAGCAGGAGTTTCATATCTGCTGATTAAGTCCAACGCCTCAAGAAAATCATGTGCAAGAATGTGGCTACTCCCTTCTGTGAAGAATGCAAGATCACGTTCAGTTTGGCTTCAAACCACAACAAAATTCAGATCTGCGTTCAAATATAGTAGAGTTATTTCCCCATCTTCAGAACCTGAACTACAAAACATTACGGATATTTCGCAGATCCAAGACAGTTTTCTACTCTCTTAATAAATTGATGAAGGCCTCACCTTCAACCCCAAAACCACAAAGGGCTAGAGGTGTATTGTACAATTCCAAGACAGCTTACAACTCTCTAACTAGAAAAACTAAGCCGCGGCATTGTCTTCCACCCTCATATTGCAGTGCTCTGCCCCTTTCCACTCAAACTAAAAACCACAGAAAGCGAAATTGCAAACCAATGAAGAATCAAAAAGAAACTGAGAAAAAAATCAAGAGGGAAATCAGATGACAATAAGTAAAGCAAACAGACTGACCAACTACGGAACTGAACCCATCCAAAATGCACAGTGAACAACAGGCATCAGCCAAACACACTCACAGGAACCACACAACATCAGCACAACGACAAACAGCAAAGCAAGTATTCATAGCACTCCATTCATTTGTGCACGAAGTGACAGCATAATAATACAGACTATAAAAAAGACAAGAACAAAGAACAGCACAGAAAATCCACAAGTCATGAATAAAAAAAATAAAAAAATGGAAAGGTGCATTTATTCGCCTAATTACCAACCCTTCGGATAAATACCTGAGACCAAGCAAAACTGCGCTCTGTTTGACTAAACCCTATCTATCATTACCAATCTTTGCTAAAGGAAAAAAGTTGCGATAGCAAAAAACTGTCGAAGTTTGTTGGCCACTAATCCATTTCTTCTGCTGTGTCATCGGTGGGAGAGGTTTGTTCTCACCTGCTTTGGGTTTCAAAAGAAAAATGGACCCTCCAGCATCCCAGAAAAAAAAGCAAGCTGAGTTTTGCAGACAAGAAACTGACTTACCGTAATAGTCCCATGGCCCCCGAGCTTAGAAGGCATGAACAGACGAGGCTTCGTTACACACACAGTTACAAAACACACAAAAATGCCTATGCATGCGCTAAAATCATCCAGTACACAAAAAAGACAACGCCCAATGAACTATTGCATCGTCATAAGTTATTTTGTTTTTGTACTTTTCCTGTCTTAAAAATAATTCCTACGCATGCATACACTAAAATTATCTAACATGGTTCACACAAAAAAGACTAATAAACTAATGTTTCATCAAATTTTTTTTATTGTGTCTTGAATTATAAAATCTTAATGAAATATCATTTAAAGCACACAAATTACAACTCGAATACATTTACGTTTTACCATCCTACTTTACTTTTATATATTTTATTTCTTCAGTAGGTAAAATCTCATTAAAAAAATACTGTACAAGGAATAGTGCCTTCTGAATCCTCAAAATATTTGGTGAATGAAAAAGATAAACAGTAAAAACACAAAAATGTTGACTTGCTTTGATAAAAAGTAAAACTAAAGGATAGATGTTTTGCTTGATGAACAGTCCCTTTGCAAGCCATGTTCCTCTCACTACAGTCAACCCCCCTTTTAAGACTCCCAATTTAAGTCTTCCTCCCTTTTAAGACCCTTTTTTCTCAGGCTTTATGTTCATAACCTCTGTAAATTTACCCCCATTTTAAGTCTTCCTCCTTTTTAAGACCCGTTTTCTCAGGCTTTTTGTTCATAACCTCTGTAAATTTACCCCCCCTTTTAAGACTCCCTCCTTTTTCAGACCTGAATTTTTCAGATTCGTGGAGGTCTTAAAATGGGGGTTCCACTGTATCTGATCCAAAATGCAGAAGACTCTCATAAGAAGTCAATTACATTCGTACTGAAGCCATAACTAAGTAAACAAAGGAGTGAAAAACACTTTAAGAAACATTCAAAACTTGAAGAGATGAACACAGTACAAAAAAGATAATATGAAGAAAAAACCCAAAACAACAGAGGGCTTTGAGATCCATTAAGATTTCTTCCTACTCTTAATGAGAGAGTGCATGTGTATGCTGTATGTTGTTCTGTCTGTGATATTATTGCTTTCATTATTTGTGCATTTTGCTGTTGAAGAAACATTCCAAGTATCGATTATTTCAGGTTCACTAACTTAAGCACCCCTCATCTAATAATTATGTTTTGTTGTTGTTTCTGTATTTTCTTTTTGCCCTTTTTAATCCATACCTGTATTAGTTATTACCAAGTTTGAATGCTAGTCATTTGCTCTACACAGATAACTTGCTCAACATCTTAGCTTGTTCAAAGTTAACTGATGAATTCATGCTCAAGGGAAAATTGTCTTCCCCTTGTCTTGGATTGTTCTTTGTTTTCTCTTTATTGTTAACACAAGAAAAAATAAATGATATCACACACGACAACACACTACAACACATGCTCAGGAATGCATTCAAATGAGACACACAAGCTCAAGCTTATCTTTGCAATGTTACCAGCCAACGCTTTTTAATATCACCCTCACTCTTCATGTTCTCGTCAGCGTGCATTCTCTTTACCAGATATCCTTTTCCATTTAGGCCACCAAAAAATAGTCTGTTTACGGTAACATAGGCAAAAAAAATAGGGTCGGTAGGTCCGGATTTTTTTTTTCTCCAAAAAAAACCTTTTTTTTTTATTTTGCCAAAAAACAAAGACTTTTTTTTTCCAAATGCCAAAAAAAAGTCTAGGGTCGCGCGAAAAAATAGGGTCGGTCTGGATACTGTAAACAGACTTTTTTTTTTTTGGCCTTATAATTATATTCTATTCATTAATTCATTTATTTATTCAATAAGTTCACTAGATATCCTTTTCCATTTATATATTCTATTCATTAATTCATTTATTTATTCAACAAGTGTTCCCGCTAATCAGAATTTCCGGTATTTCATGGGGTTTTTAAAGAAAATATTAGAAATGAAACATTCATCCGGCCAGTCTACCTGGTTTTAATTGCATTTAATGGGTTTTCGTATCAAAATAAAGCTATAAATTTGTCAAAACAACTAAGTTTGACCATTTTTTTCTTTGATGTGCTCATCTTGACTTTCAGTTAATACAGGCCATCGACCATAGGTAAATTAACACCTAAATGTTTACAACAGTATTTCACAAATTACATTTTTTTATTGCGGGTTACACATGCCTGCAGGCAAGGAAAGGAAGAAAATGACAACAACACGATTTCCCTACAGACTACACACACTAGCTTATCATTAAGAACATATATATTTAGTACCAAAAAAAAGAAGAAGAAGATAGAGAATGGGATATTTGAACATTTGAAAATTTTCAAATATATGCATCAACCTATTTTAACAAGAAACCCTTGCAAGGCACAGGTTAGTCTATTACAATTGTGTGTTTCTTCTTAACAAAATATGTTTAAAAGGTGTTAGTTTTTGAGAAAATAAATAAGTGGGAGCATAACATTACTTTACAAAATAAAAATATTGTGTTAGTCTCTTTCTTCCTCTCACTCTCTCCATTTTACAGAAACCCCCTTGTATCCCTTTCAAGAAAAAAATACCCTGGCCCAAAACATTATTCTCATTTAGATCCAAATAGTTGAACTGTAAGTACCATAAACACACAACGACACTGATCAAAATTAAAAACAGCGGGTGCCGAATAAAGCCCACAGTAACAATAAAGTAAAACTAGAGTGCACAACACTCGAGCACATGAAGCTGAGAACTCAACACAGTTTTACTGACGATGAGACAAACAAGAAAACAGTGTAAAAGGACAGAAACACAGACACATAAAGGTACAGTCCTCCTCGTCTAAGCGACACATTCTCCTCCACAAATCAGTCCTAGCTTTTAGTTTTACAGAAAATTAGAGCATCCCTCAAGAGCATCCCTCAAGAGCATCCCTCAAGAGCATCCATGGCTGCTTCCAGTGCAGAGTGGGCTTTGTCTTGTTGAATTATTTTCAAAACTGACACCTATGTCAATCTGCTAAATTAATTATTTGAAAAATTCCAACTCTACAGCGAAAGCAGCACCGTTATTGATTTGTTGGTGTGCGTCCACGTGAAAGGATGCTCTCATATTTGGTATGCGTCCACGTGAAAGATGCTCTTATATTTGGTATGTGTCCACGTGAAAGATGCTCTTATATTTGATATGCATCCACGTGAAAGATGCTCTTATATTTGATATGCATCCACGTGAAAGATGCTCTTATATTTGGTATGCATCCACGTGAAAGATGCTCTTATATTTGATATGCATCCACGTGAAAGATGCTCTTATATTTGGTATGCATCCACGTGAAAGATGCTCTTATATTTGGTATGTGTCCACGTGAAAGAAGCTCTTATATTTGGTATGCATCCACGTGAAAGATGCTCTTATATTTAGTATGTGTCCACGTGAAAGATGCTCTTATAATTATTTGGTATGCATCCACGTGAAAGATGCTCTTATAATTATTTGGTATGCATCAACGTGAAAGATGCTCTTATAGTTGGTATGCGTCCATGTGAAAGATGCTCTTATATTTGGTATGTGTCCATGTGAAAGATGCTCTTATATTTGGTATGTGTCCACGTGAAAGAAGCTCTTATATTTGGTATGCATCCACGTGAAAGATGCTCTTATATTTAGTATGTGTCCACGTGAAAGATGCTCTTATAGTTGGTATGCGTCCACGTGAAAGATGCTCTTATAATTAGTATGTGTCCACGTGAAAGATGCTCTTATATTTGGTATGTGTCCACGTGAAAGATGCTCTTATATTTGGTATGCATCCACGTGAAAGATGCTCTTATATTTGGTGTGCGTCCACGTGAAAGGATGCTCTCATATTTGGTATGCGTCCACGTGAAAGATGCTCTTATATTTGGTATGTGTCCACGTGAAAGAAGCTCTTATATTTGGTATGCATCCACGTGAAAGATGCTCTTATATTTAGTATGTGTCCACGTGAAAGATGCTCTTATAGTTGGTATGCGTCCACGTGAAAGATGCTCTTATAATTATTTGGTATGCATCCACGTGAAAGATGCTCTTATAGTTGGTATGCGTCCACGTGAAAGATGCTCTTATAATTATTTGGTATGCATCCACGTGAAAGATGCTCTTATAATTATTTGGTATGCATCAACGTGAAAGATGCTCTTATAGTTGGTATGCGTCCATGTGAAAGATGCTCTTATTTGGTATGCATCAACGTGAAAGATGCTCTTATAGTTGGTATGCGTCCATGTGAAAGATGCTCTTATTCCAGTGAAAGCCTGGACAGGTTTGTGACAGTGAACATGATGGTCTAGGCGAGAAGGTCAATACCTTGAAACAGAAGTATAGAGAAGATAAAAAGTGACAACATGCCCTAGAGGGGCAAAGTGTGCACTGCCAGTGTCACCCAGTCGCAGCCTATCTTTGCAGTCACACACATTGAAACCAGTTTCTCTCTGCTACTCCCCCCCCCCCCCCCCCCCCCCCCCCCCCACTTTTTTGAAAGACATATCAAAGAATACTGTTTCAACTGATACATAGCATCTACTCATGGAGTACATACAACTGCTGTGCACTGAGAGCATATGCACACGAAGAACGAAGCAGGCTGCATCTAAATCAGCGCAAAATCGTCACATTTCCCATTTTCTGGAAACATTTTCTACATGTGCATGCAGCAATCAACCAACTCCTTATTTTCTTTCTTTTTACGTTTGTATTTTCAGTAGAGTGTACTCAGCGAATTTCTCCTTTCATTTTCTACGTTCACTTTTTTCTTTTCCCTTTCTTGGGTGTATTTTTTGGGGGGAGGGGGGATTTTGGTTGGTTAGTTTGATTTTCTTTTTTCTTTTACTTTCACTGATCTGCTTTTATCAAAAGAAATAAACCCTTACCAACAGTATTACCTCACTTCTTTTCTCCTTCTGTAACACACAACTTTCCCAGCAAACTTCAGGGTAATATTTAGATTTTTTTCTTCTCCATTCAGCGAAAAACAGGTGTGACTCTAACTAGTACTCCACTTTCAAATTCAAGCACTAGATACAACCAAGATAGAGTGTGTGCATGTCAAAAACAAGCTGCTATGGTGTAGTTTATGGTCAGTCCACAAAGATATACAGCAAATACCACACAGATGTATATAAAAAAAGCGGGAGACTCTAGAATCTGTGCAACGATGACACATTCTGTTGAAAGGCGTGTGTTTACTTACTGACATGACTCTTTCCATGTCTCCCACCTAGCAGCCAACAATGCAAGCTGTCGCTCAGTACACACACACAGAACATCAACACAACTGGCACATTTCATGTTCAATCAAACCACACCTAGCACAGTGCGACCTCAATTCTAAGACCCTCCAATTTAATTGTCAGTAAAAAGACTTTGCAAAGTTGACTTCAGGCTCAATCAAGTACAAATAGCCTTGAGACACCATCTACATTGCAACTGAATTTTGTCAGACATTCCCTTCAACGTGTCAGTAAAATTACATCTGTTTACCCCATGCCTCCCACTCCCAGGGTGTAAATGTCACCTGTTCAAGAATCCGTATGGAGATCCCAGAACGCACAGAAAAACCCGCTATACACCTTGCTACCTACTTTCACTTTTCTTTAACAGCACCTACATGATGCACATCTCTCTCCATGTCTACCTACTTTCACTTTTCTTTAACAGCACCTACATGATGCACATCTCTTTCCATGTCTACCTACTTTCACTTTTCTTTAACAGCACCTACATGATGCACATCTCTTTCCATGTCTACCTACTTTCACTTTTCTTTAACAGTACCTACATGATGCACATCTCTCTCCATGTCTACCCACTTTCACTTTTCTTTAACAGCACCTACATGATGCACATCTCTTTCCATGTCTACCTACTTTCACTTTTCTTTAACTGCACCTACATGATGCACATCTCTGTCCATGTCTACCTACTTTCACTTTTCTTTAACAGTAACATGATGCACATCTCTTTCCATGTCTACCTACTTTCACTTTTCTTTAACAGCACCTACATGATGCACATCTCTTTCCATGTCTACCTACTTTCACTTTTCTTTAACAGTACCTACATGATGCACATCTCTTTCCATGTCTACCTACTTTCACTTTTCTTTAACAGCACCTACATGATGCACATCTCTTTCCATGTCTACCTACTTTCACTTTTCTTTAACAGCACCTACATGATGCACATCTCTTTCCATGTCTACCTACTTTCACTTTTCTTTAACAGTACCTACATGATGCACATCTCTTTCCATGTCTACCTACTTTCACTTTTCTTTAACAGTACCTACATGATGCACATCTCTTTCCATGTCTACCTACTTTCACTTTTCTTTAACAGTACCTACATGATGCACATCTCTTTCCATGTCTACCTTCTTTCACTTTTCTTTAATAACAGCACCTACATGATGCACATCTCTTTCCATGTCTACCTACTTTCACTTTTCTTTAACAGTACCTACATGATGCACATCTCTGTCCATGTCTACCTACTTTCACTTTTCTTTAACAGTACCTACATGATGCACATCTCTTTCCATTTCTACCTACTTTCACTTTTTGATGCACATCTCTTTCCATGTCTACCTACTTTCACTTTTCTTTAACAGTACCTACATGATGCACATCTCTTTCCATGTCTACCTACTTTCACTTTTCTTTAACAGTACCTACATGATGCACATCTCTTTCCATGTCTACCTACTTTCACTTTTCTTTAACAGCACCTACATGATGCACATCTCTTTCCATGTCTACCTACTTTCACTTTTCTTTAACAGCACCTACATGATGCACATCTCTCTCCATGTCTACCTACTTTCACTTTTCTTTAACAGTAACATGATGCACATCTCTTTCCATGTCTACCTACTTTCACTTTTCTTTAACAGTACCTACATGATGCACATCTCTTTCCATGTCTACCTACTTTCACTTTTCTTTAACTGCACCTACATGATGCACATCTCTGTCCATGTCTACCTACTTTCACTTTTCTTTAATAACAGCACCTACATGATGCACATCTCTTTCCATGTCTACCTACTTTCACTTTTCTTTAATAACAGCACCTACATGATGCACATCTCTTTCCATGTCTACCTACTTTCACTTTTCTTTAATAACAATACCTACATGATGCACATCTCTTTCCATGTCTACCTACTTTCACTTTTCTTTCACAGCACCTACATGATGCACATCTCTCTCCATGTCTACCTACTTTCACTTTTCTTTAACTGCACCTACATGATGCACATCTCTTTCCATGTCTACCTACTTTCACTTTTCTTTAACAGCACCTACATGATGCACATCTCTTTCCATGTCTACCTACTTTCACTTTTCTTTAATAACTGCACCTACATGATGCACATCTCTTTCCATGTCTACCCACTTCATGCGAGGTGTGAGCGTTTACAGTTTCGTAAAACTTGCTGTGGTTATTTTGCTACATTTTTTCAGTATGAAATTGACGGAATTACCTCCCATGTCATGGGAGTTGCATAGGAGATGCTGTGATTCTGCATTAGGCAAAGGGTTCAAAGACTCCCCCAATTTTTGTTCACATTTTGGGAGGTCTATAAACAGAGGTACCGCTGTGATAGAACTAATTTAGGATTTATACCAACTGATATCCAAGTTATAAGTAATAATCTAGCTTGTGACAAGAACAAAACAAAAAACCAAAAATTAACAAAATGTGAAAACATGAACTGTGTTCTGAGACCTAAGCACCAGACAGTGCTATTCAGTGCACGAACTAAGGCCTTGTATTGCTGTCAACTGTCAACTCCACAAAACTCAAAACCAACACAGACAGTTACATGTACTTCTACACTTTTTAATTAGTATGAACACAAAAACAACACTGTTGGATAAACAGCAAACAGTGCTATTAGTGAATATTTTCAACACTCAGTTTTTTTGTGAGGGAAAGGGTTGGCAGCTGCTTTGTGGTAACGCAAAACCTAATCAACAATTGAAAACTTGTTTACGTTCGGTTAAAACTATGGCTATGAGAGTTATCTACAGCTGATGATTTCTTTTATGGTCTGACATTCTCTGTAATGATCTATATCAATATTCATGTATTCAATTTACTTTATTTTTAGTGCATTTGACTCTTTTTCTTTGATTTAATTTACTTTTATTAAGTTCTTTCTGCAAAAGGATAAACAATACATAGGGTCTGTTTTTGCAGTTTCTGTGTACGTCTGTTTGTACATTGCTCATTATGTGATTTATTTACATAACGATAATATCTTGCTGGTCTTTTGTTTATTTATTCATCCATTTATCTCACTTCCTTTTTGAACTGTGTACAGAGAAACAAGCTACCATACACTATGAAATCCAAAACAGCCAGCATATAACTAATGACACAAGGGTGCTTTTCATCTGTCAGACGAACAACAACGAAAGATATTTGTTCTGCCCAAAAATCTCAACCACCTATATCCCTGAATGAATACATACTACACAATTTTTAGTGACAACATAATCTCATTTTATCTAACCATTTCCCCAGATGAGTACACACTACACAATTTTTAGCGACAACATAATCTCGTTTTATCTAACCATATCCCGAGATGAGTACACACTACACAATTTTTAGCGACAACATAATCTCGTTTTATCTAACCATATCCCGAGATGAGTACACACTACACAATTTTTAGCGACAACATAATCTCATTTTATCTAACCATTTCCCCAGATGAGTACACACTACACAATTTTTAGCGACAACAATAATCTTTTGTACCTAACCATTTCCCTAGATGAGTATACACTACACAATTTTTAGTGACAACATAATCTCATTTTATCTAACCATTTCCCCAGATGAGTACACACTACACAATTTTTAGCGACAACATAATCTCGTTTTATCTAACCATATCCCGAGATGAGTACACACTACACATGTTTAGTGACAACACACTCTCTCAGTCCCACACTTGTGTGCCAAGAAACACAAAGAGTGAAGGAAGGGAGGTAAGCGGCACTTACCATCCTTGTCTACAGGATCAGCGATGATGGTCTGTGTTTCCTTAGAGTAGGACACGTTCTCTCTGGGCGGAATGCTGGTCTCGTTCACTTTAGCCACGCTCAGACGCACTTTTCTCGGTCTACAGAATAAAAAGCACCAATTAAAAAATACTGTGGAAAACACAAAGGTACAGGTATTTCTGAAAAATACAACTTAAGAGATTGACCTAATCTGGGAAAACATACAGTAAATTACAGTCATTATGTACAGGAGCTTCCTCAACCACAAAAAGCAAAGGTGAATCACTGAATGCTGTTCCAAATACGAGTCTGGATGATTTGAGAAATGGATGCCAGTTGGGAATAAAATCCTTCAATATTCTTAGATGTGAAAAAATAGATTGCTCCAGCAGAATTGAAAAGCTGCATTGTGAAAAAGTCTTTCTCCTACATTCTCTCTCTTTCTCCTGTCTCACAAAAAGAGCAGCGTGTGTACACACTAATAGTAATACCCAACCCTGGGAACCCTTATTTTGCACTTGGAGTATTCTCAAACACACTTAGTATATGTCCAAAAAAGTGAGCATGCTCCACACCGCATTTGAACATCCATGATTCAAACTTGTTTCACACCGTCCATCCAAACTTGTTTCACACCGTCCATCCAAACTTGTTTCACACCGTCCATCCAAACTTGTTTCACACCGTCCATCCAAACTTGTTTCACACCGTCCATCCAAACTTGTTTCACACCGTCCATCCAAACTTGTTTCACACCGTCCATCCAAACTTGTTTCACACCGTCCACCCAAACTTGTTTCACACCGTCCATCCAAACTTGTTTCACACCGTCCATCCAAACTTGTTTCACACCGTCCATCCAAACTTGTTTCACACCGTCCATCCAAACTTGTTTCACACCGTCCATCCAAACTTGTTTCACACCGTCCACCCAAACTTGTTTCACACCGTCCATCCAAACTTGTTTCACACCGTCCATCCAAACTTGTTTCACACCGTCCATCCAAACTTGTTTCACACCGTCCAACCAAACTTGTTTCACACCGTCCATCCAAACTTGTTTCACACCGTCCATCCAAACTTGTTTCACACCGTCCACCCAAACTTGTTTCACACCGTCCATCCAAACTTGTTTCACACCGTCCATCCAAACGTTAATTAAGTTACAAATACATTTAAAACAAATGCTTCTTTTAAATGTTTTCTGACAAAAACTGTAATCATGTGTCAAAATACTGGATCGCCTTTAGGATGCGCTTGTGGAAAAAAGTAGTCTTGGAACTTTTCTCGTCATATTTTCTTTCCACTGAACATACGGATCGTTTTCTAGACAATCATCTTTCTTTCTTTATTTGGTGTTTAACGTCGTTTTCAACCACGAAGGTTATATCGCGACAGGGAAAGGGGGGGGGGGGGGGGGGGGAGATGGGATAGAGCCACTTGTTAATTGTTTCTTGTTCACAAAAGCACTAACTAGACAATCATGCGTACAACAAAATAAGGCAAAATTGTATGGGTTCGCAGGTCTGAATACCCCTCACCTCTACGCACACACACACACACACACACACAGTGGTCAAATAACATAATAAAGCCTCACGTGGTGTGACTGACACTGGTAGGAACCTCCACCTCCTTCACCGCCTGACTCTGTGCCGCCGCCTTTTTCGGCGTGGCCGGGCTTCCTTCTGTCAAACAATAACAATTTATTGACATCTTAGACATGTATATGTCGTGCCGAATTCCCGTAATTGCCGATTCCGCGTAATAGGCAACATTTCTGCCCATTTCGCGTATTCGGCAAAACACTGCCCAATACGTGAAATCGGCAGCGTTTTGCCAAAATCGCGTAAAGGTCCCTAAAACGTGCCTATTTCGCGAATTCGGCAGCCGATTACGCGGAATCGGCAGCCGATTACGCGTAATGGGCAAGTTGCCCATTACGCGAAATAGGCAATAGTGAGTTTAGTGTGTATGTTTGTTTGTGTGTATGTGTGTGTGTGTGTGTGCGTGTTGTCGTCGATACTGACCATGACTGTGATAATATACTTTTTAGCACGCACGCACACACATGCACACACACACACACACACACACACACACACACACACACACACACACACAAACACACAGTATACTAGTGATGCAAACGAGGCAAACATTTATTGTCGAAACAAAAGAACGATAATAGGAAAAGATGAACAAATAGATGAACATGAAGAATTACGCATAATTGTGAAAAAGAACGCTCCTCAACAATACAAGTTAAGCTGCTATTTTCATCTTTCAGTACCACAAACACAGGTTATAGTTTGGCTGACATGCAGTTTGGTAGTAATTTTTATTTGTTTTTACATTTGCTGTTTTTCGGGTGGCAGTGACTGTGGCAGAGAGCGGCTTTTTCTATACACGCGCATCTCTTGGAGCTGCAGGATGTCTGACAGGCGCATTTTGCATACCCCTGACCACCATGGGCGGAATGCTTAGTAGCGATTTTTCTAGAAGAAGAAACGGCTGGGTTTGTATCTTGAAGCTTTAGGATTTGACAATCTGCCTTCTGTAACTGGTTTCTGGAATAAGCAGTATTGACGACGCCGTGCTTTGTAGCGATCCTATACGCGCCGTGTTCTGTGATTTTAGACACGACTCCGGGGATATTTCTGGCGTCGAGTCGACCCCTGTCAAACTCAGACACTGGAAGTAGGACACAGTCCCCGACGTTTAGGGAGGGTTGTTTGGCATTGCTTGAAGACAGCATTTGAGCGCTACTTTTTTCTTGGCCAAGTGAAGCCTCCGCTCGGCACGCCCTTATCTTCTTCATGTGTTCAGCAACTGTGGGGTCATCAGATGTATTGTCATTCTCTTCTTCTTGAGATCTGGGATCTGCCTGGGAACAATCGGATTGTGCTGATTCCTCATCTCCAGTCTCTAAATCTGCACTGGCAGCCACATCTTCTTTGTCTACTGCCATAACGTCTTGAGCAACGGGTTCTGCCACCCCTGTCAACTCTGGTATGGCCATGGCTTCGTCTGTAACTCCCTCTGGCCCTGTCATCTCTGGTACGGCCATGGCCTCGTCATCAACTTCCTCGGTCCCTGTCATCTCTCGTATGGCAGATTCCAGCTCTTCCTCTGTCGTCAGCACGTCTGCAACTTCTTTAGGCAGAAAGGTCTTCTGCAGACCCAATCTCGGTTTTTCCCCAAACAACACCTCGTATGGAGTTTTGTTCTGCAGATTTCTGTGTGGGGATGAATTCTTTTGTAGCTGGACAAAGCGGAGCCCTTCAGACCAGTTACTGGTGCCGTTGTCGATGGTCCACGCTATCAGCATTTGCTTCACATCTGCGTTCGATCGCTCTACTGAACCCTGGCTCTGGGGATGTCGAGCCCGCCCATGTACAATGCGAAGGTTTTGTCACATGTCTTTGAGTTCGTCAACCATTGAAGCAACAAATTCTCGACCATTGTCGCTTTGGAGGATACACGGAGCACCAATCATTGTGATAATGTCAATTGAGTTGTATGCAACTTCTGCCGCTCTTTTGCTTTTCAGCGGTCGTAGGACCAGGAATTTTGTGAAATGGTCCTGGTAATTAAGAATGTGCACGAAGCCGCCGTCAGGGGATGACTCCATGTTGATAAGGTCCACCTGGCCTCTGTCGCAGAAAGACTTTGACCTGACAGGTTTCACAACCAGGCCTTTGCTTGGATTTGCCTTTTTTCGTTGGCAGGTTTCACAGGCCGACACAAAACAGTTAATCATTTTACCGGAAATGTTCGCGTACTTATCTTGGAGAATTGTTTTGGTTTTTTTCTCGCCTCCGTGCCGGCCCAGTGTTGACATGTGCCTCAAGCAGGACGTCGAATAGCTCATCTTGGGTGACGATGTACCGGGGAGTTTCTTGTTGCGTTTTCCGTATCTGCACAATGTCATTATAATTAATTTCAGTTGCATTTACGAACGCGAA
The DNA here is from genome assembly GCF_037325665.1 of Littorina saxatilis. NCBI lineage: Eukaryota > Metazoa > Mollusca > Gastropoda > Littorinimorpha > Littorinidae > Littorina > Littorina saxatilis. Next base: position 3,711,611 of record NC_090258.1, on the reverse strand, counting down.
CACTTACACATGTGTACGTGTGTGTGTGTGTTTGTTTGTGTGTGTGTGTGTGTGTGTGTGTGTGTGTGTGTGTGTATGTATGTGTGTGTATGTATGTGTGTATTTGTTTATGTGTGTATGTGTGTGTGTGTGTGTGTGTGTGTGTGTGTGTGTGTGTGTGTGTGTGTGTGTGTGTGTAAGAGAGATCAACACAAAATGACACATTAAGAAACACGTCACACAAACAAACTTTCTTGTCAATGCAAAATGAACACACGTTTCGAACAAGCTTAAGTACGTAAAACGTTGAGAGAAAAAACAATTTTCGTGAATAGAGAGAGAGAGAGAGAGAGAGAGAGAGAGAGAGAGAGAGAGAGAGAGAGACAGAGACAGAGAGACAGACAGACAGAGACAGAGAGATAGAGAGAGAGAGAGAGAGAGAGAGAGACAGAGAGAGGGAGCTAGAGAGAGCTCTTACTTTTATCACTTTCTTCATCCCAGCAACTTCAACCAGATCAAACTTCTCCATCGCCGGACAAGACATTCACCACGTATACCGGTAGTCGTCTGCGTTGGGCAATGTGTACTTGGAAAACTGTTCATTTTTCATTTTTTCATCAAAACGCGCACGATGCTTGCCGTCCATGCTGACTGTTCCTCTGCTATCAGCAAAATGAAAGCTTAAACTAAAAGTTTAAATTTGGTATTGTTTGTGAGTTTCAATCACTAAGGCCCCTTGTTTGATTGATAATACGGGCACACGAGAACAAGTATTTCCTGAGGATATGCTCACAAACCGTTCACTCTGTGTGTGGCTCGTGTTCTTTTCTGTTATACTGTCATTGACACTGTTAGAGAGAGAGTAAGAGAGAGAGGGAGAGTGAGAGAGAGCGACAGAGAAAGGGAGAGGGAGAGAGAGAGAGAGAGAGAGAGAGAGAGAGAGAGAGAGAGAGAGAGACCACACACACACACACACACACACACACTTAACTTGCTATTGCCGATTTCGCGTAATGGGCAACTTGCCCATTACGCGTAATCGGCTGCCGATTCCGCGTAATCGGCTGCCGAATTCGCGAAATAGGCAAGTTTTAGAGGCGTTTACGCGATTTCGGCAAAACGCTGCCGATTTCACGTATTGGGCAGCGTTTTGCCGATTACGCGAAATGGGCAAAAATGTTGCCCATTACGCGGAATCGGCAATTACGTGAATTCGGCACGACATATACACTGAAAACATAGGAAAATGTCTATAGATCTGAACGTCAACAGACGACTTTGTACACCTTTTAACTCATTGTCTCCCAGGTACGGATATATCCTTACCCACTCATATGGCTGTATCCGACCAGGTACGGATATATCCGCACTTTTTAACTCATTGTCTCCCAGGTATGATATATCCTTACCCACTCATATGGCTCTATCTGACCAGGTACGGATATATCCGCTCAGACTGTTAGCTTCAGTCGCTTCCTGTAACGTCCATCTAACGCCTGCATTCCAGCTTGTTGATACACAGTTCAATCAGTTGCTACACAGTTCATGGGTGGAAGCCCAAAATGTTGCCAGGACTGAACATTTTGGAAAGCCGGGGTCCAGAGGCCGCTAAGGCTCCGGCGGGGTGCAGGGGCAGCGCCCTTGCTGGGGGGTCTAGGGGGGCAGCGCCCCCCAGCCGAAAATGAATTTTAGCATTTTAGGGAGGGTTTAGGCGGCCTCTCCCGACTTGTAAATTTTAGAACAAACAAGCTTTTTGGAGATGCATAATATATACATCTTGTAAATTTGAAGGTTTTAGTAACTGACCAGCTGAAAATTAATTTTAGCATTTCATGAGGGGGCTATTTGAGCCTCTGCTGGCTTTAAAACTGATAACAGCAAACAAACAACAACAAATGGGGGGGGGGGGGGGGGGGGAGAATGCACAAAATCAAAAACCTCTTACAATACTTGAAGGTGTTTGGTTGCATCACTCTTGCTAGGGGGTCTACAAAAGCAAGTGGTAAACAAATTTCAAGAAGGATTTTGGAAGCGGCTTAAACAAAAACTTAAAATTGGAGATGCACATAATTAAAACAAGAAGGGCAAAGCCCATACGACTCACATGCTTTACACATTTTTCCTACCAAAATACATGTGACCTTGACCCAAGGTCAAGGTCATCCAAGGTCATGCAACACAAAGCTGTTAATTCAAGACATAGGAAGTACAATGGTGCTTATTGGCTCTTTCTACCATGAAATATGGTCACTTTTAGTGGTTCACTACCTTATTTTGGTCACATTTCATAAGGGTCAAAGTGACCCTGACCTTGATCATATGTGACCAAATGTGTCTCATGATGAAAGCATAACATGTGCCCCACATAATTTTTAAGTTTGAAACAGTTATCTTCCATAGTTCAGGGTCAAGGTCACTTCAAAATATGTATACAATCCAACTGTGAAGAGCTCCTGTGACCTTGACCTTGAAGCAAGGTAAACCAAACTGGTATCAAAAGATGGGGCTTACTTTGCCCTATATATCATATATAGGTGAGGTATTCAATCTCAAAAACTTCAGAGAAAATGGGAAAAATGTGAAAAATAGCTGTTTTTTAGGCAACATTTATGGCCCCTGCGACCTATGTATGTTTTTTGGGGCCTTGTCATCATACACCATCTTGCCAAATTTGGTACTGATAGACTGAATAGTGTCCAAGAAATATCCAACGTTAAAGTTTTCCGGACGGACGGACGGACGGACGGACGGACGACTCGGGTGAGTACATAGACTCACTTTTGCTTCGCATGTGAGTCAAAAATCTTGTAAACTTGAAGGTATTTGATTTCATCACCTACTTTTGTCTTTGTTTAAAACAAATGTTTACTGCGCGCATTAAAGGAAAATCGCCATGCAAACAAAGCAAAACAAAGAAAATAACAGTCACCTCCCTTGTACTACATATTTTTACTTGTAGCTTATGATTTTATCATTGCAGGTGGTATACTCTCAAATAATTGTTGAACCATAGCTTGAACCAAATGAGAAACAAGTTTCAAGTCAGTTTGTTTCAATTAAACACCTTCAAAAGGGCTGACTGCTCAGGTTATAAAAGAAGAAGGTTTAGACAAAAACAGAAACCGCCTTGCTAATGCTATACACAGCCTTCTGATGCTGCTTTTCAATTCATCATTTCAGGAGTTATATTCTAAAATTATTGTTGAATCATAGCTTGAACTAAAAGAGAAATATGTTTAAATTATACTGTTCAAAAAAAGAAACGCATAGTTGCTACTTGCCAAATTTGTTTTATTTTTCGAAAAAATTAACAGAAAATCCAATATTTAGATTATTTGTTTGAAATTTGGTATGGACACAGTTGAATGCACACACAGTTCATTTGCATCTTCAAATCAATCAGTCAATCAATACGATTGGGTGCCGATACTGTCAAGTCAGTAGGGGGTGTGACTGCCTTGAGCAGCAACAACTGCCCGGCACCTTCTGGGCATGGACTGGATCAGATGCCGGATATCTTGCTGTGGGATGGTGTCCCACTCCTCCTGAAGTGCCTGCAATAGATCGCGGTGATTTGCCGGCGCTTCTTCTCGCCTGTGCACACGTCTGTCCAATTCATCCCAGAGGTGTTCTATCGGGTTCATGTCTGGCGACATGGATGGCCAGGGAAGCACCTGGACATGGTGGTCGGTGAGGAACTGGGTGGTGAGTCGTGCTGTGTGCGGGCGAGCGTTGTCCTGCTGGAATATGGCATCCTGGTCAGCCAGAAGAGGAAGGGCGTGTGGGCGCAGAATTTCCTCCACGTATCGCTGGGCAGTTATGCGCCCTTGGACGTGCACCAGGGTGCTCCTTCCAGCGGTATTGATCGCCCCCCACACCATGACGCCTCCACCACCATGAACGGGTGCCTCATCCACACAGTTGGGCGCGTAACGTTCGTTTACTCTCCGGTAGACCCTCCTCCGACCATCATGTCGCTGGAGCAGGAAGTAGGACTCGTCGCTGAACCACACGTGTCTCCAGTGATTCCGGACGGTCCAGCGAAGGTGCTGGTTGCCCCACTGCACTCGGTTCTGGCGATGGCGGCGGGTGAGGACAGCTCCTCTGTGAGGTCTGCGAGCTCTCAAACCAGCTTCATGCAGGCGGTTCCGCACGGTCTGGTCCGATAATCGGTGTGGCCCGGGGAGAGCCTGGACAGAAGATGAGGCCGACAGGAAACGATTCCGGAGGTGGCGGAGCCGTATGAAGCGGTCGTGAGCAGCAGTTGTCGCCCTTGGTCTTCCCGCTCGTGGCAAGTCAGCAACGGAGCCAGTGGCTTGAAACCTGACCCACAGTCTACTGATGGTGCTCTGGGACACGTGGAAGTGCCTGGCGATTGCACTTTGGCCTGCTTGTAAACGACCCAATGCAATTTGGCGGTCTTCTCTGCTCAATCGGGCCATCTTTCGTCGCTGAATTGTCGTCTGATTTCTTTGTGGCGAACAATCCGCTTTTATGGGTTTTGGAAGACATGGTGAGAGCTCAATATTCCCCGAGTTTCACGAGATTACACTGAAGCATGACGAGTGGTCATGCCAAATGAGCAATTTTGACATTGTAGCCACTGATAACGCATGCGTCACGTGCAGAGCTCACTTGTGGCAATGGACGAAAGGTCGACGACCAGATAAACATTTTCTGCAGTTTGGTGGATATCCTTGTAGCCATATAACTAAATTAACCAAATATTACAAGCTATGCGTTTCTTTTTTTGAACAGTATAAGTGTGTTTCACTTGCAAATTTCTAAAGGACTCAATGTATCAGAAGGTATACCACTGGTTCACAGATCAGGAATGCAAAATTTTTATACCACACCACTGAAGGTCACTGAATCCCTGCAAGTGGGGTATATAAAGTTGTGGGTGAGCCGAGTTTTCAAATAGATAGCAACTAAGATGCCACATTCGCCAGGATGACATGACATTGCTGCTCCCTACATGTCACTCAATTTGGTATTGGTGAAAGGTAGTTGACCTTCTGTCCAGGGGCAGGGATGTTGTTACAAATTCACACCTATCCAGGTTTCCCAATTGCTTCGTTTCCGGCCGATTTATGTGGAGCACGTGATGCGTACAAAAAATATTGGCGGTCCAGAAGTGTCGTCTGCGCAGTGATCGCGGCGGCTTTCTTGACCACCAAGGACGACCACGCACATTGTGAGACGTCATTCGTTAGACCTCAATAGGACAAATGTCCTGATCTCTTTAGAATCAATAGGACATTTGACCACGTTCAGAAATTTCAATAGGACATCATAATTTTGTGCAAAACACTGTCCATGGAATGGTTCCAAAATCATATGAACACACACATGCTTTAATACACACACATAGAGGATATATACACCAAACATTTGTGCATACATTGTTTTATCAATTTAGTTCCAAATAGGACACACACAAAAAGAAACAAACATCTAAAAAGCAACAAAAACCTTCAGCGCTCTTTTTTTGATTGTCTCACAAACTGCATGATTTGACTAAGAAATGAAATACTGAGAAAAAAAAGAAAAAACAGTCCAGTTCAACACGGATTCGACAAAGCAGTATGGTCTCTTTGCTGTCAAGGTCTAACCAACCAAACAGGGTCAACCATGAATAGTTGGCCGTTTCTACGAACTTTTTGTCGTGCCGACATGTCCTGTACAAAAGACAAAACTTCTCTTTCCGTGGTTGTGCCAGTTTCAGCGGCGACACTGTCATTGGCACTGTCATTTTCAAGAATGACGCTCACCGTGTGTTCACCTGTTTTTGACTCAAACGTAGCACAGGATGCCGTTGAAAAGCCAAAAATCTTCAGCTTTTGTTGATCTTTGGCAGACTTTAGTTTTATTTCGGTGGCATAATTCAATGCGCTTCGTCAAAATGTCTCGAACTAAAACCGAAAGCAGACGCAAGACTTAATAGTCAGTTGGAGTTGTCTCCCGTACTCCTAACTTTAGTGTTCTGCAGACGGTATGTACACAAACGGCTCATATATATATAACAAAAACGGTTCGGAATTCCCGAAAAGGCAAGTTCAGCACTACACCTGTACGCGAGAGTGCTCTGTCGCTTTTTGAAAATGTGTATCTTATAAATATAATATATAATATCACGCTGTCCGAAGGCATGGAGTTCTTATCGGACAATGACAGCGCTCAGTTCAAAACGATAGGACATCTGACCGCCATGCGGCAATGCGAATCGGACATTTGAGCCTTTCAATCGGTCCATGTCCGATATCCCTGCAGGGGTTAACAAAAAAAGTATTAACAAAAAAAACTTTCAAAATTCTTCCTCGGATGGAAATCCGTCAGGGACGGAAGAAATCCCACCCCTGACAGCTACTACAAATCTGAGTGACCTGCAGCAGCACAGCTGGTCTCGGCTAAAAAAAAAAACCGTGGCCAACATAGGTGGGGTAGAAAGTGTTAAGCAGTGTGTTCTTCTTAATCTTATTTGTCGGTGTGTGTGCATGTGTGAATCACTGTAAACATGTCACAAGTGCAATGTCTCAAACTTCCAAGCCTGTTTAAGTCTGTGTAAGTGCATACATGTATGCTACAACTAGATGATTACCCGCTTCGCCGGGTACCGGCTTCGCCGGGAAGAAGTAGAGCCGAATACCAGGCTACGCCTGGGACCCGTGCAGTAACGTAGTAACGGGAATATGGATTGACGCCACACGGAGGAAGGGAGATAATCGCGGCTGAAAACACTGGAGAAGATAAGGAAGAGTTACTGGTAGTGGATCTCGACAAAAAACAAAAAACAACAAAAAAACAAAATCGGTTCAGCGCGCACAGCGCTGCGCGCTGAGAGCACGTGTTGAAATATCTCATCGATGAGGTTGTGTCCGGGGTGTAGCTGAATACGGTGTCCAAATTTGAAAAAGATCCACCGAGAACTTTGGCCGTGCATCGCGAACAGACAGACAGACAGACACTAGTCGTATATATCTATACTAGAGGAATACCCGGCTTCGCCGGGGTGAATCGCGAGACAGAGACAGACAGCGTGGCGGTTCATCACAATCACCTCTGCAAGCGAAGTCCTGTCAAACGGGATTGAGAATTTTAGAGCTTATTTCTTAGCCCTATATTATCTGTTGTGGCTTCTCAAATGCCAGAACATACAGACAGACAAAAGCCGCTAGACCCCATCACAAACAGAACTCTACAATCAACAGGTTTTTTCCCCCACACACACACACACAAACACACACACAGAGAAGCCGTATATATATATGCATATCTGTATCTATAAATATATAGAGATAGGTGAGAGTGTATTTTTCGCGTGGCTATAAATTGATTCGACCTTTTCACTTTGACAGTAAGAACAACTTACGGGTGCAAGGGAAGCGTTCTGGACAGCGCAGTGACATTCTAAAAATAGTCACTCTCAGAAACGGGAATTTGGGGTGAGACAGACAGCGTGGCGGTTCACCACAATCACCTTTGAAAGGCGAAGTCCTGTCAAACGGGATTGAGAATTTTAGAGCTTATTTCTTAGCCCTATATTATCTACTGTGGCTTCTCACATGCCAGAACATACATACAGACAAAAGCCGCTAGACCCCATCACAAACAGAACTCTATAATACATAGGTTTTTGCCTACACACACACACACAAACACACACACACACACAGAGAAGCCGTATATATATATGCATATCTGTATCTATAAATATATAGAGATAGGTGAGAGTGTATTTTTCGCGTGGCTATAAATTGATTCGACCTTTTCACTTTGACAGTAAGAACAACTTACGGGTGCAAGGGAAGCGTTCTGGACAGCGCAGTGACATTCTAAAAATAAATAGTAACTTACAACTGAACGGGAAAGCCACACGAAGGAAGGGAGATAAACGCCAAACACTGGAGAAGATAAGGAAGAGTTACTTATAATGGTGAAATGAACACAAAAACGAACATGAGTTTAGCGCTGCGCGCTGAGAGCACGTGTTGAAATATCTCATCGATGATATTGTGTCCGGGGTGTAGCTGAATACGGTGTCCAAATTTGAAAAAGAACCACCGAGAACTTTGGCGTTGTGATGTGGTGTAGCGGCTATGGTGTGTCGGTATGGGGGCCCGGGTAAGCTGAGGTGGAACCAAAATAGCTGAGGTGGAACCAAAATCGGTTCCGCGCTGCGCGCTGAGAGCACGTGTTGAAATATCTCATCGACCAGGTTGTGTCCAGGGTGTACCTGAATATGATCACCAAATTTGAAACAGATCCATCGAGAACCTTGGCCGCGCATCGCGCACAGACAGACAGACACACAGACAGACAGACACTAGTCGTATATATATACAGTAAAACCTGCATCCAGCGGACCCTTAATTCGGCGGACACCTTTGCATAACGGACACTTCAAGTGAGGACGGATGTATTTTACACTCAAAAACACCTTAAAAGAGCGGACACCTCAAAGGCGCGGACGCGGACACTCATTTTTGGTCCCGATTTGGTTCGTTACCTGTCAACAACGGTCCGCCATCTTGGTTCTGCAAATTCTCGCTGGCGATGTGAACGCGCGAGAAGCTTATTTTGTAAGCCAACGACAGCACTTGAAAGATTGATTTTTTGTATGGTGCACGCTCATTGGTCGATGCCGTGAATTAAACTGAACTCACAAACAAAAACAAGTTAGGGTTTCTACTTTCTGTACTGTGATGCATCTTCGTCTCATCCTTCGTCGATCGCGGTCTCATCATGTCAAAACGGAAATTTCTGACTTTAGAAGAAAGAGTCGATGTGATAAAGAAATTGAACGGCGAACTCTTCGAGTGGTTTTCGAGAGCTCGATCAAAGAATATTCCCGTGAATGGCCCATTGCTTCAGATAAGAAACCGATTGCACAGGTCTCTTTCTCTCTCTCGCTCGTTCTCTCTCTCGCTCGTCCTCTCTCTCTCTCGCTCAGTCGTTCTCTCTCTCTCTCTTGCTCGTTCTCGCTCGTTCTCCGTTCTCTCTCTCTCTCTCTCGCTCAGTTTCTCTCTCTCTTTCTCTCTCTCTCTCTCTCTCTCTCTCTCCCTCTCCCTCGTTCTCTCTCTCGCTCGTTCTCCGTTCACCCTGAAATGCTGACAGCTGTCATGAACTTGAGTAGCATTCTGAAGATGTGCGTCTGAACCAAGCCAGACTGATTCTGGTTTTGTACATACATGTTGCATGTTGAACTTGTTTTCTTTGTCACTTTCTGTATGACTACATGTAATGCACAGTTTAGAATATAACTATTTGGCTGTGTTTTTTCTTCCCAAAAAATGTCTGCGCATTCATATTCAAAAGAAAGGACACCTTTGTACAAAGGACAGTGGCAAGGTTCCCCAAGGGTGTCCTTTGCTCGCAGGTTTTACTGTATAGATTGCTTGTCTTGTCATTATAAGTGTATTTGTTTTATTTGTAAAGGGAGTGTAGGGGTGGATGTATGTGTGCATCTCGCACATGTGGGTACATGTATACATGTGCTAGTGCATGTATGTTACATTTATAGTTTATTTTCCTGCTCACAGTTGAACGTAACTGATTATTTTAACCTGCTCACACAACAGGTTTCATTCAACAATCAATGTGACATTCCTTTCAGACTAACCTGGTGCGGGTGAAATACCAAATTCTCGCAAAATGTCATCAGGTTCTGCACCAGAGGCATCTGAGCCACTGGATTTGACACTGGTCTTTGAATCATCACCCTGAAAAGGAATAAAGTGTACACAGTTTCTGACAAAAGAGCCTGACTATGGTAGTTTGTTTATTAAAGATGGTTCATGCAATCAAACCAGTTATCAATACCGCACAGTGACAGAGCTCAGTTTTCAACATTTTAATAAGTCACTAAGAGTGGAAAGACATTGATGTGACGGGACTATATGACTTGTCCCACCAAAGTCAGGACTTTTATTGTACTCTAAATTATTATTATGCGCTCTCCCGCATCCGTTGCGAAGATGACCAACAGTGGTTCCTGCAACGTAAAGAATCCAGATCCAGACTGACAATAGACCTTTTCGGTATCTGAGCAGCTCTCGCGAGACACGCTCTTTGTTATGCTTTGAACATCGCGAGAACTTCGAACCTTCGCTTGTGCAGCTCGCACGAGATCGCTGTACCGCATGCTTTGCTATGCTCTGAAGCTTGCGAGAGATTACGAGAGCTTGGAATACCGATAGGGTCTATTGGCATAGCGCTTGTCTAACTCCACCATCAAAACATTGCTTTGATCTCCACCATAGCCTTTGTTGAATAGTACAATTACAATGAATTTTCAGTAACTATAACATCCACACCCACTTATTCTGCTCTTCCTCTGTTTAGTGCTGTGCCCTTTTGAGAATGCTTGCAGTAAAGAAAGCACGATGGTCTCCTTCAAAGAATCATAAATGCCTTAAACAAGTTCGAGCAATGCCTGCAAAAACCCGATCAATAAATGTAAGCCACCTGTGGATGATCAGCGGGTGAGGCAACGACCAGTAACTTAAGATCAACAGATGTACATCTCTTGCAAGCAGACGATCCTGTGATAAATTATGCTAAAAATAATCAATGCCCCCCTGCAACAACGACCCCAATACTTACAACATTTCGAGTCTTAGATAACTCTTTCTCTTTTCTTTCTCGTCGCATTTGCTCGAGACGAGCTTTCTTCCGCTCGAGCTCAGCTTTTCTGTCTGCCATGGTGGCTAAACTTTCCTAGAAACTGCCAAAGGTTGAAGCTAAGGATGTCTTGTCTGACTCACCACCACCATTTGCAATATATTAACTGCGGACTAACAATGGGTGGGCTCAGTTTCTGGGTAAACAACATTATTGTAAAAATACACATAGCAAATCACCATTCATTGGTAATAAAGAAATATATTAAATTTACGATTGCGTTCGTTATAAATGTAAAAAAATAATAATAACTTTGACTTTCACTGCGCACCTTCTACGTTTATCTAAAACGAGGAATTTTGGAAAATAACAAAGAGCGATGCAAATCAATACGGTACAGATGGTTCTATGTCCGTGAGCGTTATATTACCTCACTTGCAAAAAAACCTCCCTCCCGTTCCCCATGCAATCCTCAAAAATCCAATAAATTTCAAAGCAGTTTTGCGCTGTTCTGGTTTCAAGACAATGAATGTGCCTTTTCAAGAGTGATTTCCCTTTGAAGAAAGATCAAAGTGCTGTCTGCTACACCGCGTTTGGTTACAAACTAAAGTCTCAGGATGGCAGCGTTGCCTTTATCAAAAGCTGTTATAAAGTTCAATTCTCACTCGCAGTCAAGGGATAAGCTTTACAGGTAGGTCCTGTTGAGCAGGAATTTCTAGAATGACAGAAAGAGCAAGGTACTCAGGCAAGTTTATCTCTCATCAAAGAACAAAAATCCCGTCGCAGTTTCATTTAAATCTCAGATAGATGATTGAACTTTGTTTAACTGGGACGGAAGTTTGAGAGAGAGAGAGAGAGAGAGAGAGAGAGAGAGAGAGAGAGAGAGAGAGAGAGAGAGAGAGAGAGAGAGAGAGAGAGAGAAGAGGAGGAGTGTGATAACTAAAAAACAAACCAACCCCCAAACATTTTACACTTTGAAAGTTCCTAACAAAGTTCATGATTAACCCTAAAAGCGTAGTTGGTGAAGCTTTATTCTTAAAAGTATGCCAGCTTGATTGTGGACATATGTTACCTAATTTATTAACACTTAAAAAACATTTGGGACAAACCCATAAAGATTGAAATGGTGATCCCAGGTAACACGCATATTGAATTCCCACTGGTTTCCCAGTGGTGAATAAGTGGGAAGAGCATGGGAGAGTGGGCCCACTCCCACCCCACAGAACTCCCACAGTCAAAGCTATGGGAAAAAAGTGGTATAGACCTGGTCCGTCCCTTAGTCTCTGGGAAACAAGCTTGCACTTCGACAGAAATGGGATAAAAGTGGGAATTCCCTCTTCGTTCCAACACAGCGCGCGAGGAAAATGTTCCGACGCTGCGAGCGCGAGTCACGTCGCGAGTCTGCAAGTTGCCCCATCGAGATCGGTGACGTCACAGCACACGCTGTTTACACTAGACTCGTTTGAATCGTAGCAAATGTTGAAGAATACTATCATTCAAAATATTCCGAACTATTTTATGTGTGTTTAATTATTGCAGTTCTCTTAATAACAACTGTTGTCTCTAGAATGGTTTATTTACTCACGTGATGACTAAAAATTTTCAAGGATTTTTGTTTTCACTGCGGGACTATTATTCTGCCCTGTTCAGTTCCGCGTTGGGCCTGCCGATTGAGAGTGTTTGAAATTTGCTACAATTGCCGGCGAATATACTGTGAATACGTTCCGTGCGCGCGAGTATTGCATGTGCATGGATCAAAGATTACATCTGAAGAACACCGAGTAATATAATGGCGGCTTCATATTCAACAAAGCGAAGACGATTAGTGGGATTACTGTCAAACTCGAAGGTTGATGAACGCATCAACACGGCTTTCCCACGTGGCTGCGCGCGCGCTCGTAATCCAGCGTCAAGTTGATTTGAGTGATTAAAAACTAGTGTGTGTGTGCTTGAATATGTATCTGTGTGTATCAGTTGTTCTTGGTTTTTTTTAATTTTTTATACATTGATGATTTTTAAATTCGCAGGACTCTGAGACGTTCGCAAGAACCCAGTCCTCTACGGAAGTCAGAAGAAGAAGAATTAAGAAGAAGTCCCACACGTTTCCGATATAAACCCCACTTGTTTCCCACCTGAATCCCACTCGCTTCCCACCTGAATCCCACTCGTTTTCCACCCGTGAATCCCACTCGTGCCCCACCCTGATCCCACTCGTGCCCCACCCGTTTCCCAGTCGTGTCCAACCCGTTTCCCACTGGTGTCCCATTTTCTTCCCACTGGGCTCCCACTGGAAGTCGTAATCAAATCCCACATGGCGCCCATGTGGGATTTCCCACAACGTCACCATGTGGGATCCCACTTGGGGCCCACATGGGATCCATGTGGGAAGGTTACTTGGGATATTTAATTGTCAAAAATGAAATACACTCATTTCATTTTTAGAATTTGCTTATTTTATAAGAGAGAGCGAGAGACACACACTCACATATATACAATCATACACACACACACACACACACACACACACACACACACACACACACACACACACACACACACTTAGCAGTGACACACACACATACCCAAACAAACATACAACACACACACACACACACAGTGACACACACACACATACCCAAACAAACACACAACACACACACACACTCAAGCAAACCTCAGCAGTTAGAGAGCAATGTCAACTCAATACTGAACCAATACTTCTTCAAGTTTCAAAAGTCCCTTGCCAGAGCCTTTTTGTCTGTGAGGTGAAGCATGTCTGAAACTGAAACTGAAACTGAACTTTATTACCAAAGGATAGAGGTTTTAGGCAAAGCCTAATCTTACAACCTGTCCCTTATACAAACACTTAATACAGACGCACAGAATATAGATAGTAAAACTGACAAGGTTATTGTTTCTTACAGACGTACATAATGTAAATAGTAATAAGGAAAAGGGTTATGGTTTTGTATACACACTCAAAAATGGGAAAAACTATATAGTGTGGAAATTGCAGCATAGTTGCAATAATGCATTGCAATTTGCATATAAACATCAAAAAAAACTAATAACAAAATGGAGAAAAAAAAAAGTGCGATTTTAAGCAGAGGAAACAATATTCAATAACATTAAACCTATCTACAACAATCATTAAATAAACCAACCAAAAGTAGTCGTTCTAAACAGGTGGTCGCTATGGACACGGGAATTATCTACAAAGAAAACTCGGGGATTTTGGGGAGGGTAATGGTCAAGGGGCAAGTGGTTGTTATGGAAAGATGGTTGCCAGGGCAAGTTCGACTATTCATTTCCAAGCCGAAAACTTCATTTTTAGAGACAAAAAATTTTTTGGATGGCAGGACCATTCATACTCCTGTTTTTTTATGGTTTCAATTATGACCCATGTCATGCAAGCACTTTTTGATAAAGCTTGCTATCTTTTGAAGCAGAATCTTGCTATGTTTTGTTTGAGAACTTGCTGTAACTGAGTGCCCGAAGCACATTACAATCACCTTTGGAGGCAAAGCCAGTCAAACACGATTGAGATTTTAGAGCTAATTTCTTAGCCCTAGAAAAACTGCTATCCCAAGATCCCAAGAGCATATACCAGGAGACAGCAGCAGGCAGACGCCATCATATACAGAATTCTCAAATTGACAGGTGTCTAACCGGCGACGGACGTACAAGAAACGTTGAGCTACTATAAATAGCCCACGCTTGAGCCATCAAGGCCGGCAGACAACTCTGTAGAGAGTCTGCTGTGTAGGGTGATGCTGTAGTCTCGCTGTCACATTGCTATGGGGATTTTTTTTCAGAACTTGATGTCTTCTGTTTCAGAACGGCACAGTACAGTTCCAAATTAGCAGCATGGTTCTTGCTGCGAGCGACAGGAGGAGGTTCTGTGTTGGAAGAAAAACTCCGGATACTGGAAGCAGCCCTAGCCTTGTCAAGAAAATGTAGGTGCATTGTATTGAGAGGTGCTGGCTGAGTATCGCTGATGGGTGAGGTCAGGTGGTTGGGGAAGTGGAGGGGGGGGGGGGGGCGGAGAGACCAAACGGTGGAAGAGAGAGAGGGGGGAGGGGGGCAGAGAGAAAGGGTAGGCAGAGACAGAAGAGAGGTGGGATCGAGAAGGAGAGACAGACAGAGACTGACTAATCTTGCCTAACTTAATCAAAGGTAGCTTGGACCTATTAGGGAAACATTTTTTATTACACACAAAAGAGGCAGAGGGTCCTGTTTATTCAGCTTTCAACCCACTTTCTCATTAAAATGACTGGAAAAGGTTGATATCAGTGCAAAGAAAACCTTGTGCTTCCACTCACATGAGAAACTAGTGTGGGTGAATGGTCTCTGTATTGTGGCAAGCATGCTGAGTGAGATGCAACATGAAACCAGCACAGCCTATTCTGCGCGGGAGACGCACATCACTGCTCCCTTGGGGAACTCTTTCAATTTTGAAGTGGCTGAATTTTCACACTCACAAACACACACACACACACACACTCACAAACACACACACACACACACACACACACACACACACACACACACACACTCTCTCTCTCTCCAACAAGTATTAAATACACAATGTGAAAATATTTTGATTTTGATTTCCAGTGTTTTGAATCGGAAACAGCCTGGGGGAACACTCATTCAATTCTGAAGTGGTTGAATTTGCGCACACACACACACCGACCCTCCATCAAGTATCAAATATACAATGTGTAAGTCATATCCATTTTGCCATTATGTAACTTCTGTGCATTGCATGACAAAATGTAAAATTTCCCGAATAAAACATTTTTGAAGAAAAAAAATACAATGTAAAAATATTCTGATTTTGATTTGCAGTGTTTCGAATGGGCAACAGCCTGGAGCTAGGCCAGAAAGCCCTTGATGCCCTTTCAATGCCGGACGTCCGACTTCGCAACTTGGCCTTCACAGCACAAACACTGAAAGCGGTGTGGCTTCTGCTGGACCATGCCATCTGGTGTGGAAAAATACAGCTTGTCACGGTTGGTAGTGGTGGTGTGTGGATGTGTTAACACAAAGAAACAAACAGCAAAGTTTAATCTATGTTAAATTTTGCATCATCAGCTATGCTTGTTTTGTACGTGTGTGTGTGTGTGTGTGTGTGTGTGTGTGTGTGTGTGTGTGTGTGTGTGTGTGTGTGTGTGTGTGTGTGTGTGTGTGTGTGTGTGTGTGTGTGTGTGTGTGTGTGTGTGTGTGTGTGTGTGTGTGTGTGTGTGTGTGTGCTTGTTGTGAAGTGACGTCTTGTTTTTAATCTGACTTTCTAGATTTTACAAATAGTCAAGATCAAATCTTGAGATTTTGTAACTGTTCCAGACTTTCTTACTTAAAACATATTACAGACCTGGGAACCCATACGATTTCGCCGTATTTTGTACGCATGATTGTTGAGAATACGATCAGTACGGTCAGTGCATGGGGAAAAAATACGACGAGAAACATTCCTAGACTACTTTTTTTCACAAGCCCATCCCGAAGCCGATCCAGTATTTTGACACATTACAGTTTTTGTCAGTAAACATTGAAAAAAGCATTTGTTTTAAATGTATAGGTAAACTTAATTAACCGTGGGACGGACGCGTGTGAAGCATGTTTTAATCATGGATGATCAAATGCTCTGTAGAGTACGCTCATTTTTCTGAAAATACACCAAGTTTGTTTGAGAATACTCTAAGTGCAAAACAGGGGTTCTCAGGTCTGATATTATCATTTCAGCTAAGCCAGATATCAGCTACAAGAGTTTCATTCAGGCTAAATCACTTTTTTCACCTGTCCACAGATTGACCTTCCTCGTTGGAGCAAATGGTCATCATGGGCGTGGCTCATCGGCTTAACTGCTTCAACCGCCTTTGACCTTCTCAAACTGCACCAACTTCAGGCAAAACTGGACAAATTTGGTGTACAAGGTGACTCTGAAGGTCATCCCCATGACCTTGCTGATCAGGTCAAGGTCGAGATGCACACAATGAGGTTGAACTTCTGGAGGGATGTCTGTGACGTGTTTATTCCTCTGAGTGCTCTGCAGTACACAGGTCCCGGTTTGGGAGCGTTCTGCGGCCTGGTGTCGTCTGTGATAGGCTTTCAGCTGGAGTGGGAAAAAACCATCAAGCCTTTTAAACTGAGGAAAAGCTAGATACAGACGCGCAAACGCACACACACACACACACACACACACACACACACACACACACACAGTCATTCACACACACATACTTGCAGACAAAAGCTAGCATACACATGTGCATGCACACACACACACAGACATATACACACTTGAATATGCACACACTCAAGCATTTTATTCTACATTTTGTGTGGAGAGTGTGTGTGTGGGAGGAGAGGGAGAAGAATTTGTGTTATGTGCCCACACAGTGCTTATCCATGCAGTTGAAACAAAATCTGATCAAGTTTCAATTTTGTAATTTTTGAGAATGCTTGTTGAGAGAGATTGAGAAAATAGTGAGAGATTGAGAGTGTGTGCAAGTAGGTAGTGGTGTTTTGTATACACATACATTTACATGTGTGTGTGCAAATGTGCATGTTTTTAGGTCATAAACAGCTAAATCAGTCAAATCAACCTCCAATTCACATCTGTAACACTGCTGTGTTTATCTTGTGTGAGCGCAAGAAGTATAAAAAGTTTTATTATTTGTGAATTTGACGCCCAGAAACAACAACTGTGAATCAAGTTTCTGTTGTTAGCTGGAATATTGTGCATACATGTACGTGTACGTGTCTTGTGGAAACGTAAGAGTGAACGAGGGAGATGAAAAAATAATATGCAAAGTGAGATTTACTCAAGGCAGCCTGAACTATCCAATGTTTTTGTGCCACCATAAGAGTGAGTGAATGTTAACGTTTCTTTCTTGTCTGTGTGTTCTGCCTGTTTTTGTGCTTAGTGTAAATCAGAAAGAGTTTGACTTATTTTAACAATAAAATATAATAACAAAGAACTCTCAAGAGCTTGATCATCATTGTTTGTCCAGTGAACAAATTATGCACCATCATTCAGTTCGTGAAAGAGAGAAATGAATATCAAGACCAAAATAGCACTAGTCAACTTTTCATTATGGTTATATTTATTACGCTGTAATATCAGCCTTGAGACCGAGCACAAATGATGGAAACAAAGCAAGCAAGTACACACACACACACACACAGGTTTTATCTGTATGTGTGCCCTCCTATAGGACAGTTATGTTTTGGTACACTTAATAGACAACGGGACACTAGCAGTGTCCTCTCACGGGAGGTTTTTATTTTATCCAAGGGGCCTGACACGCGCAGGTACTGCACATTTTTCACCCATGATTATTATCATGATTGTGATACATTTTGTTTGCATCAGCAATCAATATTACTTAAACCACATATTATAAACTTGAAGAACTTGACTAATGACTCACACACACATTTTTTAAAGTTGCGTGAAGCGTTGTCAAAACATTTAGTCAATCTGTTGGCCTAAACATCAAAAATGAACTAAAAATCAATGTCATAAAAAACACGGTCGCCACAGTGACGCCTCAACTTTTTTTAAAAGCTGGATATGACATCACCAAAGACATTTATAAAAATTAAATAAATATCAGGGAATATCATCTGGAAGAATTCATATGTTAAGTTTCATGAATATCTGTCGAGATGCTTTCTAAAAATCACTGTCCACACACACACACACATGTACCATGATATACATTTAGTCAAAAATTGACTAAATGTAATGAATTGAAAGATACATACGTATCTGACAGGTGGAACATGAGAAATAACAATTATAACAAGAACACATGCAGCAGAGACCTAATAATATCTCATCAACATCAGGTGCTTCCTCATAGTCACCAAAACATATAACTGAAGCCACACAAAAATACCCTTTGGTGTAATCAAACTGTCAAATAAAACCAAACACACACACACACACACACACACACACACACACACACACACACACACACACACACACACACACACACACACACACACACACACACACACACACACAGTTTATCCATGCTACATAAATTATCAAAATAGTGTTCAATCGGTAAACAACAACTATACATATTGTTTACAAAGCAACAATCACGAACAGCACAAAGTGTATGAATAAAATCCGCTACCACAACCAAGTCTGTTCATACGACAAGTCAGTAGAACCTCTACAAAACAAAAAGAACATGCAGCTTTTAACATATCACAGTCTCCCATGTGCAATGTTTCAGGACATAAAAAGTATCAATCAGTGATGAGCATACATCATGTTACAACCATTTATATTTTCTCTTGATATTACTGTAAAGAAATGTGTTGCATTGTTTTGTGTGTTTCTGTGTTTGCAAGTAATACTGCACTGAGGATTCAGTTGGTGAATCATGTACAGTAATGGATATCATCGATCATTTCACCTCAGATCTTATTTTATGATAGCAGGTACAAATTCCAGAAACTTTGCCACTGTAACTCTTTTTACAACATTAAAAATATAGCAGTCAAACTCCCCACACCTGGACATATCTGCACATTATATGGACGTTTTGGCGACCTTTCAACTGTATACACACAGAATCCAGATGACTTTCAGCACCACTACCACCCCTCCCCCTTATAAGTTAAAAGAAATGTGTTCTCATCAGGGCAGGTAAATGCGCTGGCTTCAATACCAGTTGTCGCTATCAGTGTGTGTTCGATCCACATGTTCGTCGAGGAATCTATTTCCCTCAGCAAGCATTGTGCAGACTCAGTGTACAAACACCCCCAAGTACAAATACCCCTGTGGACAAACACCCCCGTGTACAAACACCCCCGTGTACAAACACCCCCAAGTACAAATACCCCTGTGGACAAACACCCCCGTGTACAAACACCCCCGTGTACAAACACCCCCGTGTGCACACATCCCAAGTTCACAGCGAAAGTCTCAGGGCTTGGAACCATGAATACACACTGTATGGCAGCTCGCTTTCCCTAGAGAAAAAGCAACCTGAATGTCCATGAGGGTAACCTCACAGGACTATATAAAGTCGTATCCTTATCCAGGTCTGCTGTGAATCCTGCGTGAGGCAGTTGATATTTATGTCCACACGTCTTCCAGGTACTGTTTGTGAATCCTCATCTTCATCACGTAAGTTTTTGCCTCGTCAGCACTCACACCTGCACATACAATGAAGAAAATGTAAGAACATAATCGGTGTTTTAATATATAGGCCAAATTATCATTGAAAGTGGGTCACAATAATACTTAATAAACAAAAATCTGGAAATAATTGTGTTGTGTGTGTAGAGGTTGTGAAAGAGTTGTGTGTGTAGAGGTTGTGAAATAATTGTGTTGTGTGTGTAGAGGTTGTGAAATAGTTGTGTTGTGTGTGTGTAGAGGTTGTGAAATAATTGTGTTGTGTGTGTAGAGGTTGTGAAATAATTGTGTTGTGTGTGTGTAGAGGTTGTGAAATAATTGTGTTGTGTGTGTGTAGAGGTTGTGAAATAGTTGTGTTGTGTGTGTGTAGAGGTTGTGAAATAATTGTGTTGTGTGTGTGTAGAGGTTGTGAAATAATTGTGTTGTGTGTGTGTAGAGGTTGTGAAATAATTGTGTTGTGTGTGTAGAGGTTGTGAAATAATTGTGTTGTGTGTGTAGAGGTTGTGAAATAATTGTGTTGTGTGTGTAGAGGTTGTGAAATAATTGTGTTGTGTGTGTAGAGGTTGTGAAATAATTGTGTTGTGTGTGTAGAGGCTGTGAAATAATTGTGTTGTGTGTGTAGAGGTTGTGTGAAATAATTGTGTTGTGTGTGTAGAGGTTGTGAAATAATTGTGTTGTGTGTGTAGAGGTTGTGTGAAATAATTGTGTTGTGTGTGTAGAGGCTGTGAAATAATTGTGTTGTGTGTGTAGAGGTTGTGTGAAATAATTGTGTTGTGTGTGTAGAGGCTGTGAAATAATTGTGTTGTGTGTGTAGAGGTTGTGTGAAATAATTGTGTTGTGTGTGTAGAGGCTGTGAAATAATTGTGTTGTGTGTGTGTAGAGGTTGTGAAATAATTGTGTTGTGTGTGTGTAGAGGTTGTGTGAAATAATTGTGTTGTGTGTGTAGAGGCTGTGAAATAATTGTGTTGTGTGTGTGTAGAGGTTGTGAAATAATTGTGTTGTGTGTGTGTAGAGGTTGTGTGAAATAATTGTGTTGTGTGTGTAGAGGCTGTGAAATAATTGTGTTGTGTGTGTAGAGGTTGTGTGAAATAATTGTGTTGTGTGTGTAGAGGTTGTGAAATAGTTGTGTTGTGTGTGTGTAGAGGTTGTGAAATAATTGTGTTGTGTGTGTAGAGGTTGTGAAATAGTTGTGTTGTGTGTGTGTAGAGGTTGTGAAATAATTGTGTTGTGTGTGTAGAGGTTGTGAAATAGTTGTGTTGTGTGTGTGTAGAGGCTGTGAAATAATTGTGTTGTGTGTGTGTAGAGGTTGTGAAATAATTGTGTTGTGTGTGTAGAGGTTGTGAAATAATTGTGTTGTGTGTGTGTAGAGGTTGTGAAATAGTTGTGTTGTGTGTGTGTAGAGGTTGTGAAATAATTGTGTTGTGTGTGTAGAGGTTGTGAAATAATTGTGTGTGTAGAGGCTGTGAAATAATTGTGTTGTGTGTGTGTAGAGGCTGTGAAATAATTGTGTTGTGTGTGTAGAGGTTGTGAAATAGTTGTGTTGTGTGTGTGTAGAGGTTGTGAAATAATTGTGTGTGTAGAGGTTGTGAAATAATTGTGTTGTGTGTGTAGAGGTTGTGAAATAGTTGTGTGTGTAGAGGTTGTGAAATAGTTGTGTTGTGTGTGTGTAGAGGTTGTGAAATAATTGTGTTGTGTGTGTAGAGGTTGTGAAATAGTTGTGTGTGTAGAGGTTGTGAAATAGTTGTGTTGTGTGTGTAGAGGTTGTGAAATAATTGTGTGTGTAGAGGCTGTGAAATAATTGTGTTGTGTGTGATGTAGAGGTTGTGAAATAGTTGTGTTGTGTGTGTAGAGGTTGTGAAATAATTGTGTGTGTAGAGGCTGTGAAATAATTGTGTTGTGTGTGTAGAGGTTGTGAAATAGTTGTGTTGTGTGTGTAGAGGCTGTGAAATAATTGTGTGTGTAGAGGCTGTGAAATAATTGTGTTGTGTGTGTAGAGGTTGTGAAATAGTTGTGTTGTGTGTGTAGAGGTTGTGAAATAATTGTGTGTGTAGAGGCTGTGAAATAATTGTGTTGTGTGTGTAGAGGTTGTGAAATAGTTGTGTTGTGTGTGTAGAGGCTGTGAAATAATTGTGTTGTGTGTGTAGAGGTTGTGAAATAATTGTGTTGTGTGTGTAGAGGTTGTGAAATAATTGTGTTGTGTGTGTAGAGGTTGTGAAATAATTGTGTTGTGTGTGTGTAGAGGCTGTGAAATAATTGTGTTGTGTGTGTGTAGAGGTTGTGAAATAGTTGTGTTGTGTGTGTAGAGGTTGTGAAATAATTGTGTGTGTAGAGGTTGTGAAATAATTGTGTTGTGTGTGTAGAGGTTGTGTGAAATAATTGTGTTGTGTGTGTAGAGGCTGTGAAATAATTGTGTTGTGTGTGTAGAGGTTGTGAAATAATTGTGTTGTGTGTGTAGAGGTTGTGTGAAATAATTGTGTTGTGTGTGTAGAGGCTGTGAAATAATTGTGTTGTGTGTGTAGAGGTTGTGAAATAGTTGTGTGTGTAGAGGTTGTGTGAAATAATTGTGTTGTGTGTGTAGAGGTTGTGAAATAGTTGTGTGTGTAGAGGTTGTGTGAAATAATTGTGTTGTGTGTGTAGAGGCTGTGAAATAGTTGTGTGTGTAGAGGTTGTGTGAAATAATTGTGTTGTGTGTGTAGAGGCTGTGAAATAATTGTGTTGTGTGTGTAGAGGTTGTGAAAGAGTTAATACTCTTGCTGTTAGTGAGGCAAACTTTCTACACGTGCTCTTTTTCTACGTGTTTCAGACACACCCCACACTATTGACTGGCCTATATAATGTCACACAGGAAAGTTTGTCTCAATAAAAGCAAGAATGTTCACTGTTTCAGACACACCCCACACTATTGACTGGCCTATGACGGGCGCAGTGGCGTGGTGGTAAGACGTCGGCCTCCTAATCGGGAGGTCGTGAGTTCGAATCCCGGTCGCTGCCGCCTGGTGGGTTAAGAGTGGAGATTTTTCCGATCACCCAGGTCAACTTATGTGCAGACCTGCTTGTGACTTAACCCCCTTCTTGTGTACACGCAAGCACAAGACCAAGTGCGCACGGAAAAGATCCTGTAATCCATGTCGGAGTTCGGTGGGTTATGGAAACACAAAAATACCCAGCATGCCTACTCAACGAAAGCGGAGTGAGCTGACTATGCTCTCAGAGTATAGTGTGGGGAACCCAAATGGGCAAACGAGCTCACACGTAACCAGAAAAATTCTGGAACGCTGAAGAAGAAGAAGAAGACTGGCCTATATAATGCCACACAGGAAAGTTTGTCTCAATAAAAGCAAGAATGTTCACTGTTTCACAACTCACACAAACTCGACAGAGTTATTTCCAAACATCATCTATTGGCGACTCTTTTTCCATCATCATGCTCTCCTCCAGTACCTCCCCCTCCCTTTCCCTTCCCCACCCCACCACTCCACCCCCTCTCATCTCCTGAAAATACAAACAAATCTAATGTACTTGGACTCCTTTGTTCATTAACGACCTCCCACCATAAAGACCATCCCCTCCTCATCGTGGTATGGTGGTGAAACAGAACCAAGCTATGCCGTTGGAAGAAAATCGCTGAAATCTCACTGTCCCTAAAACATGGGGGTGATTTTTCATTGTGAGAAGTATACTGGTAGGGCTCTCCCTTGGCGGACAGGTTGGTTGCTGGCTAACGGGGCTCTGGTGAAGACGGAGGTGTGCTGGACAGTACCGGTGTGACGGCACAGAGGCCCAAGGACACAAGCGGTCATCTCAGCAACCTCCAAACGGGTAGACTGGACTCGTCAACCCTGGCAGGTAACCAGTCTAGGAGAAGGAAAACTCCGAAATAGAACCACGGGCAGACCAAGCTCAACAGCCCAGGAAGGCAATTGGTCTAGGGGAGGGACCCCTGACCAACGTCCAAGGCCGAAGTCGGAGATGCGGGACCCCCTGGGTGCCAAAAAGCGCTGCATCACGCAAATCACAAAATGATGGAGACAAATCAATTGATCAAACGTTATAAGAAGGTGAACGACGAAGAAGAAGAAGAAGAATTAACGACCTCTAATCCTCACCGTGAGAGCTATTCAAATTTCAACACTTGAACGTTATTTTGTTGCATATTTTAAACTTTAATCGTAATAATTTGTTAATGACAGAAAAAGAATTCCTCTTGAGTACAATTGTCTCCAATACAGTGGAACCCCCCTTTTAAAGGCACAGTGCAGCTCACAGCCTTCGTTTTGCGTTTTTGTTGCAGCCGAGTGCATTTACAGTTCAAAAATCCTCCTACAGTAGTAAAACAAACCCAAAACTACCCAACGACAACATCTGTGAAGCTCGACAGTTTCTTGTTCACGCGAGTGCATAAATTAACCTAGTTATTACGTGGTGTTTGGTCGGAGTTCGATTCAACTGAGTGATCCGGCCTCCATTTTGTTTTACACAAACTCATGATGACGTCTGACATAGTTTGCTAGTGACGTGTCTTTTCAGTTGTACATGATGTGCATGTGGTGATCTACCTGATCTAAATTTAGATCCAAAAATTGGCCAAGACCAGCCGGGTCCGAGTACAAAATTAATTCGTAAAAAAATTGCAGTTCTTGACTCTTTGGGTGCAAGTCAATGAAACTTGGTAGTTCTTCTAACGGATAGCTGCCTGAGGTATGACTAAAAGCCCCAGGGGCTCCGTGCACCTGGATTTGACAAGTTCAGTACCTTTAAGACCCTCCAATTTAAGACCTTACTTTTCAGATTTTCTGTTCATAACCTCTGGAAATTTACCCCCATTTTAAGACTCCCTCCTTTTTAAGACCTGACTTTTGAAGATTATTGAAGGTCTTCTTCTTCTGCGTTCGTGGGCTGAAACTCCCACGTACACTCGTGTTTTTTGCACGAGTGGAATTTTACGTGTATGACCGTTTTTTACCCCGCCATTTAGGCAGACATACGCCGTTTTCGGAGGAAGCATGCTGGGTATTTTCGTGTTTCTATAACCCACCAAACTCTGACATGGATTACAGGATCTTTTTCGTGCGCACTTGGTCTTGTGCTTGCGTGTACACACGGGGGGTGTTCGGACACCGAGGAGAGTCTGCACACAAAGTTGACTCTGAGAAATAAATCTCTCGCCGACACAGCGGCCAACTGGATACAAATCCAGCGCGCTACCGACTGAGCTACATCCCCGCCCATTTTTCTGTTAATAACCTCTGGAAATCTACCCCCATTTTAAGACTCCCTCCTTTTTAAGACCTGACTTTGAAGGTTATTGAAGGTCTTAAAATGGGGGTTCCATTGTAACTACAAAATTTCTCTCTGTAAGAATTATCAATCTTACCGACATCAAACACACAAGAAAATTGTTGAAGGACAGAATATGACAAAACGTTTTGGATCTTCTTCTTTGTTCATGGGCTTAGACTACCTTGTTCACTCATGTTTTTACCACGAGTGGATTTTTACTTGTATGACCGTTTTTACACCCCCCCCCCCCCCCCCCCCCCCCCCCCCATTCAGGCAGCATACGACGATTTCGGGGGAGGCATGCTGGGTATTTTTGTGTTTCAATAACCCACCGAACTCTGACATGGATAATAGGATCTTTTTCGTGCGCACTTGGTCTTGTGCTTGCGTGTACACACGAAGGGGGTTAAGTCACCAGCAGGTCTGCACATAAGTTGACCTGGGAGATCGGAAAAATCTCCACTCTTAACCCACCAGGCGGCAGCGACCGGGATTCGAACTAACGACCTCCCGATTAGGAGGCCGACGTCTTACCACCACGCCACTGCGCCCATTGTTTTGGATCAATTCCTCCTCAAGTGCTCACCATGTTCTTTCATCACCACTTCCTCAAAAGCGGCATTGACATCTTTAGCCATATTCTTGGCATCCCCACACACGAACACTACGGCCTTCCTCTCATGGATGAGAGTGAAGAGCTCAGAAGCATGCGAGCGGATGTTGTCTTGCACGTATCGCGGGCTGTCGTCGCTGTCGGGAGTGTCTCGTGAAAATGCTGGCAGAAACTTGTGCACAACTCCATTCTTTTCAAAGTTCTCTATATCTTGCCTGAAAAAAAAAGAGACAAAAACGAACTTGTACAATATCTGTCCACAAGAAAATAAATGCTAACCGAAGAAAAAAAAGTTGTCCTCTACGCCCCCACCACCACCCCCCCCCCCCTCTTCACACTCTCCAACTCCTGTAAAAGACACTTCCATTCTTGTGTGTGTGTCTGTCTGAGTTTGCTGTTCTTTTGCTACTTGTTTTCTTCATTTGGTCCTGATTGAACTCTCTCATATTCATCAAAATATTCATCTGAAAATAACTCTCAAAATTATCTCATATTCAACTCATCAAAATGCTTGTCCAAAAACAACTTACTTGAACTCAGATTTGTTTCATATTAATACAATGTTCATTTGAAAACAACTCACTCTAACAGAGAATTTTCTCATATTCATGGAAACTCACTTGAACAAAAAATCTTTGTTTCTATGTCTGCAGCCAAAGAAAAGCCAGGTCTCTCCTGCAGAGTTCTCTTTCCCTTCTTTTTCCAAGCGCAATTGTCTCTCCTGCAGGAAGCCGATGAAGGGGGCGACACCTGTGCCTGGGCCAATCATAATCATAGGCACGGACAGGTCAGAGGTCGGGTGGAAGTGCTGGCTGGTGCGAGAAAATACCTGGATCTGAAAAACAGTACCTTTCTCTTTCATGCTTGTTTCAGAATCAAGAATGGGGAAAAAATGGTCGCCTTGAAAGGAGTCACTCAGCCCCATATGAGCAGAGGCTTCATCGTCTCACTGAATGAATCGCAAATATATACTCTTTTCACACAGAATGAGATGTTGCTCCCAAGGGGGTCATTTCAGATATTTCTGAGAAATTTCACTAACACAAAAGTAAATAAACCATGAAGGAATGTTACACGTACTTGGTAATCAGAGAGAGCAGCAAAGGAACACACACACACACACACTCAAAATATTCACTCTTGTCTCACAGGTGTAGACGTCGCTTCCAAGGGGGTAATTTCAGAGATTTCTGAGAATATACATACTAAGATGTCGTTACCAAGGGGCTAATTCCAGAGACACACACACACACGTTCACACACACACACAGTGCCCCCCCCCCTCCCACACACTCACACACACAACGACTCAACAACAAAACACACCTCAAGATCCTTCAACAATACTGATCCAATCTGAGTCGTCAAGTCAGCCGCTTTATCCCCATCATCATCACCCGTCTGCCCAGCATGCTGCAGGCCGCTTGTGATGTCATCCAGCCAACCAGTACACAGTCCTCGGCGACAGTACAGCCGACATTGGCTTGTGGGAATTTCTAGCACGTTGAATGCGACGTCTATGTGGCCAGGTCTCCAGTCTTCACAACTGTAAGGTTGACAAAGTTATTGTTAGAAAACAAATATTAGAAATTTACAACATCAAACACAGTCTATCAATCAATCAATCAATCAATGACGCTTATATCGCGCATATTCCGTGACCTTGACCCAACAGCTGTTGGCAAGATAAAGTATCATTAGAAACAATATTGGAAATTTACACATCAAACATAGTCTATGTGACCTGGACCCCACAGCTGTAGGCATGATAAAGTTATCGTTAGAAACAATATTTGAAATCTACACATCAAACATAGTCTATGTGACCTGGACCCCACAGCTGTAGGCATGATAAAGTTATCGTTAGAAACAATATTTGAAATGTACACATCAAACATAGTCTATGTGACCTTGACCCCACAGCTGTAGGCATGATAAAGTTATCGTTAGAAACAATATTTGAAATGTACACATCAAACATAGTCTATGTGACCTTGACCCCACAGCTGTAGGCATTATAAGTGAATTCGTTAAGAAGACAGACAGAAAAACGCTTATGATACAGATATCTCAAAAAAGTCGAGAAATGATAGCCTCGTCCGCATCTTGCAAGCGAGTTACGTTGACTATTCTGAGATAAGTTAATCATCTGTATCATAAGTGTTTGTCTGTCTGTCTTCTTAAATAAAAACATTGGGTCGACATACAGTAATTGTAACATTTTGTTTTGTCATCAATTAAACGTTCTAATAACCCACTATTCTTCTTTTTTATTCTGAATCTGTTTTTGGATCACAGCTGCAGTAAATAATGAGCCCTGATGTGCATTTTTGAAAAGAAAAGGATGTCATATTAGGCCCAAAACTGCACAGATATCATGTTTCACTGTGATGGCCTTGATAGCACACTTTTAGCCCCTCTGTTGCCAAGGGGCGCAACTCTTTCACAGCCTATAAAAACTCACAATTATTTCCCAACATAATCTATTTTTAACACTCTTTACCTGCTTGCAGAATAAGGACGAGGCTGCAACCTTGGGAGATGCTCTGTGAGAAAAAATGTTATACGTTAGAGAAGTAAACAACAAGTACAAACACACAATAAAACAGCATTTATTCCAACTCTTATTTTTTTGTATCTTGGTCAATATATTGTCATGAGAAAAATAAAATGTGAAAGTGAGAAGAGCATGGCACAAACTTAAATGGCAAAGAACGAGAACCTTCTCTCTGCTATACACACACACACACACACACACACACACACACACACACACACACGCACAAGTATGCACACTAAACAGTCATAACTCACAATTTTACTAGAATTTTGATACAGTTTTATTTACAATGAAACACTTTCACTTGCAACACATGCACACTTTCTCTGCTGAACTCTATGGGTTGCTTGAAAACACAACACACACACACAAAAATGACACACAAACACACAAACAAACCTAATATCCTCTCAACAGGCGGCTGGCAGGAAGGAAATGTGTACAACACATCTAGCAGTGACACGTTTTCAGCACGGATGAACGCCGCATAGTTATCAGCGCCCTCCTTGCTACACAGCTCCTGCAGACGACGCTTCTCCGACTCATCTGACGTGTACTCCACCAGCAATCGCAGCAGTGCCTGACAATTACAGATAAGCAGGAGCTGCGTTAACTAGAAATGTAAAGTATTTTACTGGTAAATATCTTGTCCACACCAGAAATAAAATTGGAAAACGGTCAAACCAACTGATGTGATACTTCCTTTAATACATTTTTTTCTTTCTCTGGTAGAACTGTCATCATAATCACTTGTTTGTTCGTTCATGGGCTGAAACTCCCACGGCCTTTACGTGTATGACCGTTTTTACACCGCAATTTAGGCAGCCATACGCCGCTTTCGGAGGAAATCATAATCACTTGATTTGGCTGGTAGGCGTAGCAACGTAGTACATGTAGTTCTTTGTAGTAGCCAGGATTTGTACTCGTAAAAGATACCAGTTTGGCAAATGTTTACCATGCATGATCAATGAAAAAACTTGTTAACACTTGCCACCAATGCTAAGAAGGGGTGTGCCACTGTATAAATACACTGTATAACTATAAATACAATGGACCACCCCCCCCCCCCCCCGCCCCCCAATTTCAAGACTTGCTCCATTTTAAAACCCTGTTTTCTTAGACTTTCTGTTCATAACCTCTGTATATAACCCCCATTTAAAGACTCCCTCCTTTTTAAGACCCTGTTTTCTTAGACTTTCTGTTCATAACCTCTGTATATAACCCCCATTTAAAGACTCCCTCCTTTTTAAGACCCTGTTTTCTTAGACTTTCTGTTCATAACCTCTGTATATAACCCCCATTTAAAGACTCCCTCCTGATTTTCTCCGATAGTGACGGTCTTAAAGGAGATGTTCCAGTGTACACCTTGTGTTCTTGTCCTTCAGAATCCTCACTGAAGTGCTCACCTTCTTGGGAGGTTCGCGGATGTCTACACAGTTCTTCATGACGTAGCGCAGAGTGGCGCCCTCTTCAGGAACGTGTGGTGCAACGACCGCTCGTCGCTTCTTTGTGTCCTTCATGACCCCTAGCTGGAGGGGAAGGTCGGCGACCTCAACAACCCCAAGTCTGAAACAAACACGCAGGGCTAGCGTTAACGGCACATTTTCATGTTTTATCAGGTCAAATCTGAAAATAATAATGAAATCAGCCACTGGTTGGACATATCGGTTGATATTTTGTTTGACAGGCTTTCACGCACGACATGATCACTTGTTCTGAGAATGTACGTACTAAGATGTCGTTACCGAGGGGCTAATTCCAGAGACACACACACGTTCACACATGCACACACACCAGCCACACCAAATAGCAAAATCACTGTCTAACAAAAACAATAAGTGCGTATTACTGTTAGACCACTGTGTCCCAAGGGCAGATAATCACTCTCTCCCTATCATAAGCATCACAATCAAGATCACATGATGCAACCTAGAACCATCAGTAAGTATTGTTTCCAGCAGGTATTTGACAGCTTTGTTGCAATCAAGTTGAACCTGACTGAAATGAACTCACCTTATGATGAGCTGGTTGACTTCATTGTCATAATTAGCACAGATGACGGAGATCGAATCACCCGGACAATACTTCATTCCACAATTCTGCAACAGCAAAAACATCTTTAGGTCCCGACCACCATTTAAAACTAATACTTCCAAAATAAACATGTTAATCTCAACAAGTCGCGTAAGGCGAAAATACAATATTTAGTCAAGTAGCTGTCGAACTCACAGAATGAAACTGAACGCAATGCCATTTTTCAGCAAGACCGTATACTCGTAGCATCGTCAGTCCACCGCTCATGGCAAAGGCAGTGAAATTGACAAGAAGAGCAGGGTAGTAGTTGCGCTAAGAAGGATAGCACGCTTTTCTGTACCTCTCTTTGTTTTAACTTTCTGAGCGTGTTTTTAATCCAAACATATCATATCTATATGTTTTTGGAATCAGGAACCGACAAGGAATAAGATGAAAGTGTTTTTAAATTGATTTCGACAATTTAATTTTGATAATAATTTTTATATATTTAATTTTTAGAGCTTGTTTTTAATCCGAATATAACATATTTATATGTTTTTGGAATCAGCAAATGATGGAGAATAAGATAAACGTAAATTTGGATCGTTTTATAAATTTTTATTTTTTTTTACAATTTTCAGATTTTTAATGACCAAAGTCATTAATTAATTTTTAAGCCACCAAGCTGAAATGCAATACCGAAGTCCGGGCTTCGTCGAAGATTACTTGACCAAAATTTCAACCAATTTGGTTGAAAAATGAGGGCGTGACAGTGCCGCCTCAACTTTCACGAAAAGCCGGATATGACGTCATCAAAGACATTTATCAAAAAAATGAAAAAAACGTTCGGGGATTTCATGCCCAGGAACTCTCATGTCAAATTTCATAAAGATCGGTCCAGTAGTTTAGTCTGAATCGCTCTACACACACACACAGACACACACACACACACACGCACGCACATACACCACGACCCTCGTTTCGATTCCCCCTCGATGTTAAAATATTTAGTCAAAACTTGACTAAATATAACAACAAAAATGAAACATACTAACAAACCAACACCATCCATTCTGAACACCTCACTGATCCCTGCAGTCAATAGTTACATTCATCTTAGGACACACAAAATGTTTGTTTCCACTTTCATCACATTTTTCTCTTTCATTTGTTTGCCTTAACACTTTCTACCCCACCTATGTTGACCAAGTTGTTTTTAGCCGAGACCAGCTGTGCTGCAGCAGGTCACTCAGAATTGTAGTAACTGTTTAGTAACTGTACGTGTATGAACACGCTGGAATGCAGGCGGATGGACGTTACAGGCAGTAACAGATGGACGTTACAGGAAGCGACTGAAGCTAACAGTCTGAGCGGATATATTCGTACCTGGTCAGAGAGAGCCATATGAGTGGGTAGGGATATATCCGTACCCGCTCAGATAGAGCCATATGAGTGGGTAGGGATATATCCGTACCCGCTCAGATAGAGCCATATGAGTGGGTAGGGATATATCCGTACCTGGTCAGAGAGAGCCATATGAGTGGGTAGGGATATATCCGTACCTGGGAGACAATGAGTTAAGGAAGGGAGAGATGGTAAGACATAAGATTATTTTTCGTAAATACAATATGTGACCCTCCACCACGAAATGAGTCGCATGTCACCTCGCGCGGTTCTGCGCTAGGCTTAATATAAGTCCGGGGAGTGTCTGGTAACAGTGTGAGGGTCACCTTAGTCACAGGCTTATAACTCAAACAGTTTTCGCTCTTTTCTAAAACGGTTTTCACCACTGCAGAGAGCATACAAAACTCTTTAGGAAAATGTACAAATATGAAAATCATGCAAAGGTGACATGCGACTCATTTCGTGGTGGAGGGTCACATATAAGCAATGCAATGTAAAGCAGTGAAGGTAAACGGAACCAGAACACCAACTTAGACTTTTCTAGTCACAAATAATTTGCACTATAAGATACGCTGGTCAGAACGAAAGAAAAAAGTATCGCGTTTAAACGGTGGAACTGCCCTCCATTTAAAACCATGTTTTCTCAGATTTGTTGTTCATAAGCGACTGTAAATCTACCCCCATTTCAAGACTCCCTCCTTTTTTAGAGCTGATTTTTTTTCCCCGATTTTGGAGGTCCCAGAAGGAGAGTTCAACCATAATTGAAAATCTCTTGTAACTGACCTCAATGTTGAGCCTGAGCAACAGTGTCTTCTTCACAGCATCCTCTGCAGTCAGTCGCTGAGCGGACACAATGGTTGCCTTGACGATGTCTGATGAAGCTGAGGGCGGCTTGCAGTCATTTTGCCATGGCAACTCTGCCAGCTTCTGAGGCAAATCCTAAAGAAAAGTCAAAAACCAATTAACAAAATACATACATACAAATTTTGTGGCAAATCCAAAGGAACAAGTTTATAATGATAACACACACACACATAAAAGATACATCTTCTATCAGCGATTGTGTTTCCACATGTTTGTTGCTAAACAAATTCTTGCTGACATCATAGGCATCTGTTGGTGTTAAAAACTGCCAGGTATGACAAACACAGAGTCTGAAGTTAAGTCATTTCATTTTGTAAAATGAACCATAACCTCACACAAGGCTTCAACTCAAGCACTGCTCGCTGCGCTCAATTAGACGAGCAAGGTCAAAACATTGAGTCTGTATAGTCACAGACTGTAGCATGACACTCCAGTCTTCAAACAAGTTCTATATCTTCTTTAGCGTTCCAGAAATTCTGGTGACGTGTGAGCTCGTTTGCCCATTTGGGTTCCCCAAACTATACTCTGACAGCATAGTCAGCTTCACTCCGCTTTCGTTGGGTAGGCATGCTGGGTATTTTCGTGTTTCCATAACCCAACGAACTCCGACATGGATTACAGGATCTTTTCTGTGCGCACTTGGTCTTGTGCTTGCGTGTACACACGAAGGGGGTTAAGTCACTAGCACTAGCAGGTCTGCACATAAGTTGACCTGGGAGATCGGAAAAATCTCCACTCTGAACCCACCAGGCAGCAACGACCGGGATTCAAACTCACAACCTCCCGATTAGGAGGCCGACGTCTTACCACTGCGCCACTTCGCCCGTCAGTTCTATATAATGTAGACAGCTTGATGCCATTTTTGACATTGATACTATGTAATATCATACGTTACGTTGTTTTGAAAAACGCCATGAAAATCCTGTTCTATGTATTTTTTTCTTTCTTCTCCTTGCTAAAGACCGTAATATATATATATCACACACGCTGCCCCGCCCAATCACCAACAAAAACAGAAAAAGAGAACTCAAAAACACATTAATTATTGACAAAACAAAACATTACATTTACAGTACGGGGACCCAGTGGTCTTTTAAGCAGACGGACAGACAAACACTTATGAAACAAATAATGAACTTATCATAAAATCGCCTACAAAACTTGCTTGCAACTCACTTTATCAGGAGATCCATATGACACCGTCAAATACGCTGGCGTGGCAGCAGGCAACGTGAGCGCCTTCTCCGACAGTGGAGGAAGAGAAAGTCTGAGGGATGGTGCCTCTGTGCTGGGGGCGTTCAACGTGAGTGTATCAACAGTTCTACCTTCTGCCTGCGTGAAAGGGGAGGATGCTTTGCCCTCCACACTCGCATCACCAGGATTTGTAAACTCCATGCTGCTTGTGTGGTTGGCGCTTCGATCTGGAGATTCAGTTTGTGAAGAAAATCCATTGACAGTCACATTTTTAGAAGTGGTCTTGCTTTCATCCCCTGCTACAGGTGCACTGTCTGAATTTTCATTTAAAACCGTTCCTGGTTCAACATTAGTCCTAATACTTTGAGACCCATCTGTCTTCACGTCTGTGGTACTTTGAGAACTGTCAGGCGTTTTTCCACCCTGATTGCCAGAGTTTCTTTCCACGGAAACTGCCAGAGAACTGCCCTGGTCCAGTCCTGGTTGTTTTCCTGACTCAGAGTTCTGTGTACCATTCACAGCCTCAGTGTGAGAATTGTGAAGACCATTAACGGTGGTTTGTTGTGTGGCGGGATCCGTTGTGAGAGACACATCTGAAGCCGGTCGGGTGTTGAGGCAATCCTTGACCGCTGAAAACAGGTCTTCAATCCATGGGTCCACCACAACCTCCAACCTGGAAATAAAATATGAGGAAACTTTCATCTGAAGTCTTCTTGTACAGTGGACACCCCCTTTCTTCTTCTGCGTTCGTGGGCTGAAACTCCCACGTACACTCGTGTTTTTTGCACGAGTGGAATTTTACGTGTATGACCCTTTTTTACCCCGCCATACGCCGTTTTCGGAGGAAGCATGCTGGGTATTTTCGTGTTTCTATAACCCACCGAACTCTGACATGGATTACAGGATCTTTTTTTTGTGCGCACTTGGTCTTGTGTTTGCGTGTACACACGAGGGGTGTTCGGACACCGAGGAGAGTCTGCACACAAAGTTGACTCTGAGAAATAAATCTCTCGCCGAACGTGGGGACGAACTCACGCTGACAGCGGCCAACTGGATACAAATCCAGCGCGCTACCGACTGAGCTACATCCCCGCCCGACACCCCCTTTTATGACTGCTACAAATCTGGGGGGGGGGGGGGGGGGGATATCAGGTCCAAAACAGGTCTTAAAATCTAGATAAGTTTGTAGATGTTATGAACAGTAAACATTAAAGTTAAAAACCATGGTCTTATAATGGAGCGTAAACAAAGGGGGGGGGGGGGGGGGGGGGGGGGGATATCACCTATAAAAAAAAAATTGAGAATCTGGAGAAAGGTAGCTCTGCAATTCTATTAACTATAGTGAAAAGTTTTACCAGACAAGAAAGCAGTTAAGCTGACCACAGCTCTGTGTTTTTAGTACAATCACAGAAAAGCAGTGTTTGAATGCTGAACAATATTCAGAGTTTGAATGCTGAACAATATTCAGTGTTTGAATGCTGAACAATCTTCTTAACCACCAGCAAATTTAGCAATGATCCAGTTTTCTTACATTACATGAAATATGAACTTGAAAATCCCATAGATCCACCAGGGTTTCTACCTCAATCTAAACACACACACACACACACACACACACACACACACACACACACACACACACACACACACACACACACACACACACACTACACACACACTACACACACACACACTACTGCTGCTTTCCTGCAATCATCTCATTACACACACCTACCTCAAATTCAAAAATTAATTCAGCCACACACAAAAAAACTCTAAACAAAAAGCAACAAGGCTACATGTATTAACATTTAAATGCGTTTATGTTATGGTTCACTCGGGGCGGCAGGCATAAAAAACAAAGGTTCCTACCCCACAGCCTCATCTGCAAACCCAGAAGGATAGAACCGCTTGGCTCCAAGCTGAGCCAGACGCCGATCTATGTTCTGGGCGTTGTTACAAAAGTTGGTGTAATTTGTGTCTCCAAGACCTGCAATTTAAAAACCACATTTTCTTTAATCTTCCTCTTCCAGAACGTCACACACCAGCTAAAATGAACACTTTTACAAACTCATGTTATCCCTAAAGATAAAGAATATTCTAACAAGGTTTTGTATGCTCAAAGTTAAAACTGGGTTATCCTGCTGCATCCTCACTAGTTAAAAACTGCATTACCTCCCTTGGACTGGATACTTCATGTCACAAAATGGATGTAATTGTGTGTGTGTATGACTTTTGTCGCTATAGCTCTTGGATGACAAGAGGCAAGTATCATGCATGCAGAGTGCACAGTTCTTGCGTTCTCACTGAATTAGATGTTCACACATCGTCGCCATTGTGGAATTTTGGCGTAACTTGATTCTTGGCGGTTTTGATGTTTTTGTGCTTTAGACAAAGTAAATCATTCTCCATGATAAATACTCTCTTAACTCTTACCAGTTCGGGGGTTTTAGGGCATATTTTACAGTGCTGTTGGTGCCTACTTGCCGAGTGGTTATCTGGGGTCATATTCAAAATGAAATATAGAAAGTTATATATCAAATGAAAGGAAAATGAATAAGCTTTTCATATTTGCAAAGATAATTGTGCTATCTTTAAAGGTAAAAAAGGTTATGGGGGTGACAACATGATTTTTGTTGAAATTTGTACGCCCATTTTTTGGAACACGTGACAAACACAAAGAAGAAATTTTGTGTGTGTTCAGTTTATTTTAGATATGCTGCTAACTAGTCTGTTTTGGCATTCATTTTACATAACATAGCAAAGTTTTATTGAGTTTTGTTGATAAACAAAAAAGTTATTGTCACCTGAATACCCCCACCCAAATTTCAAAGTTGGACATTTCATGACATACACATGCCTAAGGCAAAAAAAAAATAATCTGTTTACGGTATCCCGACCGACCCTATTTTTTCGCGCGACCCTAGACTTTTTTTTTGGCATTTGAGGAAAAATTGGGGGAAAAAAAAAAGGTTTTTTGGCAAAATAACTTAAAAATATGGTTTTTTGAGAAGAAGAAAAAAAAAAAAAAAAAGGTCTTTGTTTTTTGGCAAAATAACTTAAAAATATGATTTTGTGAAAAGAAAAAAAAAAAACAAGTGCCGAACTACCGACCCTATTTGTTTGGCCTATGTTACCGTTAACAGACTATTTTTTTTGTGCCTAATAATGCATTCCTATAACTAACTTATAACAAAAACCCAGCTTGTTTCTGTCATAAAGTGTGTCTAACATATGAGTTTATCCACCGTCCGACCCATCCAATGTAAAATAACCAATTTTTTTTCGATAATTAGATAATTGGTCAGTGGAAAACTACTGGGGGGGGGGGGGGGGGGGCATCGTAAGCTTGCTTACGATGGGTAAGGGAGCGAACTGGTAAGAGTTAAATACGATTGACAATAAATGCTTTAACATTCTTTAATTTTTCTATCCATACCAGGAACAAATATAAACACTATTGCATAATAAAAATAATCAGTTTTGTCCTCCTCCTGAAAAGCTGTTTAAAACAAATTACGCAAAAATTCCACGACGGCATCAAAATTCAGAATATAACTGACCAAGCACAGTGTAGTTCATTCTGGATAGAAAGTCGTCAGGCAAAGTCTTCTTGTTGAAGCGTCGTACAAACTTAAGGGCGGTGTCTGGTGGCTCACCGTCACCGGTTGTTGATGACACCAGCACCACGCAGTGCTCCTTCTCTATGCTGAACTGCAATCACACACAGGAATGGTTAAAGAGTGTGTCACCATAGAAACATCGTACAAACTTAAGGGCGGTGTCTGGTGGCTCACCGTCACCGGTTGTCGATGACACCAGCACCACGCAGTGCTCCTTCTCTATGCTGAGCTGCAATCACACACACAGGAATGGTTAAAGAGTGTGTCACCATAGAAACAACATACGTACAGTGGAACCAATAGAACTGATGATTTTTAACTATCCATTTAAGGGCAGGCACTGGTGTTAAAAGTGATTTTTTTTGTTTCATAAGTGTTGGGTCAAAAATTGTTGCACAATTAAAGAACTCAGTCCATCTCCTGAGAAAATGAAAAAATTAATTTTTTTGGATCACCGGTTGCCTTGGTAGCAATCCAAGATGGCCACCAAACTGCCACTTTTTAAAACCCTAAGGCTTTTACAAAACCGAAAGGAATTTTGTTTTGGTGCTTGTTATTTATACATTAGCACAATACCCAACTTTTGTTAGAGGCTTTTTTTGAAATCTACAGTCATTCAAAAGATATCAGTGATAAAAATGAGTGACCTTGAATTTTATGAAAAACCGCCCCCAAAAATGGTATAACTTCTCACGAAAAAAAAAATTCAACAAAACGCTCTAACAAAATCTGCGAAATAACGCACTCGAGATGTATGCAAAGTTTCAACAACGCAAGTTTATTAGAAAAAAAGCCTTAGGCTTTTGAAGTGACAAAAAAGTAGTTTTGAGAAAATACACAAAACGTGAAGAAAATGTATTTTTTTTACACAAACGTTTATGAAACATGTAACAAAACAACACTAACAAAACAACAGGTATTGCTTAGTTCCACAAGAAAAACGGAAACAAAATTCAACAAAATTTAAAAAAAAAACAGCCAGTGTTCAGCAAGCACCAAGGAACCTGTTCCAAGGTCACAATGATCAACTCTTATCCGTTACGTGCACGCTGCGTAAAGTATGCCCATCCATAATTCCCAACTTGTTACCAGTGAAGCCTCTTATCTTGGACCTCTTTTGGACTTGCTTTGAATAATCAGGGAGTCATATGGCAGTGTCCTTTACTTTCTATACTACAATATTTGGGTTGACTTCTGTGAATTGCCTTGCAATGCCATGGGTACTTTGGAAGCTCCTCTCCAGCTTCCACCTCTGCATCTGTAGAGACAACATAAATTCAAAATTAATATGTCTATGACAAACTCAAATACTGCTATTCACATTTTCCCAACAATGACCCCCCTCCCCCTCCCCCCCCCCCCCCCCCCCCCCCCCCCACACACACACACACACATTTGAAAAAAGATATTGTAATGTGATACATGTAACACGATATTTGGGCGCATGCACATGTCAGTGCTGATAGTCAAGCAGTGAACAAAAAGATGTTGACAAATCATGTGAATGTTGCGAAGGCAGTGCAGGTTTGGTTTACAGCTATTGCACATACATTGCATGCAGAAACCATATGGTCTGCATGGGAAGTATGACCACAAGCAATGTTCACTCACTGAGCCATGTGAATGCATGTTTTTTTGAGCCACAAGAAAACTGTGATCACAGGAGGAAGCTAGGCCTATATATAATATGCTCGAGAAAATAAATGAGGAAAGAACAGATGTTTTGCTCCAACCCTGACAAACCTTGTGACAACCAAGCTTCATAGTAGCAGCACATAACAGACTTTGCATCCTATTCAGTTTCTTTGCATCAGGGTGTTGTTACTTAGATTCTGTTCTTCAGCATATAACAGTCACACACGTACACACACACACACACACACAGAGCCAGAGCCGCACACATAACCAAACAAATATATAAACTTCTACATGTTTATCAAGAAAAAATTACCTACCTACTACCATCTTGCTTATCAGCTGCTTGGAATCTTCCCTGCTCTGCTTGGGCTAGTATTCAACTGCACCAGATTTCCCAGGAGATGCATGGTGTTGCACCATGGCTGAACAAAGTCATTTTTGTATTGATTGTTCTTTTTCTAAGCAGTTAATTTGCTTTTTCCAGAGAAAAGATATAGGGTCTGCCTTCTCGTCGCCATAAATGGCGAACTCCGTGTTGTCCTTATTGCCGTACGCATTCCGCTCAGCAACTCTAAAATAAGTCGTGGCTCAAAACACTCATGGCAACGTGCTTCAAACGTACACCACCGATGGTGATTTCTTGCTCCGTCCCAGCTGTTGCAAGGGCAGCAGCATAGTTTCCAGCCAATTTTCATTCTGGACGAAGAAGAATGCACAAACTTGATCTTCCGATTCGTTCGTAGCAATAGCAGACGACACTATCGACTCGCACTTTCTTTTTAAACTTCCGTCACGGCAGCCTCTACAACTGATCTGGTTTTACTCGATAATCATCTCCTTTGCGTGTCAAGCACTGAAATCGGGGCAAAACGTGTATTAACTGAAGTTTCCACAAAGATATCCCAGGAAAATCGCAGCTGTAGATATTTCACATCGCCTTTGGCAAGATCTGGCGGAAATGAAGAATATTGCATTCTGGGAAGGCCGAATCGAACCGAACGAGACCGAGCATAAACGAAGTTTAATATCCGCGATTCGATTGGTCAGCAGCGAAAATTGCTCATACGGAATTTCCCGGAATCTTCATCGGTTCTCTTCGGCTCATTGGAATGTCTTCTAGTTGCTGTTACTAACGGCGCGAAATCCGTAAACGGAAATTCCCGTTGTACGCGGTATGAACTGATCGTAGCAAAGAAAAGACAACTCATTCCAGTCATGCTAACGTGACCACCGTTGACGATGTGTTTGACTCCCAGTCACCTCTCAAACATACGCATTTTTTTGCTGTTTTGTGTTTGTTCAATACACAATTGCATACACATACATTGTTCATTTAGCCGTTTTGACCGTTTATGATTAATTCTGATCTAAAATCAGTATATCCGAGTAACCAGAAGAGGTTCAAAATCCAAAATCAGAAAGAAAATGGAAATGACCAGGGAACAAAAAAATCACTTTTTTCACTGTGGTGTCTTCCCTTAAAGGCTATAAGTATAAGACTCAAAAGCGCTCTCAAGAAATATGTCATGTGTTTACCTGTACACAGAACTACCCAGAATCTATAACCATCTTTCTCATAATGCATGCATTTACCCTATAAAATGTTTATCGTATAAAATGTTCATCAATGCTTGATCGTATAATTTTACTAGTGCTTGATAATTCAACAGAGAGAAATCTTTCACCAGAACCTCTCGCCACCAAGCTTTTAATGACTGATCCAACAATCTAATGATACGTCGTTTGACCTTGAGACAAGAAGCATCAACAATCAACCCCCCAAAACAAGAAAAATCAAATCGTCACCATGCTCACATACAGTGACACCTAAAATGTCAATTGTAATAAAAAAAAACACAAGAAAGGTATGTTGTTAGAACGTTTAATTTTTGACAAAACAAAACAAAACATTCACAACGATATCGACCCAGCGGTCTTTTAAGTGCATAAACACACACTCATTACACATAACTTAATTTGACAAAATGTTCGGCCGCTTGCAGGGAAGACACAAGTGAATGAGTCTTTTGTTTTGTCAATAATTAAACGTTCCAACAACATACCTTTCTTGTTTTTGGATTCTGAGTTTTGGAACGTTGGAACGTTGGAAGTCTATTTGTTTTTGGATTCTGAGTTTTGGAACGTTGGAACGTTGGCAGTCTATTTGTTTTTGGATTCTGAGTTTTGGAACGTTGGCAGTCTATTTGTTTTTGGATTCTGAGTTTTGGAACGTTGGAACGTTGGCAGTCTATTTGTTTTTGGATTTTTGTAAATTGTAATGCTACCTCTTCAAAATCAGCATACTCTTACACAAGTACATGTACACGTCAACAGTTTCTTATACTAAACCAAACATTCAATGACTGCAATACAGAAATCCACCTCACCTTCTTGTCAGTCATACTGAGACAGTGAAGCTCTGGTTGAAGACCACGATCTGTTGACTGCTGGAAAATTTCTTCTGCTATTGCCTTGGCTTGGCCAGTCTGTGTGGCATACAGCAAAAGAAACCTGTTAGGTGCTCCTTTAGACATCTTGTGTATCTGCATTTTTTCTGGAACCAAAATGTTTTACTCTCAGATTATTGGAGTAAAGAACACACAAACATAATATAAGGAACAAGACTCAAAAACATTTCTTTTGTTGACTAACTTGTGTACTGATGTAATATGGTGTAATTTTTTTTGTATGTAAAGTTATTCTTTTTAGCTCTCTTCTTCTTCTTCTTCTTCTTCTGGTTCCACCCTTTAAGACAAAGGAAATCCATTAAAACAATAAAAGACTTTTGGGTTGTTAACAAAATAAAATCAAAAAATCAACAGACAACATTTATCAATTATCTTTTAAAAGTATAAATTTCAGGCCCATGCTCAGCAATTTTATTAGCCAGAGATTTCATCACTGCAGCCCATGTCAACGTTGTGTGAAGCCCACACCATTACAGCTGTTATACGATTCGTCATGTACGATTTTAAACACACACACATGAAAATACACGCAATCCAAAAATTAGAACTTTCACTTTAGTTTTGCAAGGGAGGTAATTCTCGTGCACACTTTCACGCAAGTAGTCAACATGTGCTTTTGAACATCAAAATACCCTAAATCTCCCTCTGGAACCGACCAGAGCCACATAATCATATCAAGATCATCAACAAAAACCCAAATAAAATCCGTTCCCATTCAAGTAAACGACAAACGTGTGGTAAAATTACTGTAAAATCCCGAAGACGGACGCGTCGTTCGTTCGTCCGCACAGCTCGGCTGTCAGATGGCAAATGAACGAAGCGAGGCGATCGCGGCAGACGACGTTTCTCGAGGGGGATTGTGGGAAAGCTGATTTAAAATGGCGGAATGAAAACAATGTGTGGAACCCACTGGCACGCAAAAGATTGGATCTCGGAGTCGTGAATGGAGGTTGGGTGGGATCTGTGATTTTTCTTCATCACAAGAGTTTTTGTGGGAAATGTGAAGTGATGGATGATCCAGAAGTCACGCTTCAGGAGCAGATATTCCACAATGCAGTCAGAGAACACATCGTGAGTGCTTTCTTTCAGTTTCGCTCGCTGCTGTACTCAGTGGAGTTTGTGTG
Source organism: Littorina saxatilis (assembly GCF_037325665.1). Lineage (NCBI taxonomy): Eukaryota > Metazoa > Mollusca > Gastropoda > Littorinimorpha > Littorinidae > Littorina > Littorina saxatilis. The sequence continues at coordinate 3,669,062 of NC_090258.1, read as the reverse complement.
TGTTTAGCTCTTTAAACAGTCCGATCGACTGTGATTCTGAAGGTTTACTCAAGCCCGCAGCCATAATTCTAAAGTGGTTGAACGCTCTTTTCCAGTTCGTATCTCTGCCGAGTTGCAACTGATTGCTCCCTGTTGTCACTGATTTGATAAGTTAATGTCTTGCGCGAAGTGACACTGAAAAGTGTTAAAATGAAAATCAACTTATTTAGACTTAGATCAATAGATGTCGTCAGTGTGTCATTGTCAGGAAGCTGAGAGATTGAATGACACATAACTTCATAAGCTTACCCCAGTGACTATGCTGATCTTATCTTTTTCAGAGAGTTTTATTTCTCCACACAGCATTAATAATTATTCTTCCAAGTTAGTTACAGTTAGTGAGTTACACTTACAGACTTAAAGCTTTAGTTTACTAAAGTTAGACTTAGAGACTGAAAGTTTTACTGAGTAACAGTAAAACTTTAAAGTTTAAATGCCACTTCCCACATGTCACCTGTTTTTGAAGTCAAGCTAAAAAATAAAAATAAAAAAACCACGTTTGTATAGTTGAAGAAAATTAAAAATACCACACAGTGAATAAATCTCTAAATGACTAGGTCACAGATTTTTTTTAATTATTGTGCTTCGTAAGGCCAAAAAAAAAAATTGTCTGTTTAGGGTAACCCTATCGATTTGGCGCCGACCCAAAAACTTTTTTTTGATTTAAAAAAAAAAAAAAAGAGGTAAAAATGCTAAAAAGAGACATTTGGCGTTTCTTTCTCTCCCTTTCTCTCTGTTTTATTTATACGTTAGTTTTGAAACATGTATTCATCAAATATAAGAAGTGAATGTTCAGCCAACATAGCATTTACACACAAAACAAAAAAAAAACAAAAAAAACAAAAAACTTTACCTACCTACCAACCCTACTTTTTTTGGTCATGTTACCCTAAACAGACAATTTTTTTTTTTTTGCCTAAAATTAAATTTTGCGACTGACAATGACATGATTGTTTCTCAAGTTGAAACTAAAGTATGCACGATGAACACATTTGGAAGGGGAAAAAAGCCTCGTTAAATAAAGAATTGCCATTGTCATTGTCTCTCTCTCTTAACTTTTTACTATTATAGTTTGTTTATTTATGACTTATCTCCCCCTTGTTGCTCTTTGATTTCTTGGTCAGTTGTAACAGTGACACTGACTGTCCAAAGTACTCAGGTCTTGACCTAATCACTGAAATACATGTAAAGATTAGCTCAATAACTGTCTCGGTTCAAAGGGCAGGGGAATGAGAGGGGGTTGGGGGAGAGAATGTTATGTACGGTTGTTTGGAGACTCTCTCTGCATAGGTATCTCTTGTCAATCTGCGTGAGATACAGTTTGATATTTATTTCCTGAAGAAACATCCGTCATTGTGCTTTGTGTGTATACACAAAACATGCTCATTTTTGTTGTGTATTTTTGGTCTGAAACTTAAGAGTGCAAACAATGGGGAATGTGTGGGTCCCTACCAATACAGGAAAGGAACACAGACTTACAGCTGTTTGCTTGTTTCCAGCTCAATGCGCTGGGAAAATAAACTGCACACTACACTGAGACAAAATTGAAACAGGCATAGCATTATTTTGTAAAAATTGCATGCTCTGCTGGTGCACTTAAAACTGGATTGTTAGAATTTACATTCATTTTGTACAGACCAGCTGTGGAAAAAAAAATAGCCGAGCTACAATGCTTGTGATTGTAAAAAGATGTAACTGTAAGGGGTACTCGTGGCATTGGTAATGGTAGTAAGACAAGAACATCATTCACAAAAATGACAGGCATGTTGGTTTTGTGTGTTACTTACTTTCTCAGTTTCTGTTAGTGTTACTGTGTTGGTACTTTTCAGTTGCATGTACAGTGGATCACTCCTCTGCCTCCCTTTTAAGACCTGATTTTCTAGAATAATAATAAATACAGTGGGGGGAGGGGGGTCCACTGTATACACATTCACCAATTCAGGCAGGAACCACACTGAGTAGCCTAAGGCTAAGCAATTGGGGGCAGTACATTTTAAAGCTGTTACAATAAAACATCCCAGAGCATTTTAGGATGCCCTCTTTTAAAATGTCCTTCTCCTTTTAGAAGACCTAACTTTTTTTCTGATTTTCTATCCACATTGCTTTTTCATTTTAACCTCCATTTAACTTTAAGCTCCTTTTTAAGACCCATTTTCTTTAGGTTTAAAAAGGGGGTCCACTGTATCCCCAATGCCATGTCCTCCTATTGATCACAGGTATGTATCCCCAATGCCATGTCCTCCTATTGATCACAGGTATGTCAGGAATGCAAACACTTGTGTCCCTGGGTCAGTTCTGGTCTATTGACACGAATAAGTGACTTGACAGGTGTCAACAGGTCAAGGAGGAAATCTTGCAGTTAACTCTCTGGAACAAGGTACTGAATAGAGAAAAGAATGCTTGTTCAGTGCTTTAAGTCGGTCAAGTAGTAGTCACTGTAAAGAGTGCAGTGTTCGCATACACTCAAATGCAAATCGTCTGTATGGTGGAAACACTTCAAAGGCTTCCAAACCTCTGAAAAAATCAAATGTTAATGTCTTAACATTTAGACAAATTAGTTACGGAGGTTGTGAACAGAAAATCGGAGAAAGCAGAGTCTTAAAATACCAGAGAAGTCTGAAGTCAGGAGGCTGTAAAAGAGGGGTTCCAGTGCTTCCACTGTATCTGTTCCATTTTCACACTGTATCTGTTCCATATTCACACTGTATCTGTTCCATATTCACACTGCAGAAAAATAGACTATGAGTTGCCTGATCCACACCCAAACTGCCATTAGGGCAATGTGTTTGCACGTTATGTAATTTGTAAACACTTTTTTCAGATGCACTTTTTTTGTTCCCCTTTCCGGTAGAAAAGTAAACTGATTAATGGCACAGTATGAAGGGTGATGCATTAACTTAAGATTAAACCAACATGAGATTAAGGTCAATTCTTTCATGACAGGCATTTAGGAGAGAGCCAATGTGTACGTTTCACTGTTTGCTTAAATTTCTCAGGTTGAGGCCAATTCTTTCTGTAGCAGCAGTGCATTCAGGAAAGACTGTTAATGTGTACTTTGCTTTTTCAGCGTTTGTACTTTGCACTGAGGTTGTGCTTCTTCCTCAGAGTTTTCCTGTTATGTTGTCACTGTGGAAGAGCAAATAAATGGGGTCGATATAAATTGTAATTGTGGCTCTGTTTACCATGACTGTAACACATGGCTTTGCTCATGTATTGGTGACACATACCCATCATTTGCATACATGCATATGTTGCACGCACACAAGTACACACACACACACACACACACACACACACACACACACACACACACACACACACACACACACACACACACCCCATGTAGCATGACACTTTTGTTCACAAATAAAAACACACAAACCGTGAGAGAATTTTCCAAACAATGCAGACTGTGTGTGATCATCATTAGTAACTCAATCTGGTGATTTTAATTATTGGTATTACTTCATGCATTAGCTAGTCTAGTTTCCAATTTTATGCAAGCTTTCATATTCACACTGTTGTACCCCAGTGTACCCCCCCCCCCCCCCCCTCAAAACACACACACACACACTGATATACTCACACTACTTCAAGAAAAGAAATGCATCCCTTTCAATTTCAAGTTCTTTGTTTGTTTGTTCTGGCGCTTGATTGTTGTTTCTTCCTTTCATTTTTGTACAATACATATATATGCAACATTGAAATTCTGTAATGAATTCTTGTCTCACATGTTTTAAAGGGGAAGAGAAAAGTTACATGTAATGCTCTAATTATTTATGACCTTTTGAAAATATGTCCCGCGTTAAGGTATCAGTTAACAGTGTTGTGCTTGTTTAACACTCGTAGCATTTGCAGCATGGTACATGTAGAGCTCTACATTCTTGGTTGAAGTGGGTCTATAGTATCCTTAGCGGATTATGACTTTATTCAGTTATTCTGCAGAAAAGACAAATGCTGGAGAAAAACCGTTCTTTTCTGCAGCATTTCTGCATGATGTCATCTTTCGCCGAAGCAGCGTTTTTTTCTGCAGCAAAACATTTTACTGCAGTAAAATTGAAATCAAGAATGCTGCAGTAAAACGGTGCTGTTGTTTTACTGCAGAAAACCTGTTTACATTTTTTCTGCAGCATTTTGTACTGGCTCTTGGCGGATTATGACATTATTCAGTTATTCTGGAGAAAAACCGAAATGCTGGAGAAAAACTGTCTTTTCTGCAGCATTTCTGCATAATGTCATCTTTCGCCGAAGCAACGTTTTTTACTGCAGTAAAACAGTTTTTCTGAAGCATAATGTTTTCTTGGTTTTCTGCAGCATTATTGCGATTAACATTTTCTTCAGAATAGTCTGTGACAGTTTTTCTGGAGAAAAACGAACGACCTTGTAAAGTAGCGTTTGTATTCCTCGCCCCCTGGGATAGTATAATAGTTTGTAACTACATGTATTGGTAATTCTGGATGAGTCCATCTCTCGACAGAGGGGGGCTCGCGTGCTCAAACATTATAATGAGCCAGTACAAAATGCTGCAGAAAAAGTGTATACAGGTTTTCTTCTCCTATGTAGGCATCTGACAGTCGATTAAAAAAAGGAGGGCAGCTTCCCTGTGGAGCTATTGTGTTGACAGTGACAGTAGTTTGAGTTCAGGTTTAGGATTAACTAGGGTAGCAGTTTTGTTATTTCCATTGTAAGACATTGAAGAAGTTTGGGTTTGATGCTTTTAAATTTAAAAACAGGTGTATGATAATGCATACACAAATATTTGTGTGTGTGTGTGTCTCTCTCTCTCTCTCTCTTTCTCTCTCTCTCTCTCTCTCTCTCTCTCTCTCTCTCTCTCTCTCTCTCTCTCTCTCTCTCTCTCTCTCTCTCTCTCTCTCTCTCTCTCTCTCTCTCTCTCTCTCTCTCTCTCTCTCTCTCTGCTATCTTTCCTGTAATAAAGTTCAAAAGTTCAAAGTTCTCTCTCTCCCTCTCCCTCTCTCTCCCTCTCTCTCAGTCTTTTTTAATTTAAATTTTATTTAATCTCCATTGCAGATATCATTACTCCTGTTCATGCTGCTCTACGTCAGTTCCTACATCACCATCTGTCAATTCCGCCGGCGTGCGGATCGGGAGGATATGTATGCAGGTCAGTAGATCTAAATGTAACAGTGTATGTGCACATCTGGTTGTGTCGAACTGTTAACAACTGTCTGGCAAAACAAATGACTATTTTCTGGGATTTTGTCTAGTCTTGTTTCAGTTCAGTAATGTGTGTGAATATCTGTCTGAGTATTTGTCTGATTGCAATTTTAAGCTAACACAGGAACTGAGGATGGTTTAGATGTTAGTGCTTTCGTGAATTCAAATTGCAAGTATTACCATTGGAGAATGTTTAAATAATAGGATATTACCATGCTATGTGTTCTCAGGCCTGAATGTCTGTGTCTGAATGTGTGGGTGTATGTGGTTGTTGTTGGAAAACAGAGTGAAAGATCTAGGAACTTTGTACACCCTGAACTAATTTTCCAACATTTGTGCTATGAAAACAGGACCTAATAAAACTACTTGAGATCTTCACCCCAACCTCTTTTTTCAATGTGTGTATTGAGGTCTAACGAATGACGTCTCACAACGTGCGCGGTCGTCCTTGGCGGTCAAGAAAGCCGCGGGCGCCGCCGCGATCATTGCGCAGACGACACTTCTAGACCGCCAATATTTTTTGTGCGCATCACGTGCTCCACATAAATCGGCCGGAAACGAAGCAATTGGAAAACCTTGATACATGTTGTTTTTGCCAAATGTTGAACTTGGAGTGCTTCTACCTGTAGAAATTATTTGCTTATTGCTATGCATTTCATTTGAAACAGGTGAAGAGGATGCTGCTGTCTACAGAATAGCGTGAGTGTTTTGTCTGCTTTCTTGCCAGTGAAGGAGAGTGGAATTAGGTGTAATTAGCAATTACAGATACAGTGGTACCCCCTTTTAAGACCCCCCCTTTTAAGACCCCCCAATTTAAGACTCCCTCCCTTTTAAGGCCTTGATTTCTCAGATATTCTGTTCATAACCTCTGTAAAGTGTAAATTTACCCCTATTTTAAGACTCCCTCCTTTTTAAGAAGTGAATAACTCGGGGGGGGGGGGGGGGGGGGGGGTTGGTCTTAGAATTGGGGTTCAACTGCACTGTGGTGGTTCACTCATTACTTTGAATGAAATTGTGTCCTTGGTCCAAGTCAGTGACCTCGTGTTTCATTTGAAATTGACTGCAGTGACAGGCTCTTGCATACACAGACAGGCACCTACCCTAGCAATGAATTTTCCCACACACATACATACACAGACAGGCACCTACCCTAGCAATGAATTTTCCCACACACATACATACATGTATACGCGTTACTCTCCAGAGCTGCCTACTATTTTGTGACATGCATTTTCAGTATATTAAATGGCAACTAGAATGTATTCTGTTTACTTTTTTGTGTAATACTCCAGCAAAATGATAAAACAGACATGCAACAAAAAATATACTTATATAGTAAATATTTTTGTCTTTTTTTTTAAATTAATGAATGATTAAAAAAAAAAAGTTCAAATCCATGTCACAACCTTTGGTTTCCATGTTACGAAGTTGACGTACATGTAGTGTACTTTAAAATCCTTTTAATTTACTGAATGTAGACCCAAACAGTGTGCATGCACAGTATTTCTAATTCTTTATCTGCAGGTCAAGGATATATATCGAACCAGTTGTTATTAATAAAAATCAATTTGTATGGTTAAAATGTCTCCATTAAGAAAAGACATTTTAACTCCGTAACATGGTTTCCACTAGTACACAGCTCTGGAGAATGAGCCATACACACGCAGATCTGCACACTGTGCTCACACACACAGGCCCAAATACAGACACACAGCCCCTCTAGCTACTTTTTACATTTAGTCAAGTTTTGACTAAATGTTTTAACATAGAGGGGGGAATCGAGACGAGGGTCGTGGTGTATGTGTGTGTGTCTGTGTGTCTGTCTGTCTGTCTGTCTGTCTGTCTGTGTGTGTGTGTAGAGCGATTCAGACTAAAATACTGGACCGATCTTTATGAAATTTGACATGAGAGTTCCTGGGTATGAAATCCCCGAACGTTTTTTTCATTTTTTTGATAAATGTCTTTGATGACGTCATATCCGGCTTTTCGTGAAAGTTGAGGCGGCACTGTCACGCCCTCATTTTTCAACCAAATTGGTTGAAATTTTGGTCAAGTAATCTTCGACGAAGCCCGGACTTCGGTATTGCATTTCAGCTTGGTGGCTTAAAAATTAATTGATGGCTTTGGTCATTAAAAATCTGAAAATTGTAAAAAAAAATAAAAATTTATAAAACGATCCAAATTTACGTTCATCTTATTTTCCATCATTTTGTGATTCCAAAAACATATAAATATGTTATATTTGGATTAAAAACAAGCTCTGAAAATTAAAAATTTTAAGATTATTATCAAAATTAAATTGTCCAAATCAATTTAAAAACACCTTCATCTTATTCCTTGTCGGTTCCTGATTCCAAAAACATATAGATATGATATGTTTGGATTAAAAACACGCTCAGAAAGTTAAAACGAAGAGAGGTACAGAAAAGCGTGCTATCCTTCTCAGCGCAAGTACTACCCCGCTCTTCTTGTCAATTTCACTGCCTTTGCCGTGCGCGGTGGACTGACGATGCTACGAGTATACGGTCTTGCTGCGTTGCATTGCGTTCAGTTTCATTCTGTGAGTTCGACAGCTACTTGACTAAATGTTGTATTTTCGCCTTACGCGACTTGTTCTATTTTCTCCCCTGTCTCTCCACTTCGGCAGATATTTTGTAAACAGACGTTATCAGTTCTGTTTTGGGACAGCTTTTAGTTCTACTGTATTAAAACCACACTATTGGAAGGCAGACAACTTTTTATACCTGCCATTTTGACTTCAACATCAGGGTTGACATTTCAATTTGTAGCTGAGCGTTTGTTAAAGAGATCATTTTGAAATTGAGAGAAACTTTATTGATCAGTTTGGAAAGGGGGTCAGTGTTTGTGTGTGGGCTGGGCTGCATGGTGACATCGCGGACATGTGGGAGGGAAGATAAGGGCAAGAGGGATAAAATGTGTTTGTATTTAATGATTAGGAGCAAGCTAGTGTGGAAAAGACCAACCATTTGTATAGATCTCTCTCTTTACCCCTTTACTCTCTCTCTCTTTCCCCACCTCCTCTCTCTCTCTCTCTCTCTCTCTCTCTCTCTCTCTCTCTCTCTCTCTCTCTCTCTCTCTCTCTCTCTCTCTCTCTCTTTTTTTTCCCCAGCTGTATTTTTGTTTTACATTATCTACACTCTTTTTCAACAATGCTGTTTGTTCAGTGCCTTTTGTTTTTACTGTGCTTTGCTGCTACATTTTCTGTGGCCCGCTTCTTTCTCCATTCTTCTTTTCATCATCATCATCTTTTTTATTCTATTTATATCGTGGACATCCTAAAATACGTTTTAATTATCCCTTGATAATATTGAAGAAGAAAATCAATGTATATGTGTATGTTTTTGATTTTACAATTTCAGGTTATGGCTGTGTACGTTCACCCTGTCGGTGTCTGCGGGAGCCGTCTTGTTACTCCCCATGTCCATCGTCAGCAACGAGGTTCTGCACATGTACCCCCGAAGTTACTACGTCAAGTGGCTCAACACGTCGTTGATACAGGGTGAGTTAGGCTCTGCACATGTACCCCCGCAGTTACTACGTCAAGTGGCTCAACACATCGTTGATACAGGGTGGGTTGTGTTCGTTATGAGGTTAGTTAGGTTCTACACATGTACCCCTGCAATTACTACGTCAAATGGCTTAACACGTCGTTGATACAGGGGGGATTGTGTTCGTTATGAGGTTAGTTAGGTTCTACACATGTACCCCCGTAGTTACTACGTCAAATGGCTTAACACGTTGTTGATACAGGGGGGGTTGTGTTCGTTATGAGGTTAGTTAGGTTCCACACATGTACCCCCGCAGTTACTACGTCAAATGGCTTAACACGTTGTTGATGCAGGGGGGGGGGGGTTGTGTTCGTTATAAGGTTAGTTAGGTTCCACACATGTACCCCTGCAGTTACTACGTCAAATGGCTTAACACGTCGTTGATACGGGGGGGTTGTGTTCGTTATGAAGTTAGTTAGGTTCTACACATGTACCCCCGCAGTTACTACGTCAAATGGCTTAACACGTTGTTGATGCAGGGGGGGGGGGGGGGGTTGTGTTCGTTATGAGGTTAGTTAGGTTCTACACATGTTCCCTGGCAGTTAGTACGTCAAGTGGCTCAACACGTCGTTGATACAGGGTGGGTTGTGTTCGTTATAAGGTTAGTTAGGTTCCACACATGTACCCCTGCAGTTACTACGTCAAATGGTTTAACACGTCGTTGATACAGGGTGGGTTGTGTTCGTTATGAGGTTAGTTAGGTTCTACACATGTACCCCCGCAGTTACTACGTCAAATGGCTTAACACGTTGTTGATACAGGGGGGGTTAAGTTATGTTTGTTTGTTCGTTCATGGGCTGAAACTCCCACGGCTTTTATGTGTATGACTGTTTTTACCCTGCCATTTAGGCAGCCATACGCCGCTTTCGGAGGAAGCATGCTGGGTATTTTCGTGTTTCTATAACCCACCGAACTCTTGACATGGATTACAGGATCTTTTTCGTGCGCACTTGGTCTTGTGCTTGCGTGTACACACGGGGGTGTTCGGACACCGAGGAGAGTCTGCACACAAAGTTGACTCTGAGAAATAAATCTCTCGCCGAACGTGGGGACGAACTCACGCTGACAGCGGCCAACTGGATACAAATCCAGCGCGCTACCGACTGAGCTACATCCCCGCCCATTAAGTTATGTGTTTGCTCCTCTTGTTGTTTGACAGCATGTTACTGCCCCCTATGTCCATTGTCACTGTCAGTAACGAGATTTTACACATGTACCACCACCGCCACCACCCTTGAATGGACGTTATTTGACAGAGGTTATGAACAGATCATTTGAAAAAGTAAGGTGTTAAAAGGGGGGAAGTCTTAAATTGGGGGAGGTAATCGGGGGGGGGGGGGGGTAATCAGCGTATGACTGCCTGAATGGCGGGGTGAAAACAGTCATACACGTAAAAAATCTACTCATGCAAAAACATGAGTGAACGTGGGAGTTTCAGCCCATGGACAAAGAAGACGATGAAAAAGTACCACTGTTGTGTTTTTGTGATGCAATGTGTGTTAACACTGTGTTTCAGGTCTGTGGAATCAAATCTTCTTCCTGTCCAACCTGGCCATCTTCATCCTCATGCCCTTCGCCTATTTCTTCACAGAGGCCGAGGGGTTCTCAGGCTCAAAGAAGGTCAGGACCCAGCTTTCGCATTCGCCTTGTTGATCGCGTATACACTCCACACTCAACACCCCCCCCCACCCCACCCACCCCCCCTTCCAAAAACTGGAGATCTTTGTTACTTTTACTTTACACTCATGGAATCAAATTCATTCTCCTCCCCTTCTTAATTACAGGGACATAACCACCTGGTGTACTTTTTCAAAGGAATCGAATTTTGGGGTAAAATTTATTGAATTTCACTGTGAATTTCCTTCACTTGCAAGAAACTCGCATGCTTTTTTTTCATCAAATATCTCTTTGATTTGACGGGTTAAGTCAATTGGTTTCAGTTCTTAGACAGTTCGATATTTTTGGGGTTTTTTTTGCTTCTTGTTTGTTGAGTGCAGGAGGAAAGTCGTCGTCATACTGCGAATATACCTCTCATGCGAACAGCAAATAACACCCCCCAAAAGTGACATTGTTATCACAATTGTCATGCACACTGTTGTTGCTTCACTGTGCAGGGTCTGATGTCGCGTGTGTAAGAAACCTTCATGGTGCTAGCTCTGCTGGCAGTGGTTGTGCTGGGGGGTCGTTACATACTTACCTCCATTGTCATGCACACTGTTGTTGCTTCACTGTGCAGGGTCTGATGTCGCGTGTGTATGAAACCTTCATGGTGCTAGCTCTGCTGGCGGTGGTTGTGCTGGGCATCGCCTGGGTCGTGTCGTCGCTCATCAACGAAGATCATCACAGCAAACAGCAACTTTTTGGTATGTGCATACTCATTGTCGCAGGTGTATGTGCACTCATTATGAATATCCTACTGAACAACATTTTGGTATGTTTGTACTCACCATCATATGTGCATGTGCACTCACTATGAAGAATCATAGTGCACAGCAACATTTCTGTACTCTTCTGCTTATCATCAAAGGTGCATGTGCACCCACTATGAAGGTGGACACTGCAAAATACATTATGATCATGATCATAGGTGCATGTGCACCCACTATGAAGACATAATCACAGCAACGTATTTGTATTCATGTTTGGTACACATGCACTCACTATGAAGACGATCATGGTGAACAGCAATTTTTGGGTACACCATGCCAGTCATCTTAAATGCATGTGCACTCACTATCATTGGTGCATGAACACCCACTAAGAATATTTCCATTATTAATGGAGAGGGTAGCTGTCTGTGAATGGTTTTTGCACAGATTTTGCTGTTTTTGTCGTGAGTAATATTCTACTGTTTGGTTAAAACATGTAGTTTGAAGTTTATGGTTCTTAGTGAGTTGGATTTTGTCTTTTTTTTAAATTAGAGACTCTTGAAGAGACTTGGGAGATTAGTTTCTTTCAGGCTAGTGCTTGTGTGTCTTTTTGTCTGTGTGTGATTTTAGCTAACTATGATTTTTATTTACCTTGAAGTTTTGACAGTCCTTTTTTTTATCAAGTCTTGAAGAGCACCGAAAATGCTCCCCTCCCCCCTCCCCCTCCAAGCTGCCACCCATGTCTTCCCCTTTGCTCAGCCTTCACCTTTCCCTTTCTCTCTCCATCGTATTTTCTCATTTTCTTTCATCCTCATCCCGTCATCTCTCTTTAACAGATTTTGTTGTCTTGTCATTTCAGCCTTTCGTGCATTAATTGGTAATCACAGCTTTTCTTCCCATAGACATTGAGTTGCCCATGCTTTACCTGTCACCCACCAACCATCCTGTTTTCACTCGGCTTTTCCAACATTTCTCATACCCCCCCACCCCCCACCCCCAACACACAGCCAACATGTCCTGCACTTCTGTCTGCTGTCAGAGTTTGGAATAATAGACAATGTTCGGAAAAAAACTCTGACGGGCGGGGTGGTAAGACGTTGGCCTCTTTATCGGAAGGTCGTCAGTTCAAATCCCGGCTGCAGCCGCCTGGTGGGTTAAGGGTGGAGATTTTTCCGATCTCCCAGGTCAACTTATGTTCAGACCTGCTAGTGCCTTGTCCCCCTTCGTGTGTACACGCAAGCACAAGACCAAGTGCGCACGGAAAAGATCCTGTAATCCATGTCAGAGTTCGGTGGGTTATAGAAACACAAAAATACCCAGCATGCCTCCCGAAATCGACGTATGCTGCCTGAATGGCGGGGTAAAAACGGTCATACATGTAAAAACCCACTCATGCAAAAAAATAAGTGAACGTGGGAGTTTCAGCCCATGAACGAAGAAGAAGAAGAAGGAAATAACTCTGTCAAGTTTTTATGAGTTATGGAAGAGTTACTTTCCTTTGTTTTCCCTTGCTTTTCCATGGAAACATTGAGTCAAGCTACATGTCAGCAACCGTCCTGCCCATTGCAGTTTTTGAGCCTTTGTGCTTTGAATAAACCCTTGTTGCTTCCAGTGTCTGAAGTTAAGTTTTTAAAATGCAGTATTTTAATGTAAGTCAATGTCCTGGTATAGTAGGATTTTTGTTTTACATAAAAAAAATGCCTCTCTCTGTTCCTGTCACTTTTTATGTACCGTATTTTCGGGTCATAAGGCACGACTTTTTTCCTCGAGTTTGACCCCTGCGTCTTGTATAAGAAGCGAAGCGCCTAATCCGTGTATGAAATACAAAAAAATCAAAGAGACCGCCTGAGTACCAGTCAAACAACTTGTGGTAATGCATGTTTCAGCTACTAGGTACTACCCTGGCCAAGTTTCTACTCAAGACATTAAAGAGACCGCCCCATAGGTTAAACTCGGTCACTGACCCCGGTGCAGGAAGTGTTTCCTCTCTCAGATATGACAGGGGAACCACCTCTCATAGCAAAAACTGGGTCATTGACCCCTGGAAAGAAGGTCAGTGTCTATAAACAAGGCAACCCAGCTATCACAATGGACCTGCCTTTGATCTCGCTGCACACACAGAGCACACATATTTCCACTCTGTATTCTTCCTTTGATGTGTGGCTTATTTTCATTCTTCGACCGTTTGTTACCCGTATACTTTTTCAATTTTGGTGTGCCCAATCAGCCCCCTGCGCCCAATGGGTGACTGGATTACAATTTTTTTTAAAAAGAAGGGGGTGCGCCTTATGCGCTGTAGCGCCTTGTAACCCTGAAAATACTTATTTTTGTTTACATTAGTTTGAGCTCATGTTAAAATAAAAGTGCCAGTGGCAATTAATGGGACCGGCACGGTTGGCCTAGTGGTAAGGCGTCCGCCCCGTGATCGGGAGGTCGTGGGTTCGAACCCCGGCCGGGTCATACCTAAGACTTTAAAATTGGCAATCTAGTGGCTGCTCCGCCTGGCGTCTGGCATTATGGGGTTAGTGCTAGGACTGGTTGGTCCGGTGTCAGAATAATGTGACTGGGTAAGACATGAAGCCTGTGCTGCGACTTCTGTCTTGTGTGTGGCGCACGTTAAATGTCAAAGCAGCACCGTCCTGATATGGCCCTTCGTGGTCGGCTGGGCGTTAAGCAAACAAACAAACAAAAAAGTGGCAATTAATACCTGAACATTATTGTTGTTATCATTATCAAAGCAAGTGTTCTCAGAAGCTTTTTGACAGAAATCAGTATACATGCAGGCATCTTCCTGTGAAATGATTAAAAAAATCAAGCTGCGAGGAGAGGTGAAATCGATGTTTAATGCTTCTCATGCCCATGCATGTATATAGATAATCATGCACACACAAAAACATTTACATTTAATTAAACTTTGAGTACGTTTCAGTTTAGTTTAAATGTTCATGCAGTTAATGTATTAAGCATTTCAGATGAGATCAGTTGTTGTGTTATCATATATCAGTAAGAATGATCATGTTTTCAACTGATAAGAGTTCAAGGTAGATTTTTTAACTGCAGTGCACTATTAGAAAGTACAATTCTGTCATTTTACAGACATTTTATTCCATGATATAATTCATACAAGAATGCATGTGACTGCAGTTTAAAAGGATAACTTTGATGAACACAACAGAATGAGGGTGGCTGAGAAATGTGTATTAACTACAAAATGATTTTGGTATATTTTCAGATGTGTGGCACATATACCTGCCGTACCTCTACTCCTTCATTTCCTTCATCGGTGTGTTAGTGTTACTCTGTAAGTATTCACCGGTTATTACACAGCTGCCTTTTCTGGTTTAAGCCATCATGTAAACCACCAAAGTTTTGTCCAGGCTTTTACATGGCGGTGAAATAGCTCAGTCGGTAGCGGCGCTGGCTTCAAAACCAGTTGTCGCTATCGGCGAGGGTTCGAACCCCACGTTCGGCGAGGGATTTATTTCCCAGAGTCAACTTTGTGTAGACTCTCCTCGGTGTCCGAACATCCCTGTGTGCCGGCATGCGCATGATAAAGAACCCAAGTTCACAGCTAAAGTGTCAGGGCATGAAAAACATGATTACACGCATGCAGCGAAAAAACAAAAGAATAGGTAGCGCTGTATACTGTATGGCAGCTCGCTTTCCCCAGGGAGAAAGCAGCCCGAATTTCCATGAGGATAACCTCACAGGACTATATGAATCTTATCCTTATCCCTTATCCCTAAAGAGCATCCTCCCACTTACCAGTCTGGCTGATTTCTGTGCAAAGTTGTACAATGTTGCTATTAATTAGGTTTGTCATTCTTCTTCTTCTTCTTCTGCGTTCGTGGGCTGAAACTCCCACGTACACTCGTGTTTTTTGCACGAGTGGAATTTTACGTGTATGACCGTTTTTTACCCTGCCATTTAGTCAGCCATACGCCGTTTTCGGAGGAAGCATGCTGGGTATTTTCGTGTTTTTATAACACACCGAACTCTGACATGGATTACAGGATCTTTTTCGTGCGCACTTGGTCTTGTGCTTGCGTGTACACACGGGGGTGTTCGGACACCGAGGAGAGTCTGCACACAAAGTTGACTCTGAGAAATAAATCTCTCGCCGAACGTGGGGACGAACTCACGCTGACAGCGGCCAACTGGATACAAATCCAGCGCGCTACCGACTGAGCTACATCCCCGCCCTGGGTTTGTCATTGACTCCTGTGTCAATTTGTGAAATGAATTCAGCCAAGAATTCTCATTCTGCAAAAAAAAACCACCAAACAATCAATCAATATGAGGCTTATATCGCGCGTATTCCGTGGGTACAGTTCTAAGCGCAGGGATTTATTTTTTTATTTTTATTTTTATTTTATGCAATTTATATCGCGCACATATTCAAGGCGCAGGGATTTATTCATGCCGTGTGAGATGGAATTTTTTTTTACACAATACATCACGCATTCACATCGGCCAGCAGATCGCAGCCATTTCGGCGCATATATCCTACTTTTCACGGCCTATTATTCCAAGTCACACAGGTATTTTGGTGGACATTTTTATCTATGCCTATACAATTTTGCCAGGAAAGACCCTTTTGTCAATCGTGGGATCTTTAACGTGCACACCCCAATGTAGTGTACAACGAAGGGACCTCGGTTTTTCGTCTCATCCGAAAGACTAGCACTTGAACCCATCACCTAGGTTAGGAAAGGGGGGAGAAAATTGCTAACGCCCTGACCCAGGGTCGAACTCGCAACCTCTCGCTTCCGAGCGCAAGTACAGTGCGTTACCACTCGGCCACCCAGTCCTACAACAATGAAACAGCTAGGCTGCTGGGCCGCTAAGCTTGGTTAAATGGGATACATACATGTATTGTACTTGTACTGTACAGTGATGCCTGCAATGTGGGGCCCCTCTAATGAGAGGACACCTCTCTCAGAAGGACACGTTCTCTTGTCCCTTTCTCTATTTTCTGGACTAAAATATACCTGTCATGACAGGCCACCTGCAATGTAGGGACACTGTTACCTGGTCCCAAAGGTGTCCTTTCATCACAGGTACCACTGTAGTAAGATTACAAAATGTGTGCCTCATCGTCTTCCTTCATCATCACATGGTGTTTCAGTTTTGTACAGTGCATAATGTTTGTTTCAGCATGTACACCTCTGGGTGTGTCCAGAATGTTCACTGTCATGGGAGAGCTCATCGTCAAACCAAAGGTCAGTGGCTGCTTTTGTTCTTGTGTATGGGTGGGTGGGTGTTTTTTGTGTGTGTGTGCGTTTGAGTGCATATGTGTGTGCGTGCGTGCGTGTGTGAGTGCATAAGTGTGTCAGTGTTTTGTCGTTCGTTTCTTACATGCTTAGGGACCTCTTGTTCATATTGAATCATGGTTCCAAAAGTACAGACCAATGTTATGTCACGGCTGTTATTGAATACTGTAATTAGACTTTAACTTCAGATATAATTGCAATCAAAGGTATACACCAAACCACTCTAAAGATTAAATAAAAATTCCACATGTGTCTGGTTATTTGAACTGTTTAGAAGTGGAAATTGTGTACTATTCTTGTTACATTTCAAAACAACTTATTCTGAGGAGCAAATATTGAAAATGAACAGTTGAGTTATCTTCATTTGCCTGTGATTTGCACTTTACTGTAAATTTTAAGCATTTGTTAATACCTGCGTAAAGATTTTCCAGCATTTTTATTTGCAGTTTCTTCGAGACATTGAAGAAGAGTTGAATACCGTCCGTTTGGAAGAAGAGCATTTAAGACGAAAAATCCATTGTAAACATTTTGGTAAGTGCTGTTGTGTGTTCATGCACATGAGTAATGGTGTGTGTGTGTGCGTTTGTGCGTCAGTGCGTTTATACATTTGAGTGCTTTAATCAACAGGTGCAATAGCCTAGTGGTTAAGGCATCTGGCTACCATGGGGATGGTTCAGGGTCAAATCCTGACTAGATAATTATGGTTGTTGGAGGGTGGACATTTTCCTGATCTCCCAGGTCAACTTATGTGTAGACCTGCCAATGCATTATCTCCCTTCGTGTGTACACATGCTCAAGAGTACATGTGCAGACCTGCTAATGCATTATCTCCCTTTGTGTGTACACTCATGCTCAAGAGTACAGGTGCACACAGAACAGATCATGTAGTCCATGTCAGAGTTCATTGGGTTATAGAAACTTGAAAATACCTATTATGTATCCCTTTAAAACTGAGTATGACTGCTTAAATGGTTTGGGAAAGATGGTCATACCCTAAAAAAAAAAAAAAAAACTTGTACAAAATACAAATGTACTGAATGCCGAAGAAGAAGAAAACTACAAAAACAAAAAACAATGTTCATACACGTAACAACAAAAATAACCACTTGTACAAGATAAGACGGTATGTGGAAGTTACAGCACATGGAAGTTACAGCACATGGATGCAACAGAAGAAGAAGGCTTGTAATGTTTGTTTGTTCCACTTTTAGCTCCAAGTCAAATAGCCAACGGGCACACCAACATGGACGTGTTAGTGTTCCAGTTGGAAGAGATGCAGGCCAACAGACAGCAGTTAGGTGAGTACACAGTACGTTGCATTCACATAAGTAGTCTTCAGCTACAGTACTAGGTACGTGTGAGAGCCGTAGTAGCACAGCGGTTAGAGCTCTTGCGTCGCACGCTGGAGGTCATGGGTTTGATCCACATCCGAGGCGAACACAAATACCCGATGTGTCAAGTGCTCTCCAGTCTCACCAACTAGAAATGGGCACCTGACCCTATTGAGGTCCGGGGAAGGCAAAGGCAGCGAGGCAGAGAAATGGGTACCTGACCCTATTGAGGTCCGGGGAAGGCAAAGGCAGCGAGGCAGAGGAGTGGGCACCGCCTTCATCACGCTGACCTGAGAGTAGGTGACATCTCTAGCATCTCGCTCGACAACGACCAAAATGGTTATGGGACTACCTTGACCTTTACCTTACTGGGTGTGAGTCCTGTTAACTCTTTCCGCCCTATCTAGCAGCTTTTAACACCTGTGCCCGACAAACTGTCGGGCGGTGACACACATCTTCTCTGACCTTGTTTCTGATCTAAAAATAAAAGACAGGTCACGAGCAAGGGAGGTAAATCTGTTCCCACTTCCTTCTTCTTTGTTTGGAGCAATTTGGCGAACAAAAATCGTCCGATTGAGTGTTTTTTGAGCATTTTTCCTGCGAAATATGAGCAACCAACGCCGCTACTCGTTGAGGCAGGTTCTTGACGAGATTTTCCTCGACGATGACAGTGATTATGATGCCGAATGCAGACCTGTTTACCAGTACGATTTGGGCGTATTTTGTACGCCAAATTATTATCGGTACGCAAATACGCGACACACGCACAAAATACGCATAAGAAAAAGTCTAGAATACGTTTTCCGGTGTTGGTGTGCTGATTACGGGATGGTACAACTGATACCGGTTTCGGTCGAAGGGAGATAACCATGACAGCGAGTCTTCAGCTGTGGAAACCTTGTTCAGTTATTGGCATGTGCGATCGTCTGGACAATCGTGGCAAAATGAAGCGGTAAAATGTGTCAGTTTCGGATGACTGTACCAAGTCTAAACAGCAGAAGCAGCAGATTTTCTTGGAGAAATATAAGAAAGAGCCAGGAATTGTTGAGTCTACTATGGGAAAAAATCATGCACACTGCAAGTATTGTAAATCAGATTTCTCCGTTGCCCATGCTGGGAAATATGACATCGAACGACACTGCATTTCCAAAACTCACCTGGACATGGTTGCTGCAAAGAAATCCGCTGAAAGCTGCCAAGGAATGAGCGGTTTTGCTGCTAGCATTGGTCACCTCCCTTGGCCCAAGGGAGAAAAGCATCTTACCTCCCTGGCGCGAGCGCTAGAGGACACGGGTGAAAAATCGCTTCTTTGCGATGTGTAAATCGGTACTTTTCTATTTAATTTCTGCAGCTTAGGTAACTGCGCCATGTGTAAAAGATGGGTAGCATATGATTCGGACATACCTCGACACCACAAATTTAAAAAACAATGAAGACTATGCGCAGTTACCTAAGCTGCAGAATAAAATAGGAAAGTACCGATTTACACATCGCAAAGAAGCGATTTTTCACCCGTGTCCTCTAGCGCTCGCGTCAGGGGAGGTAAGCAGGGCTAGCAGCAAAAGCGCTCATTATGAAGTTCATTCCCGCAAAGCAAATCCTGCCAGAAGAAAAGGCTGTAGTCCGTACTGAAGCAATGTTTTCTGAGATGATTGTAAAAATGAACTTGCCACTGTCAACCGCAGATGATGTTATTTCACGAACTTCATCTTTTCATTATCAATCTGTTTGGAAGACACTGGTTATAATGCTATAAACTGACAGGTAAATAAAATTGTTTTATCCCTGTTGTATTGGAAGGAGTTAAATTCTGAACGTGTTCACAAGACATGCTATTCTTTCACAAACACGTTTTGCACCCACGCGTACATTTTCCCTAGCCCATATGGCTTTGCTTGCAAAGTACACCAACTTTTTGAAAAATACACTCAACTTTTTGGGAAAGTACTCTTGCCTTGGGTTTAGGGTAAACAGGTCTGCGAATGCGACGTTTCTTCGTCTCAATCGAGTGAAACAAGTGTTGATTTGAGTGGACAAGACCTGTGCGTGGGCTTCGATGCAAATGTGAGACAGAAACATCCTGTGACTTGTTGGAACAACTGTGACAGAGTGGTGTGTTTACATACTTGTTGGTGTTGTGTTTGTGACTTGGAAGAAGGATTTCTTTGAACTTTACACAGTTTAGAAGGTACTGACTGCTACTCAACAGGTAAGAACATGCACTTATCATACAACACACAAAATTGTATGTGTCTACTACTATTAGTTGCAGAGTTAGAAGCGCTTTTGTGAAGTACCCATCAGATTTGCACTACAGTGCCAAAACCCTCCAGGCTGGAGAGGCTGCTGAGCCTGCACTGCAGTCAGATAGGGTTAAGATGGTTTGCTGTTGGATTTAGTAAAAACAAATACAGAATGGGGGGGGGGGGGGGGGGTGTTCAGTAAATATTTTTGGAAATGTAGTGGATGATATGAGGTCTTGATTTGTGTGAACATGTTAAATTTGTGTTTTAAGGATGTTTAAATGAATGTGTGTTTCAGAAAAAAGACAGCAGGTGTCGTCGTGGAGGAAAAACCTGGTGTATCCTTTAGTCATGCTGCTCCTTCTCGCCTTAACAGTAAGTGGCCCAGTTTGTCCTATCTCATTACATTTAGTCAAGTTTTGACTAAATGTTTTAACGTAGAGGGGGGAATCGAGACGAGGGTCGTGGTGTATGTGCGTGTGTGTGTGTCTGTCTGTCTGTGTGTGTGTGTAGAGCGATTCAGACTAAACTACTGGACCGATCTTTATGAAATTTGACATGAGAGTTCCTGGGTATGATATCCCCGAACGTTTTTTTCATTTTTTGATAAATGTCTTTGATGACGTCATATCCGGCTTTTCGTGAAAGTTGAGGCGGCACTGTCACGCCCTCATTTTTCAACCAAACTGGTTGAAATTTTGGTCGAGTAATGTTCGACGAAGCCCGGACTTCGGTATTGCATTTCAGCGTGGTGGCTTAAAAATTAATTAATGACTTTGGTCATTAAAAATCTGAAAATTGTAAAAAAAAAAAATTTTTATAAAACGATCCAAATTTACGTTTATCTTATTCTCCATCATTTGCTGATTCCAAAAACATATAAATATGTTATATTCGGATTAAAAACAAGCTCTGAAAATTAAATATATAAAAATTATTATCAAAATTAAATTTTCCAAATCAATTTAAAAACACTTTCATCTTATTCCTTGTCGGTTCCTGATTCCAAAAACATATAGATATGATATGTTTGGATTAAAAACACGCTCAGAAAGTTAAAACGAAGAGAGATACAGAAAAGCGTGCTATCCTTCCCAGCGCAACTACTACCCCGCTCTTCTTGTCAATTTCACTGCCTATGCCGTGAGCGGTGGACTACGAGTATACGGTCTTGCTGCGTTGCATTGCGTTCAGTTTCATTCTGTGAGTTCGACAGCTACTTGACTAAATGTTGTATTTTCGCCTTACGCGACTTGTTTTTTTGTTTTTTGTCTGCTTCCCCACCCAAGAGAAGGGGGGGGGGGGGGGACTTCTTTATTACAGAATGATAATAGTGTTAGGTCCATATGGTCCTTTCTTGCAGCTAGTCCTTGCTACAATACACACATTAAACGAAGAGTAAAAAGAAAGAGAGAAAACTTTTCCTGAAGTCCCAAAGGCTGGAGTAAAAAATTGGAATGGAAAGTTAGAAACATGATTTTAGCAGAAATAAGGGATTGCAGGCAATTTTTGTTTTGATGATATGCTCACTGAGTAAAGCAGACAAATTGACTGGAGGTTTTATTTGTTGTCTTTGACATGGTCAACTTCAAAACTGAAGGAAGAAAAAATTAGAGAATTAAATTCTCATTCAGTTTGCTGTGGTGTTGAAATTGTGCAACAATCATGTGGTTTTTTTTCTCATAAACCCAGTTCATTTGTATGACAGAAGGTTTATACTGGCATTTGTTTTGTTTCAGGTATTTTGTATCCTGAACGTTGCTCAAAATACCATTTTAGTTTTGATTGGGATGAAAGCTCTGCCCACAGTGGCCAAGGTAAGTTTGCGTATGGGTTTGTTTGCACAGGCATGTATTAGGCTCCAAGCCTACCGTGCACCCCCCTCAGGATCCAGCTTCAGTAGGCTGGAGATATTCATTGGGGTCTACTGAACACGTTTTATCAAGTTCGCCATGAATAAACTCATTCCCGTTACTACTTATGCCCCTTTGTTTAAGGGTACCCCCTCGAACGCTAAATTTATCTGTGAAATCACAACAATGCACAGCTGCAATGAATGAACAGAGAACCACTTTTTTTAAATCAAAACAGTTAACTTGATCATAAATCTTGTGAAAAATACCAGTTACAGTGTTCAATGTTTGATAGGTTGGCTGTAGTGATGCTTGATTGGCTCAAACCATCATTTTCACAGTGTGCAAAGCTTGTCAACTTTGATGAGTAAAAGGTTTCAACCAATTTGGGTTTTCTGTTTCATTTTGTAGAAATAACAATGCCTTTGGATAAGTCCAAGCCACATTTGGAATTCCTGAGAGGATTTGTTGCGGCACCAGATGAGATATTTCTCCCCTACCCCCTAAATGTGAAATGTTACGAAAACGTCAAAAAACATTTTTTTATCAAATATTCATTATAACTCTCAGAGCACATTTTCAATTCAAGAACAGCATTTATGTAGTTTGAAATGTTGGTAGATGTACATACACCCTCTGGTCCCTCCTAATCCAAATCTCCTGGAATAAATTTGGACATAATTATGTGAGCCTGCATGGGATAACCCGGCTAAAGACGCAGCGAGCTATTTTCGGCTACAATGGAAATAGGTCAGAAGGGATAAAATGATCAATCTTCAGATTTACTGCTAAATCGCTTTATTGATCATCCCCCTTCATCATCCCAAAAGGATTTCACCAGTGTATTTCAAAACAGCACTGTGAAAAACTATTACAGTTAGATCAATTCAGTTTTTTGGTAAAACATTTGTCAAAGTCTGAAGTTTCATATCATTTCAAAAAGTCAAAATGTTCACATTTAGCCAGGTTTTCCCATGCAGGCTCACATATCTTGACTGAAAGTAAAAATGTTGTGCATGTCTGTTTATTGTCTAAAAACAGAAGTGTTCTCATCACAAATGAATGAAACTGCTCCTTGTAATGGAACTAGCATCAGCTTACAAGAAGATTACATGTACAGTGATGTACATTTTTCTAGCAGCCTTTAGGACAATTGTCCTGAAGACTGAAAATCAATAGGACACAGTGTCCTGAGATTGCAATTTCAATAGGACAAAAACACGACTCGTAAAACCGCATTTAAAAAGATGTTTCAGTTTAAATTCTTCCACCTTCCGCGACTGTCATGACTAGATACTCAAAGGATTGAATCACATTTCAAAGTTATTTGAACAGTTGTCGGTTTTTTTTCACTGCCCATCTGTCGACAATGTTTTTCAGGTAGGCATCTGACCGTTCTGCGGGTCCCTCAAGTTTTGCTTTCAGGATCATGTCCTGGGTTTTGACACACAATCGGTTTCTTCGAGCCGTACACACCAAGTTCTGTGCACTGAATCCTCTCTCAACGATTTATTGCTGAGCCAATGAATGCACTCGAGGCACCATATGGGTTCGGTTTTCTTTTTTTCTTCTTGATCCAACTTGAGGATAAATTAATTCAAAGAATCAGATCCCATATGGTGCCTCGTTCACTCAACAAACTGGTCACACGCAGTGCATACTTTCGCTTGGCAAAACCGAAACCAGCTTTCCTCACGCAGTGTTTACTTTCGCTTGGCAAAACCGAAACAAGCTTTCCTCTTGAAAATTGAACAGTCCGCATGTCCGCTTCATTGTCAAAAACGATCGGACCCTTGACCACTTCTTCTGTAGGTTAATCGGACCTGTGTCCTGCTGGGGTTAAAGCTATAGGTCCTGGGGAAATTGGATCGGTCAGAGACCGGAGACCGACTAAAATGTACATCACTGCATGTACGTGTATCACGTTTTTCTGTTTCAGGACACCGTTCTTGGCCTGTCATCATTGTCCACATTTGGTCCCATCGGGGCAGCATTGGAAATCGTCCTCATTCTGTATCCTTTTGTGCATGTCTGAAATTGCATGGTAGGATGGTTATTTACCAAGGGCCCGAAGCACAAGAATTTCCTTTGGAGGCAAAGCCAGTCAAACAGGAGATTTTACAGCTAATTTCTTAGCCCTACAAAAACTGCTATGGGTTCGTCAAGGTTCCCAAGAGCCTATGAGGAGACAGCAGCAGCCAGACCCAATCACAAAGAGAACTTTACAATTGACAGGTGTCTAACCGGCCACTGGCGTACAAGAAACGTCAAGCTACTATAAACTAAAGACAACTCTGCAGAGTCTGCTGTGAAGGGTGATGCAGTACTCTCCCTGTCCTATTCAGCACTGTTTGCTCTAGTATTATGCTGTAAGTAGAGCCTAGAACATTACAGAGACTGTCAAACCTGCCCTTGTGACCACTTTTCAAAAGCAACCGCTTGCACATGACGATCACTCTGAAAGATCCTGGACGAGTTTTTCTTGTGTAAAATTCACCTTTCCATGGTTCTTGTATAGAATATAGTCAATGTTTGTAAAGATTTTAGTCAAGCAGTATGTAAGAAATGTTAAGTCCTTTGTACTGGAAACTTGCATTCTCCCAGTAAGGTCATATAGTGTACTACGTTGCAAGCCCCTGGAGCAAATTTTTGATTAGTGCTTTTAATTTTGTGAACAAGAAACAAGGATAAGGATAAGATTTTATATAGTCCATGAGGGTAACCTCACAGAAATTCAGGCTGCTTTCTCCCTGGGGAAAGCGAGCTGCCATACAGTATACGGCGCTACCCATTTTTTAAATTTTTTCCTGCATGCGTGTATTCATGTTTCCAAGCCCTGAGACTTAATGCCGTGTGAGATGGAATTTTTTTACACTTTATTTCAAGTCACACGGGTATTTGGTGGACATTTTTATCTATGCCTATACAATTTTGCCAGGAAAGACCCTTTTTTCAATCGTGGGATCTTTAACGTGCACACCCCAATGTAGTGTACACGAAGGGACCTCGGTTTTTCGTCTCATCCGAAAGATTAGCACTTGAACCCACCACCTAGGTTAGGAAAGGGGGGAGAAAATTGCGGCCTGACCCAGGCCTGAACACGCAACCTCTCGCTTCCGAGCGCAAGTGCGTTACCACTCGGCCACCCAGACCACACAATTGACAAGTGGCTCTATCCCATCACCCCCCTTCCCTCTGTCGCGATATAACCTTGAACGGTTGAAAACGACGTTAAACACCAAATAAATAAATAAATAAACGTTTCCATGGCGACCACCTGTCTAGAATGACCAGCTGTGGTCTCGGCATTCCAAATCTAGGCCATTTTTGTAAAACTTGACGTTAAAAAGGACAGTTTAACCCATGTGGGAGGGACAGTTTAACCCATGTGGGAGGGACAGTTTAACCCATGTGGGAGGGACAGTTTAACCCATGTCTGAGGGACAGTTTAACCCATGTGGGAGGGACAGTTTAACCCATGTGGGAGGGACAGTTTAACCCATGTCTGAGGGACAGTTTAACCCATGTGGGAGGGACAGTTTAACCCATGTTGGAGGGACAGTTTAACCCATGTGGGAGGGACAGTTTAACCCATGTGGGAGGGACAGTTTAACCCATGTGGGAGGGACAGTTTAACCCATGTGGGAGGGACAGTTTAACCCATATGGGAGGGACAGTTTAACCCATGTTGGAGGGACAGTTTAACCCATGTTGGAGGGACAGTTTAACCCATGTGGGAGGGACAGGTTAACCCATGTGGGAGGGACAGTTTAACCCATGTGGGAGGGACAGTTTAACCCATGTGGGAGGGACAGTTTAACCCATGTGGGAGGGACAGTTTAACCCATGTGGGAGGGACAGTTTAACCCATGTGGGAGGGACAGTTTAACCCATGTGGGAGGGACAGTTTAACCCATGTTGGAGGGACAGTTTAACCCATGTTGGAGGGACAGTTTAACCCATGTGGGAGGGACAGTTTAACCCATGTGGGAGGGACAGTTTAACCCATGTGGGAGGGACAGTTTAACCCATGTGGGAGGGACAGTTTAACCCATGTGGGAGGGACAGTTTAACCCATGTGGGAGGGACAGTTTAACCCATGTGGGAGGGACAGTTTAACCCATGTGGGAGAGACAGAATACTGTGTTTCTGTACATGCACACTGTATCTTTTACCAGAGGGAGTTACATACATATTTACAAGGCCAAAATGCTTCAGCTTAGAGGGGGCATGCTGGCGGGTTCCACTGTTCTGTATAAGTGGAAAGATGCTATTTTCCGATAATAAAAAAAAAGCTTGGGCAGGACTGGTCTTGTTACAGTATGGTTTACCCGGGAACACCAGTTTAAATCAGCGCAAAGGACTTTAAGTTTGTTCTGCCCATTCAAATCATTTGGCTGGTGCTTGGTTGTACAGTAAAACCTGCGAGCAAAGGACACCCTTGGGGAACCTTGCCACTGTCCTTTGTACAAAGGTGTCCTTTCTTTTGAATATGAATGCGCAGACATTTTTTGGGAAGAAAAAACACAGCCAAATAGTTTTATTCTAAACTGTGCATTACATGTAGTCATACAGAAAGTGACAAAGAAAACAAGTTCAACATGCAACATGTATGTACAAAACCAGAATCAGTCTGGCTTGGTTCAGACGCACATCTTCAGAATGCTACTCAAGTTCATGACAGCTGTCAGCATTTCAGGGTGAACGGAGAACGAGCGAGAGAGAGAACGAGCGAGAGAGAGAGAGAGAGAGAGAGAGAGAGAGAGAGAGAGAGAGAGAGAGAGAGAGAGTGAACGACTGAGCGAGAGAGAGAGAGAGAGAACGGAGAACGAGCGAGAACGAGCAAGAGAGAGAGAGAGAACGACTAAGCGAGAGAGAGAGAGAGAGAACGACTGAGCGAGAGAGAGAGAGGACGAGCGAGAGAGAGAACGAGCGAGAGAGAGAAAGAGGTGCAATCGGTTTCTTATCTGAAGCAATGGGCCATTCACGGGAATATTCTTTGATCGAGCTCTCGAAAACCACTCGAAGAGTTCGCCGTTCAATTTCTTTATCACATCGACTCTTTCTTCTTAAGTCAGAAATTTCCGTTTTGACATGATGAGACCGCGATCGACGAAGGATGAGACGAAGATGCACCACAGTACAGAAAGTAGAAACCCTAACTTGTTTTTGTTTGTGAGTTCAGTTTAATTCACGGCATCGACCAATGAGCGTGCACCATACAAAAAATCAATCTTTCAAGTGCTGTCGTTGGCTTACAAAATAAGCTTCTCGCGCGTTCACATCGCCAGCGAGAATTTGCAGAACCAAGATGGCGGACCGTTGTTGACAGGTAACGAACCAAATCGGGACCAAAAAAGAGTGTCCGCGTCCGCGCCTTTGAGGTGTCCGCTCTTTTAAGGTGTTTTTGAGTGTAAAATACATCCGTCCTCACTTGAAGTGTCCGTTATGCAAAGGTGTCCGCCGAATTAAGGGTCCGCTGGATGCAGGTTTTACTGTACATGTACATTATTTTGTTATATGTCTATATATTTGTTCCTTCACTCTGCAACAGATATCTTATCTGTACAGCGGTTGTGGGCTTTTTTGGGTTGCCATATTTGTGTCGGTTGCAACCCAGACGGGGGGACACGTCAATGGTGAAAATTATCATGAACTGCAGTGTTCTGCTGGTGCTTAGTTCTGCCCTCCCTATCGTCTCAAAAATGTTGGGTAAGTGTCTAGAAGTCTTGTGAATGGCTGAAAAATTATGGGTGAATGTCTAGAAATGTTAAATGAGTGTCTCAAAATGTTGGGTAAGTGTCTAGAAGTCTTGTGAATGGCTGAAAAATTATGGGTGAATGTCTAGAAATGTTAAATGAGTGTCTCAAAATGTTGGGTAAGTGTCTAGAAGTCTTGTGAATGGCTGAAAAATTATGGGTGAATGTCTAGAAATGTTAAATGAGTGTCTCAAAATGGTGGGTGGGTATCTCAGAATGGTGGATTGGTTTCTAAAAATGGTGGGTGTTGTTTCAGAATGGTGGGTGAGTGTCTGCAAATGTTGGATGAGTGTCTTCAGAATGGTGGGTGGGTGTCTCAAAAATGGTTAGTGGGTTACTGTCTCAAAATGGTGGGTCGAAATGTTTGATGGGTGTCTGAAAAATGGTGGGTGAGTGT
Source organism: Littorina saxatilis (assembly GCF_037325665.1). Lineage (NCBI taxonomy): Eukaryota > Metazoa > Mollusca > Gastropoda > Littorinimorpha > Littorinidae > Littorina > Littorina saxatilis. The sequence continues at coordinate 3,641,054 of NC_090258.1, read as the reverse complement.
CTCAAAATTTGTTGGTAAGTGTCTTAAAATTGAGTGTTTCAAAATAGTGGGCAAGTATCTCAAAATGACGGGAGAGTTTTTCCAAAAATGTTGCGTTAGTGTCTTAAATATTTTGGGTGTGTGTCTCAAATGTTAAGGCAATGTCTCAAAATATTGGATGAGTTTCTCAGAATATCTAATGAATCAAGTTCTTAATCAGGGGAAGTTTTAGATCTGGAGGCCTTAAAACAGGTTTTCACTGCATGACTTTAATTCATAAATAACATTCCTTACAGGTATCACCAACTTTGACCTGATCGGCAATTTCGGCAGCATGGATTGGCTGGGCAACTTTTACCTCATCTTCACCATCAATGTCGTGTTCGCTGCCGCCACGTCCGTGTCGCTTGTCACAAAGTTCACCGCCGCCGTGCGTCAGGAAATTTACCTGCGTCTCAAAGCAGCCATCGTGTCCGGCGACAAAAAATCACCCTCCAGTCCCTCCGCTGGGATGAATGGTTCACTGAAGGAGGAGAAGGAAGACTGAGATTTGAGGGGGGGGGGGGGGGGTGTTGTGTTTGTGTGTGTGGGGGGGGGGGGGGGGATGTGTGTGTGTGCTGGCCGTATGACAGACAAACATTGTAGTGAATGAAGAGAGGTGTGTGTCTGCGTGCGTGCGTGTGTGTGTGTGTGTGTGTGTGTGTGTGTGTGTGTTGGTTCCGACATTGTGACGAATGGTGCAGAGAAGGAAGACTGAGATTTATGTGTTGGGGTGAAGGGATAAAAGGAAGGTGAAGGTTCAGCTTGTTGCTTTTGGTATGTGTAGATCTTTGAGAACATAGAGGAATGTGTGTGTGTGTGTGCAGAATTGCGACGTTTATGTATATTGAAAGTAAGTCTTTCATTTTCTCCAAAGGAAAGTTTGTTTACATGCTCACGCTTTTATGTGTATTCATGTGCATGTGTGTGTTCGCATGTGTGTGTTCGCATGTGTGTGTTCGCATGTGTGTGCTTGTGGATGCGTCAAATGGAGAAAACATTCTCTGAGGCCCGGCTTGTGATTGATCAACAGTATTTTCATTTTTGACAGAAGGAACGAAAGGAGAAGAAAGGTGTACTGTCTGTGTACATACTCATGTTGATTTTAGAGCCACTATGTTCAAATCAGCTCACTACGCAATCTTTTTCGTTGTCCCATTATCCAAGTAACCTGAGTTGAACAAAACAGTTAGTAAAACCTCTCAAAATGTGCTGTTGATACTGGTCACTAAACTTACAAGCTGCAAGATTATTGTATGTTTTTGTTTTCTTTTCTGTGTATCAAGAGCAAAACGGTGAAAAGTCACAGGAATGTGCTGTTTGTATCCGTTACTTAACATGCAAGGTGCACGTTAATTGTATGTCTTTTTCCTGCGTAACAAGAAGCTAGGCAAAACCGTTAACAATCACAGCAATGCGCTGTCTTCTTGAGGTGCACGTTAATTGTATGCCTTTGCTGTCTTTTATGTACGATTGTCATACAAGTCCCTTCCACATGGATCTGTACCATGATTTACATACAGTGGTACCAGCCATAAAAGACAGCTTGGGACCAGTTACAAGTGTCCTTATATTGCGGGTGTCCTTTCATGACAGGTTTATTTTGGTGAAGATGATACACAAAGGGAAACTAAAAGGTGTCCTTTCCTGAGGGGTGCCCTCTGATTGTGGGGGGGGGGGGGGGGGGGGGCTCAATTCGCTGGTACCAGTGTACCACGGCTGTTCAAAGGGCTTCATTTCTGCTACTCTAGCTGCAGGCTATTTTTAGCATCCATCCTTTCCCCACAGCAGATAACACAGCAGCTAGTAGCTCTCTCAGTGCTATGCACAGAGAAGGCCAATCTCCCAGTATAGCGCGGAAGCAGTTGCGTATAACTGGCAAGCGAGTTTAACAGTGTGCTGGCTGCAGCTGTTGGTAGCCAAACTATTCCCTCTGCTGGGCTATTTTTAACTCACACTAAAACACAAGTTGGGAACAGCCGTGACGTGTACATGTCTGATCACTGTATATAATTTAAAATGTTTGTAAAGTTGGGTTTTGAATGTAACGAGATTTGTTCACGAACCTCCCACCCTAACTTCTGGAAGCAACAAAATGAAAAAGAATGAAAACTGGTGAGCGACTGAACGTTTCAAAAAGAAAGCCAAATTGACTGGGATTTTTTTAATTCAGAATAGAAAGCAAACAGACAATCTTTCCGTCAAAAATAATCCATTGTTGTTGATTTGTTGGATTTTAGCAAGTGTGTCCCTTTGGTTTTTTCAGCCAGCCTGTATAAAACGAAGTTTGTGTGTGAAATGTGTAGTACTGTTGAAAAGGTTTTGTTTTTGTTTTTCTGTTCAGGTGCGGCATTGTTGAAACATTCATGGGTGGGATTCTTCCGGTATATGCCGGAAATCCGGATTCGATTATGGCGTTTTTTTTCTCTCTTTTTTTTGTTGTTGTGTGTTGTTCTTCAGGATTCATGACATTTTTCAGTCCCACCCATGAACATTTGTGGTCCATTCTCAGAGCCAGCGCTATTGAACAGTTATAGTACTCTGTCTGTCTGTCTGTCTGTCTGTCTGTCTGTGCTTGTGTGTGTGTGTGCATTTGTGTGTGTGTGTGTGTGTGTGTGTGTGAAGAAAAGTCTGAAGGAGTTGTACGAAGAAAACACAAACTCTAGAAGTTGAAAGAAAGACTGGTAGTTTAATGCCAAATATTTTAGAATTATAAACAAATTTCAATCAATCAATCAATCAATATGAGGCTTATATCGCGCATATTCCGTGGGTACAGTTCTAGGCGCTCTGCAGTGATGCCGTGTGAGATGAAATTTTATACGGCCAGTAATTGCAGCCGTTTCGGCGCATATTTACCTTTCACGGCCTATTATTCCAAGTCACACGGGTATGAGTAGACAATTATTAACTGTGCCGAAGCAATTTTGCCAGGAAAGACCCTTTTGTCAATCGTGGGATCTTTAACGTGCACACCCAATGTAGTGTACACGGGGGGGAGTTCGGACACCGAAGAGAGTCTGCACACAAAGTTGACTCTGAAATAAGTTTCCGCCGAACCTGGGATCGAACTCACGCTGACAGAGGCCAACTGAATACAAATCCAGCGCGCTACCAACTGAGCTATATCCCCAACATTTGTTATGAACGACTGCTTTCCCCTCTTCATCACTTCCCTTGTCAAATAAAACGATTTACAATGTTGTCCTATTGAGGCTGCATGAGAGTTCTGTGCTGGTAAAAGCAACTGCCAACTTCTTCCAATAAGGGTTCAATCATTTTTGGCTCACGTAAGTGTAGCCTATGCGATGCTAACTTTTGTCTGTCTGTGCGTGCGTGCGTGCGTATGTATGTATGTATGTCTGTGGTAGAAACTTTAACATTTGAAGACGTCACAACATTTGAAGACGTCACATTATGACGTAAGAGGGTTAGACGTCACGCGAAGGAATTACTGAAAGTCTCGGTCATTGTTATTTTGAGCGGGCCGAGACTAGTTTTTTCTTCGAAATCGGCCATTCAGATCTAGATCTAGTGTCTCGCTTTCTTGCACAGTGTCACCTATGCCGCTTACTCTGTGTGTGTGTGTGTGTATGTGTGTGTATATTTGTGTGTTTGTGTGTGTGTGTGGTGTGTGTGTGTGTGTGTGTGACGAAGTGATTGAGTTTGTGTTACTGTTTGTCGATTTCTTACGTGAGCCTTGAAGGCTTCGCCTCTTGTTCTATTGAACTCTTGTTTTGATTGAAAAGGACCAAAGATTTCTTCTGCACTTGAATGTTTACATGTTTGTTTTAATGTTCTGCTCCTTCTCTTCATGAGCACTGAATCCCACTACGTTTTGCTTTGTGTTTTGACCCAGTCCTTCTTTTCTTTTTCCTTTTACATGAGTAGTGTACAGCACAGAGTTTGTTTGTTTTTCTGGGGGAAAAAACAAGTATGAGGTTTTATCTTTTCTACCTCTTTAACCCACCAAGGATACTTCCAATACTTCTGTCTGTTCTGTTATTCCCCCCTTGAAAATACCCTCCTGTGTAAGCGATGAAGTGATCCGTCAGAGACGTGTCCAGGCTTAACCTGTGGAGAAAACATCCTTCCACTTCGACACATACTAAAAATCAACAGTCTAGCTGTTCCTTGTGCAGAAAAACATGCATTACCCTGCACAGCCAGCAAGCAAATTGTTGATTTGTGGAAGTGGAAGGATCTAGGATGGTCATATCGCAGGTAACAGAGCTCCCTACAGATTTTCTAGCTTGAGGTTCTCGCTGCCCTGAACTTTATTGTGCCGTGTACAGTACACAGGGGTGCAATGGCCTAGTGAATAAGACATCGGCCTCTGAAGCGGAAGGTCGTGGGTACGAATCCTGGTCGCGCCTGGTGGGTTAAGGATGGAGTTTTTTTTTTATCTCCCATGCCAACTTATGTGCAGACCTGCTAGTGCCTTATCCCCCTTTGTGTGTACACACAAGCACAAGACCAAATGCGCAGTAAATCCATGTCAGAGTTCAGAGGGTTATAGAAACACGAAAATACCAAGCATGCATCCCCCAAAAACAGCGTATTGGTCTTTTCTTTCGTTCTTTTTTTTTTTTTTTGGGGGGGGGGGGGGGGGGGGGGGTGGGGTACAAGACTTTGCGTACTTATTTGGATCCTAACTGTTGTACACAAGAAGAATACCTGACAGTATTATTGCTTACACGTGGACTCCCCCGAAATCGGCGTATGCTGCCTAAATGGCGGGGTAAAAACGGTCATACACGTAATATTCCACTCGTGCTATAAACATGAATGAACGTGGGAGTCTTAGCCCATGAACGAAGAAGAAGAAGAAGAAGCTTACACGTGGATAATCCCTTCCTACTGAAAACAGTTATTACCTGAATGTCCTTTTTCTTTTTCCCTCTTCTATTTTGTATTGGTTTTTTTCTTTTTTTAAAATTTGTTTTGTTGTTTGATTCTTTGTATCAAAGTTCAAGTTTTGATAGATTTGTTGCAATTCTTTCAGCTGAATACTTAATATTTGAAACCCCCCCCCCCCCCCCCCCCCCCCCCCCCCATCTAGTACTTAACCCCCCGCGGGTTAGGGGGAAGAATTTACCCGATGCTCCCCAGCATGTCGTAAGAGGCTCCTTTTACCCTTTTTAAGTGTTTCTTGTATAGAATATAGTCAATGTTTGTAAAGATTTTAGTCAAGCAGTATGTAAGAAATGTTAAGTCCTTTGTACTGGAAACTTGCATTCTCCCAGTAAGGTCATATATTGTACTACGTTGCAAGCCCCTGGAGCAAATTTTTGATTAGTGCTTTTGTGAACAAGAAACAATTGACAAGTGGCTCTATCCCATCTCCCCCCTTCCCCCGTCGCGATATAACCTTCGTGGTTGAAAACGACGTTAAACACCAAATAAAGAAAAGAAAGACCTAGTACTTAAATTGTGGACTCCCACCCTCTGTTTATGGTAAAACTGTTTAAAAGATTGGTGATACATATTCAGTGCTTGTGGGAGTTGTGAAGATTTAATGTTGGAATTGGGATTTACGGAAGTTTTTGGGAAGTTGCGAAGACTTTAGAAGGCAGGGCCAAGTAGTTTTATTAAGAACCTGGCCCTTCCAATGAAGAAGAAGAGTTTCTATACTCCACTTACACACATTGCAGTGCTAGACAGTAGGGGCTAGAGGTCCCAGTGTTGGTTGACAACGTTCAGACCACAAGGTCCCAGTGTTGGTTGACAACGTTCAGAACACAAGGTCCCAGTGTTGGTTGACAACGTTCAGAACACAAGGTCCCAGTGTTGGTTGACAACGTTCAGACCACAAGGTCCCAGTGTTGGTTGACAACGTTCAGAACACAAGGTCCCAGTGTTGGTTGACAACGTTCAGACCAAAAGGTCCCAGTGTTGGTTGACAACGTTCAGACCAAAAGGTCCCAGTGTTGGTTGACAACGTTCAGACCAAAAGGTCCCAGTGTTGGTTGACAACGTTCAGACCAAGAGGTCCCAGTGTTGGTTGACAACGTTCAGAACAAAAGGTCCCAGTGTTGGTTGACAACGTTCAGACCAAAAGGTCCCAGTGTTGGTTGACAACGTTCAGAACAAAAGGTCCCAGTGTTGGTTGACAACGTTCAGACCAAGAGGTCCCAGTGTTGGTTGACAACGTTCAGACCAAGAGGTCCCAGTGTTGGTTGACAACGTTCAGAACAAAAGGTCCCAGTGTTGGTTGACAACGTTCAGACCAAGAGGTCCCAGTGTTGGTTGACAACGTTCAGAACAAAAGGTCCCAGTGTTGGTTGACAACGTTCAGACCAAAAGGTCCCAGTGTTGGTTGACAACGTTCAGACCAAAAGGTCCCAGTGTTGGTTGACAACGTTCAGACCAAGAGGTCCCAGTGTTGGTTGACAACGTTCAGAACAAAAGGTCCCAGTGTTGGTTGACAACGTTCAGACCAAGAGGTCCCAGTGTTGGTTGACAACGTTCAGAACAAAAGGTCCCAGTGTTGGTTGACAACGTTCAGACCAAAAGGTCCCAGTGTTGGTTGACAACGTTCAGACCAAGAGGTCCCAGTGTTGGTTGACAACGTTCAGACCAAAAGGTCCCAGTGTTGGTTGACTATGTTCAGACCAAAAGGTCCCAGTGTTGGTTGACAACGTTCAGACCAAAAGGTCCCAGTGTTGGTTGACAACGTTCAGACCAAGAGGTCCCAGTGTTGGTTGACAACGTTCAGACCACAAGGTCCCAGTGTTGGTTGACAACGTTCAGACCAAGAGGTCCCAGTGTTGGTTGACAACGTTCAGACCAAGAGGTCCCAGTGTTGGTTGACAACGTTCAGACCACAAGGTCCCAGTGTTGGTTGACAACGTTCAGACCACAAGGTCCCAGTGTTGGTTGACAACGTTCAGACCACAAGGTCCCAGTGTTGGTTGACAACGTTCAGAACACGAGGTCCCAGTGTTGGTTGACAACGTTCAGACCAAGAGGTCCCAGTGTTGGTTGACAACGTTCAGAACACAAGGTCCCAGTGTTGGTTGACAACGTTCAGAACACAAGGTCCCAGTGTTGGTTGACAACGTTCAGACCAAAAGGTCCCAGTGTTGGTTGACAACGTTCAGACCAAAAGGTCCCAGTGTTGGTTGACAACGTTCAGACCAAAAGGTCCCAGTGTTGGTTGACAACGTCAGACCAAAAGGTCCCAGTGTTGGTTGACAACGTTCAGACCAAAAGGTCCCAGTGTTGGTTGACAACGTTCAGACCAAAAGGTCCCAGTGTTGGTTGACAACGTCAGACCAAAAGGTCCCAGTGTTGGTTGACAACGTTCAGACCAAAAGGTCCCAGTGTTGGTTGACAACGTTCAGACCAAAAGGTCCCAGTGTTGGTTGACAACGTTCAGACCAAAAGGTCCCAGTGTTGGTTGACAACGTCAGACCAAAAGGTCCCAGTGTTGGTTGACAACGTTCAGACCAAAAGGTCCCAGTGTTGGTTGACAACGTTCAGACCAAAAGGTCCCAGTGTTGGTTGACAACGTTCAGACCACAAGGTCCCAGTGTTGGTTGACAACGTTCAGACCAAAAGGTCCCAGTGTTGGTTGACAACGTTCAGACCAAAAGGTCCCAGTGTTGGTTGACAACGTTCAGACCAAAAGGTCCCAGTGTTGGTTGACAACGTTCAGACCAAAAGGTCCCAGTGTTGGTTGACAACGTTCAGACCAAAAGGTCCCAGTGTTGGTTGACAACGTTCAGACCAAAAGGTCCCAGTGTTGGTTGACAACGTTCAGACCAAAAGGTCCCAGTGTTGGTTGACAACGTTCAGACCAAAAGGTCCCAGTGTTGGTTGACAACGTTCAGACCAAAAGGTCCCAGTGTTGGTTGACAACGTTCAGACCAAAAGGTCCCAGTGTTGGTTGACAACGTTCAGACCAAAAGGTCCCAGTGTTGGTTGACAACGTTCAGACCAAAAGGTCCCAGTGTTGGTTGACAACGTTCAGAACAAAAGGTCCCAGTGTTGGTTGACAACGTTCAGACCAAAAGGTCCCAGTGTTGGTTGACAACGTTCAGACCAAAAGGTCCCAGTGTTGGTTGACAACGTTCAGAACAAAAGGTCCCAGTGTTGGTTGACAACGTCAGACCAAAAGGTCCCAGTGTTGGTTGACAACGTTCAGACCAAAAGGTCCCAGTGTTGGTTGACAACGTTCAGACCAAAAGGTCCCAGTGTTGGTTGACAACGTTCAGACCAAAAGGTCCCAGTGTTGGTTGACAACGTTCAGAACAAAAGGTCCCAGTGTTGGTTGACAACGTCAGACCAAAAGGTCCCAGTGTTGGTTGACAACGTTCAGACCAAAAGGTCCCAGTGTTGGTTGACAACGTTCAGACCAAAAGGTCCCAGTGTTGGTTGACAACGTTCAGACCAAAAGGTCCCAGTGTTGGTTGACAACGTTCAGACCACAAGGTCCCAGTGTTGGTTGACAACGTTCAGACCAAGAGGTCCCAGTGTTGGTTGACAACGTTCAGAACAAAAGGTCCCAGTGTTGGTTGACAACGTTCAGACCAAAAGGTCCCAGTGTTGGTTGACAACGTTCAGACCAAAAGGTCCCAGTGTTGGTTGACAACGTTCAGACCAAAAGGTCCCAGTGTTGGTTGACAACGTTCAGACCAAAAGGTCCCAGTGTTGGTTGACAACGTTCAGACCAAAAGGTCCCAGTGTTGGTTGACAACGTTCAGACCAAAAGGTCCCAGTGTTGGTTGACAACGTTCAGACCAAAAGGTCCCAGTGTTGGTTGACAACGTTCAGACCAAAAGGTCCCAGTGTTGGTTGACAACGTTCAGAACAAAAGGTCCCAGTGTTGGTTGACAACGTCAGACCAAAAGGTCCCAGTGTTGGTTGACAACGTTCAGACCAAAAGGTCCCAGTGTTGGTTGACAACGTTCAGACCAAAAGGTCCCAGTGTTGGTTGACAACGTTCAGACCAAAAGGTCCCAGTGTTGGTTGACAACGTTCAGAACAAAAGGTCCCAGTGTTGGTTGACAACGTCAGACCAAAAGGTCCCAGTGTTGGTTGACAACGTTCAGACCAAAAGGTCCCAGTGTTGGTTGACAACGTTCAGACCAAAAGGTCCCAGTGTTGGTTGACAACGTTCAGACCAAAAGGTCCCAGTGTTGGTGCTTGTTCCTCCCTCACTCTTGTTGTGTATGTTTGGAGTTACAGTGGAACCCCTTGCAAGACCCCCCAATTTAAGACTCCCTCCTTTTTAAGACCTTGTTTTCTCAGACTTTCTGTTCATTAGCCTCTGTAAATTTACCCCCATTCTAAGACACCCTTCTTTTTAATACCTGATTAATTTTTTTTTTTGGGGGGGGGGGGGGGGGGCATGGTACGAGAACTTTTAGAACAAAAAGGTCCCAGTGTTTGTGATTGTAATTTTTTTGTATTTGGTTTGTTGGAGTTAGGATCAGAATTTTTGTCACAGCGTTGTGTTTGTAAGCAAGTGGTGTACACAGCATTGGGGTGCAATACCATGTACAAGACGGACATTTGCAATAACTGAACAAGACCTTTTTTTCATTGCTCTGTTGATGTTTTTTTGTTTCAACGAGTGCGGGGACTTCAGTTCCCTGATCTCACCTCGGATAGATTGTTTACAAGCTCACAATTGTAGCCCCTTTAACAATTTCTTTATTAAGTACTTGTAGAAGTTATGTCGATTTTGGGTGCTTGTGTGTGTGGTGGTGGGGGTAGAATGGCTTTGGGTCTTTTGTTGCCCTGTGTGTTTGTGTGTGTGTACCTCTGTGTGTGTGAGAACAACTTTTCAAGTGAAACGTGCATTTCTGATTTTTTCAACGGCTGTTTTCAAATGTATTTTTGCCTACAGCCAGTAATGGAAACGAATGGGACGCTCAGATATGAGAATGGCCAGTGAGATAGATACACAAGTATCTATGTATATTAATGGCCAGTGAGATACACAAGTATCTATGTATATTCCTCCTTGGTTACCTTTTACATTGTACTACAGTGGAACCCCCTTTTTACCACCTGAATACCCCCCGCGGGTTAGGGGGAGTCCCATATTGGTTGGGACGAGAAAGAATTTACCCGATGCTAACCAGCATGTCGTAAGAGGCGACTAACAGGTTCTGTTTCTCCTTTTACCCTTGTTAAGTGTTTCTTGTATAGAATATAGTCAATGTTTGTAAAGATTTTAGTCAAGCAGTATGTAAGAAATGTTAAGTCCTTTGTACTGGAAACTTGCATTCTCCCAGTAAGGTCATATATTGTACTACGTTGCAAGCCCCTGGAGCAATTTTTTGATTAGTGCTTTTGTGAACAAGAAACAATTAACAAGTGGCTCTATCCCATCTCCCCCCTTTCCCCTATCCCATCTCCCCCCTTTCCCCTATCCCATCTCCCCCCTTCCCCCGTCGCGATATAACCTTGAATGGTTGAAAACAACGTTAAACACCAAATAAAGAAAGAAAGAAACCACCTGAATTGGGGGTCTTGAATGGAGGGGTTCCACTGTATTTTGTTTTTATTCTGTTACATGTACATGAATACTATGAGAACTACGCCCAGTAGTATTAGCATGAATCTTCGAGAGGACTGAACATAGAAAACACACATTTTGTTGAAATGAGCTGTACATACTGACTTGATTCAGATTTGTTGTACGGACTGACTGATTGGCCAAGTAATGGTGTACATACTGACTTGATTCAGATTTGTTGTAGGGACTGACTGATTGGCCAAGTAATGGTGTACATACTGACTGATTGTCTAAGTTATACACGCAGTATTGAGTTACTGATTGTGTAAGTTATATAAACACAGTATTGAGTAACTGATTGTGTACGTTATATAAACGCAGTATTGAGTATTACATGAGCAATATCCTGCAGTAAGCACTGTAGATAAAGTCAAACTCACCCCACAGTGAACTTACTGGTGACTCGCTATGATGAGATTGTTGTTGGTGTGCGTATGTAGTTGCAATAAGTGTGTGTGACAGTAGAGCTGACAAGGTGGAGCTGGACCGCTCCCACCCGGTTTGGGTGACCCCGCAATAGGCAACCCCATAATGGGAGATGTAATGCCAACCATGTACATAAGGCGTAAAATATCCAAAATAAAGGTTTTCATTCCCCAACCGACCCTATTTGTTCGTATAACTCCGGAACATTATTTGTTTTACTCTTTACCAAAAACAGTTATTCATTTACAGACAAGAGAAGAAAAGCTACTCTTCTTCAACATCAGGGGCACACAACTCACATGAGTTTGGGCCAATAAAAAACACATGTACATTGGTAAAAAAAACAACTAAACCCCAAAACTTAAAAACATGAGTACTACATTGTACTAACAAACTGTAAAAAAGGAAGAAGAAACAAGTCGCGTAAGGCGAAAATACAACATTTAGTCAAGTAGCTGCCGAACTCACAGAATGAAACTGAACGCAATGCAACGCAGCAAGACCGTATACTCGTAGCATCGTCAGTCCACCGCTCATGGCAAAGGCAGTGAAATTGACAAGAAGAGCGGGGTATTAGTTGCGCTGAGAAGGATAGCACGCTTTTCTGTACCTCTCTTCGTTTTAACTTTCTGAGCGTGTTTTCAATCCAAACATATCATATCTATATGTTTTTGGAATCAGGAACCGACAAGGAATAAGATGAAAGTGTTTTTAAATTGATTTCGAAAATTTAATTTTGATCATAATTTTTATATTTTTAATTTTCAGAGCTTGTTTTTAATCCAAATATAACATATTTATATGTTTTTGGAATCAGAAAATGACGGAGAATAAGATGAACGTAAATTTGGATCGTTATATAAAAAATATATTTTTTTTACAATTTTCAGATTTTTAATGACCAAAGTCATTAATTAATTTTTAAGCCACCAAGCTGAAATGCAATACCGAAGTCCGGGCTTCGTCGGAGAGTACTTGACCAAAATTTCAACCAATTTGGTTGAAAAATGAGAGCGTGACAGTGCCGCCTCAACTTTCACGAAAAGCCGGATATGGCGTCATCAAAGACATTTATCAAAAAAATGAAAAAAAGTCTGAGGATATCATACCCAGGAACTCTCATGTCAAATTTCATAAAGATCGGTCCAGTAGTTTTGTCTGAATCGCTCTACACACACACACACAGACAGACAGACACACATACACCACGACCCTCGTCTCGATTCCCCCCTCTATGTTAAAACATTTAGTCAAAACTTGACTAAATGTAAAAAGACCTTTCTGCTCCTACATGGGGTGGGGGGGGGGGGGGCTGTTCGTTTGTCACCAGAAACAAATAATTTGTTTTGGCCTTGGTCATAATGATCATAATGTTGCCATATTTTTCTGGCATACCGGTAAGTCAAAGCAAAAGGTTTTCATTTGCACCCATTTTATTTTTATCAATCCAACCTTTTTTGTTGTTGAAATAACAAATAAATTATCTTCCACACTACCATTGTGGATTATGTTGAAGAGTTGCTTGGCATCACCCATTACGGGGTTGCCGATTGCGGGATCACCCAGTGCGTGTGGAAGGGGTTGAATTCGACACCTGTCAGCAACAGTAGTGTAGACAGTAGTGTATGCTGTATGGCTTGGAGCATGGCTTGCTTGGTCTTGCTGTGGACTGAGTATAGCGAAATCTCTATTTTAAGACTCGGTGTTAAAAAAAACTTCTTTTTGTTTTTCTGTCATATGAGAGTTTTCGAGTGCAGTCTGTCATGAGAATCTTGTTTTAAGACCTAGTTTTCCAAGAATATAAAAAACAACAAAAGGTTAGATTATTGGAACGTTTAATTCAGGACAAAACCTATCAATGTGAATGTTTTGTTTTGTCCTGAATGAAACGTTCCAATAATTTAACCTTTTTTTGATTTTTGACTCACATGCGAAGCAAAAGTGAGTCTATGTACTCACCCGAGTCGTCCGTCCGTCCGTCCGGACGTCCGTCCGGAAAACTTTAACGTTGGATATTTCTTGGACACTATTCAGTCTATCAGTACCACATTTGGCAAGATGGTGTATGATGACAAGGCCCCAAAAAACATACATAGCATCTTGACCTTGCTTCAAGGTCAAGGTCGCAGGGGCCATAAATGTTGCCTAAAAAACAGCTATTTTTCACATTTTCCCCATTTTCTCTGAAGTTTTTGAGATTCAATACCTCACCTATATATGATATATAGGGCAAAGTAAGCCCCATCTTTTGATACCAGTTTGGTTTACCTTGCTTCAAGGTCAAGGTCACAGGAGCTCTTCAAAGTTGGATTGTATACATATTTTGAAGTGACCTTGACCCTGAACTATGGAAGATAACTGTTTCAAACTTAAAAATTATATGGGGCACATGTTATGCTTTCATCATGAGACACATTTGGTCACATATGATCAAGGTCAAGGTCACTTTGACCCTTATGAAATGTGACCAAAATAAGGTAGTGAACCACTAAAAGTGACCATATCTCATGGTAGAAAGAGCCAATAAGCACCATTGTACTTCCTATGTCTTGAATTAACAGCTTTGTGTTGCATGACCTTGGATGACCTTGACCTTGGGTCAAGGTCACATGTATTTTGGTAGGAAAAATGTGTAAAGCATGTGAGTCGTATGGGCTTTGCCCTTCTTGTTGATTCTTGATTTCGAACGTCTATCTGTTTCGGATTTGTTTTCCAAGACTTTGTCTTCTCCAGGTCTCTGAATTTACCTTCATTCGCGGAACCTTTCCTTTATCCAGGTTTCCAAATTGCTTCGTTTCCGGCCGATTGATGTGGAGCACGTGATGCGCACAAAAAATATTGGCGGTCTAGAAGTGTCGTCTGCGCAATGATCGCGGCGGCATTCTTGACCGCCAAGGACGACTGCGCATGTTGTGAGGCGTCATTCGTTAGACCTCAATAAGACCTATTTTTCTCCTATATATTTTGTATGCCTTAGAGGTTTGACTGTAGCAGTTTGTCATTTTGCCCGTTTCTGATCTTCCATTAGCTGGTTTGAATGTACACTATAGTACATGTGTGACAGGGAGACTACTGCGTCAACCTTCACAGCAGGCTCTGCAGTTGTCATCCATTGAAGAGCGCAAGCTATTTATAGCTCGATGTTTTTTCTACGTCGCTGACACCTGTGAATTGTAGAGTTCTGTTTGTGATAGGGTCCGGCTACTGCTGTCTCCTTGTATGTTCTTGGGAACTTTTGCGTACCTATAACAGTTTATATAGGGCTATTAATCTAGCTCTCAACCCTGCTTGACAGGGCTTTGCCTCCAAAGGTGATTGTTGTGCTTCTTGCACTCGGTTCCACATGTATGCCAAATTATCCAGTCAGTCTGATTCCTCTACCTCTGAGCCTAGTTTGACTTTTAGAGGCTGATATATGTTGTATCACTTTGATTCAGAGCATCCATTTTGTTGTCTTCTCTGAACTGTCTTCGCAAAAGCTGCTCCAAGAAGCAGGCGGTTGAAAGATGATTATGTTGTTGTATTTTCAATTATTTTTTCCCAAGGTTGAAAAGGGGGGGGGGGGGGGGGTGGAGGCGTGGCTTTCCCAAAAGGTGTAGCATTTAGTTTCAGCCATTCCCAAAAGGTGTAGCATTTAGTTTCAGCCTTTCCCAAAAGGTGTAGCATTTAGTTCATTGTTGTGTTCCGCTGGTAATCAGTTAACACAAGCTTGCACAAGATTATGCAGGTGGTTTGTTTTGGTATCTGTTGCTTTGTAGAACTTTTTTGCTTCTTTTCTTCCCCACAGTCTCTTTCTTTTATTTTGCTTGCTTTGTTGGTTTTGCTTTTTGAAGAGCTTGCAAGGTTGGAGGCATAGGGAACTAGACAAGAGCTCCTTTGTTGTATTTGATGTTATGTCTTTTGTTTCTGTTGTTTATATACCATAACACTTTTGGTCATTCAAACTTCTTTGCAGCCAAAAAGTAATATTTATATGTTTGTTTGTTTTCTTCAATTCTTGATGTATTTAATCATTCCAACAACCATTGCCATTGGCCCCTGCTGTATAGAAAGTTTCTGGGCATTCTTGGCCCGCCATCCAGATCATACAGTGCAACAGGCATGGTACATGGGTAGAAAACAGCCGCAAGAATATTTCATGAATTTATATCCATAATAACAGAAAAGAAAAGGAATTAAAATTAAAATTACACGAAAAATCAAGAATTTTTTTGGAGGAGAGTTGAGAGAGAAAAGCTAGATTTTTAGCAGGATCAAGAATCTGATTCTAGTACTAAAATGGCATTGAGTGTGGCATTTTTGCAAGCCAGATAAAGGCCAGAAAATTGTGTTCAAAAGTCAAACACAAAAGTTTTAAATGTCCAGGAAGACCTGTCTCCTTCCATGGGAGGTGTCCTCACATCACAGGTACCTCTGTCTGCTCCTGTTTTTCGGGCCTTGACACATCATTTCAGGGAAAGCTCTTTCAGCTCTGCACCATGTCTGTTAAAAGGAGGACAACTTGGCAAGGCTCAGAAGCTCCTAATGCTTGCTTAGGCATATTTCTCCGTTCATTTAAAAAAAATATATATATATATATAGACATGTATATACCATTCCTATTTCAGTTGTGCCAGAAACTGCAGCAATCTTTTTCTTTCTCCATGTTGGTGTTGTTGTTGCCAGGTGCTTATTTCTGATGCATGTTTTGATGGTGGTTAAATTGTGTAGATCATTGTCGGTGGCTTTTTCTTTGCTTGCAGTTCTACTTTAACTGTGCAGGGTTGTGTGTACTTGTTAGAGGCAGTGACACTTGGGGGGTGGGGGCGAGAAGTTTAGGGCATAATGATGCATCTCTTTTCTCGTGTTTTTCTGAGTTTTTTCCCCTTGAGAGATGGAGATAAAAGCATGCTCTCTCTCTCCCTCTCTCTCTCTCTCTCTCTCTCTCTCTCTCTCTCTCTCTCTCTCTCTCTCTCTCTCTCTCTCTCTCCCATCCATCTCTCTCCCACCTTCACTCTCCCTCCCTCTCTCTCTCCTCCTCCCCCTTCCCCTGTCTGTGACCAGTGCAATGTTTGATGTGCAAGGTGCTTTGTATCAGATCAGCGTGTGTAGTGGCTGCGCTCTTCACAGCCTGCAGGTAGCGGGGTGATTGGTGTACAATCAATATTCTCTGTGATGTCTGTTTGACAACTTGCAACATATTTACACTCTCTCACATTTACACAGGCTGAGGCCACAGCACTGTAGGCTTACAAATCGACGTAGGCAACAACACTATAGGCTTTGATGTCACTGTGCAACACAGGTTTTTTTAAATTTTGATTGTGTTTCACTCAATCTATGGTTTAAAATGAACAGTAAAAGATAGCTTCCTTCCCAGCTACAGGTAAATCATCTCCCTCTCCTTTGGTTCTCTTTATCTGTCTCTTTTTCTCTATGTCTCTTTTTTTGGTCTCACTTTCTGTATCTCTCTCTCTCTCTCTCTCTCTCTCTCTCTCTCTCACACACACACACACACACACACACACACAAAACCACATACACACACACATGCGCGCATTTATTTATGAACATTACGTTTTGCAAACACTCTCTCTCTCTCTCTCTCTCTCTCTCTCTCTCTCTCTCTCTCTCTCTCTCTCTCTCTCTCTCTCTCTCTCTCTCTCTCTCTCTCGTTCTACTTACCAAGATTTGGGATGGGTGCTGAGGGAATGGGAACCTTAGTATAGGTACGTTTTGGTCCCATCTTGAAGCCTGAAACACCTTCATTCATTCGCGTGTATCAATAACTTGGGTTTTCATTTACAATTCATTTATTTATTTATTTGCGTTTGAGTGTTGGTTTTGATCCAATGCCTGCCAGTGTTGTATGTTGTTACTGATGATGTGTTACATGTGATGTGCATGCGAATGTCAAGCTTAGCCGTCATATCAAGCGGCAATTAACAGTGCTGATAACGAAAATAAAACATGTCACAAATGTAAGGTGTGCTGTGTGTGTGTGTGTGTTTGTTGCAATGTGGTTTTCGGGGAGGGGTGTGTGTAACCGTGTGTCTTGGAGAAAATGTAGTGTTGCAATGTGTACGTGTTTGGACTATGTGTCGTTGTGTATTGTTTACGCGTGTGTGTGTGTGTGTGTGTGTGAGAGAGGGAGAGACATACAAAAAGCGACACGGCAAAGCAAGAGACACAGAAGAACAGACACAAGACACGTCGCAACGTTCTGTGGATAATGTATCTGATGCCAACCCATAAAACTGTCTTGTGTTGTTCACTTCTGCCGCAAGTTTGCCGTCAGCGTGTTCCATCTTCCTCTCTACGTCACTGTGTCTCGGTCTCGCCATTTTCAAGGTCGGTCTCCGGCATTAAAAATACATTGTAGGGGAAGGGCTCCTAATATGGACAACTTTTTGTTTCATGCTGATAACTAGTAAGTCTTAGCTTATTTTCTTGCAAAGAAGTTTCATTTTGTGTTTGGTAGTATTTCTCTCTTAGGCTAACCGCTAGGCCTAATTAGACAGCGGAGTGAATTAGCTTTCATAGACATTCAGTAAATATTAAATACAGACAAAAATAACAATTGGTCCATATTAGGAGCCTGGGCGTCCAATAAGGAACAGTGAAAAAGCCTTCACGCGCGAACACCTGTAAAAATGTATCTGTTTCGGGTTGATGAGAGCATTATTTGAAGCACACAAGGAAACTAAAGAAGCTTATCACAAAACAGAGTGAAAACATGTGAAATCATCAACTACCACGAAAAGAAGACTATTTTTTATATATTTTTTTTAAATCTCTAGTTATAGAAAGCTTCTTAATGAATTAAGGAAAATTATAGCCTTTAGCTTTTATTTACTTCGATTTGTTGAAGGTGGTCCATATTAGGCAACACACGTACTTTGAGAATTTGCTTTTATTTTTGTTTGCAGTAGAAACTCGGGGTCAACACTGCTAAAATGTAACAAATACGGTCTTAGCTGTCATATATAGCCATTTTTGTGGGATAACAGCTTTGGCTGTGGACAGAAACTAGTCCGTTTTAGGCGGCAAATCAGTTTAGAGTCAAAGGAACAGTTCACGTCCCAGCTGCAGTACAAGGAAAAGAAGACTATCATCAAAAACAAGAGGAAAACCAGAGCGGAGAAAGATGACTACCACCTGCTCCAACGTGAAGGACAAGTCGCCCTACTCAGACTCCGCACTGGACATAACAGACTAAACCATCATATGGCCACAAAGCTGAAGCTAGTTCCCTCCCCCCTATGTCCGTGTGGCAAGAATCAGACAGCAGAGCACATCCTGCAGGCTTGTCCATACCACAGTGCTCTCAGAGACACCACCTGGCCAGAGGAGACAGCGCCACAAAAGAAGCTATACGGCCCCAAAGAGGACTTGGAGAGGACAGCACGTTTCGCCCTGCAGTCCGGTCTGACGATCTAACAGCGAACGACAAGAAGAAGAAGAAGAGTTTAGAGTGAACGCTGCCAAAAGTGAAAACCAAAAAAAAGAGAAACAGCCTAACGGTTTTGAGGTTTGTGTTTCTGCAACTCTTTTGACATGTGCAAGTTATCCAGAGAGGGTGAATAAAGCGGATGAAATAAGTTTTGAGCGCTCTAGCGCCGTTAGTTTGTCAGAACAGGAGGTGGTCCGTATTAGGAGCCGGTCCATATCAGGCGCCCTTCCCCTATTTTCCTTCCCGTGTGGACGGCTTTCTCGTAAATGACAACAGATCTGTCCAGGCTGGTAACTGACAACAGATCTGTCCAGGCTGGTAACTGACAACAGATCTGTCCAGGCTGGTAACTGACAACAGATCTGTCCAGGCTGGTAACTGACAACAGATCTGTCCAGGCTGGTAACTGACAACAGATCTGTCCAGGCTGGTAACTGACAACAGATCTGTCCAGGCTGGTAACTGACAACAGATCTGTCCAGGCTGGTAACTGACAACAGATCTGTCCAGGCTGGTAACTGACAACAGATCTGTCCAGGCTGGTAACTGACAACAGATCTGTCCAGGCCGGTAACTGACAACAGATCTGTCCAGGCCGGTAACTGACAACAGATCTGTCCAGGACGGTAACTGACAACAGATCTGTCCAGGCCGGTAACTGACAACAGATCTGTCCAGGCCAGTAACTGACAACAGATCTGTCCAGGCCGGTAACTGACAACAGATCTGTCCAGGCTGGTAACTGACAACAGATCTGTCCAGGCTGGTAACTGACAACAGATCTGTCCAGGCTGGTAACTGACAACAGATCTGTCCAGGCTGGTAACTGACAACAGATCTGTCCAGGCTGGTAACTGACAACAGATCTGTCCAGGCTGGTAACTGACAACAGATCTGTCCAGGCCGGTAACTGACAACAGATCTGTCCAGGCCGGTAACTGGGATAAAGACATCCTTCAACCTGGACACACATAATCCAATCCACTGCTCTCTCTGCAGATTGGAATCTGTTGGCCGAATACATTTCTTAACTTGACATTTGTATCAATCAGCGAATTTAGTTCAACACACACACACACACACACACACACACACACACACACACACACACACACACACACACACACACAAATCCACTTTGCGCAGGTAGCACCTAGGCTGTACATTTCTTTATCCTACATACGTGAGAGAGACACCCGTGAGATAATAATCGTTCAAATCACACGTGTGTATATCATGTAAATGAGGTCATGTCAAGCAAGTCTGGCAGGGACCTGTTTTTCCACTGCTCATGATGCCAAAGTCACCGAGACAAACGTCATTATGGAAACACAAATTGCGCTCGCTAATTGCCCTCGATGAATCTTTAGAACTAACACTGACGTCACGCCACACTTTCAGAGTGACGTTTCTTTGCTTTGACGTAATAGATTGCAAGAGGCTTTGGAAGAGATCGAGGTTCCAAAACAAGCGTCTTCAATTTAGCTGCATCGACTGCAAGACATTTTCAGTAAAATACACGTAAGTACAGTATGTTGGATAAACAGAATACTACATGGCTTGCTGTGTCGTACCAGATTTACACTCGTTGCTTTTTCAAATAGTGAACAGCTCGCTTTCGCTCGCAGTTCAATATTTAAAAAAACAACTCGTGTAAATCTGGTACGACACAGCAAGCCATGTAGTATTCTCTATTGGTAGCCTAAGTCATTGCGTTCATGGATCCTTTCATCCCATGATGTTAAAGCCCAATGAACACGACTGTTTGGACGGGAAGGACCTAAGGTATCCCTTATAACTGTCTCCCGCCTCTGTTTCTCACTATGTCTCAGTCTCGCCATTTTCAAGATCAGTACCGAGTCTCAGACGTTTGGCAGTCTTTGACTGTCCGACTGTGTCCGTCTCAGTCTCGCCATTTTCAAGATCAGTACCGAGTCTCAGACTGACGTTTGGCAGTCTTTGACTGTCCCTGTGTCAGTGATCTCAGCCATCTCCCGTATCTGCCTCTCCGGTCTCTGTCTCTCCCGTCTCTGTCTCTCCCCGTGTCTCAGTCTCGCCGTTTTCAAATTCACTGAGAAGTCTCTGACTCTCGCCGTGTCTAAGTCTTGCCGTTTTCAAATTCAGACTGAGTCTTTCTCGTCTCTGTCTCTCACCGTGTCTCAGTCTCGCCGTTTTCAAGGTCAGAAGTCTCTCCCGTCTCTGTCTCCCCCCCCCCCCCCCCCCCCTGCCCCTTAACGTGTTTGTCTTCAGACGGAGACACGGGAGGCGAAACCAATCGATAACACGCTGATTCTGAAACTAGCCCACAGCGGCACCCTGACACTCAAATCGCAATGTCCGTCACTTCATGCAGTCATTCCTTTCAGGCGATGCTGTCATGTCATTAAACGCAAAACTTCCATGGAAATGCAACAACGATTAATTAGAATGACACTCGGGTCCAGGATCATCACCCGTTCCGGTGTCTTATAACATTAGCCTACCTTCCTTCCCGCGAAAACCGCCATGTAAACCATCTTTTTACATTTAAAGATGTCTCCCGTACCATGTAAACCATCTTTTTACATTTAAAGATGTCTCCCGTACCATGTAAACCATCTTTTTACATTTAAAGATGTCTCCCGTACCATGGAAACCATCTTTTTACATTTAAAGATGTCTCCCGTACCATGGAAACCATCTTTTTACATTTAAAGATGTCTCCCGTACCATGTAAACCATCTTTTTACATTTAAAGATGTCTCCCGTACCATGTAAACCATCTTTTTACATTTAAAGATGTCTCCCGTACCATGTAAACCATCTTTTTACATTTAAAGATGTCTCCCATACCATGTAAACCATCTTTTTACATTTAAAGATGTCTCCCGTACCATGTAAACCATCTTTTTACATTTAAAGATGTCTCCCATACCATGTAAACCATCTTTTTACATTTAAAGATGTCTCCCGTACCATGTAAACCATCTTTTTACATTTAAAGATGTCTCCCGTACCATGTAAACCATCTTTTTACATTTAAAGATGTCTCCCGTACCATGTAAACCATCTTTTTACATTTAAAGATGTCTCCCGTACCCCCCGCGGGTTTGGGGGAGTCCCATATTGGTTGGGACGAGAAAGAATTTACCCGATGCTAACCAGCATGTCGTAAGAGGCGACTGACGGGTTCTGTTTCTCCTTTTGCCCTTGTTAAGTGTTTCTTGTATAGAATATGGTCAATGTTTGTAAAGATTTTGGTCAAGCGGTGTGTAAGAGGTGTTACGTCCTTTGTGCTGGAAGCTTGCATTCTCCCAGTGGGGTCATATATTGTGCTGCGTTGCAAGCCCCTGGAGCAATTTTTTTGATTGGTGCTTTTGTGAACAAGAAACAATTGACAAGTGGCTCTATCCCATCTCCCCCCTTTCCCCTATCCCATCTCCCCCCGGCCCTTCCCCCGTCGCGATATAACCTTGAATGGTTGAAAACGACGTTAAACAGCAAATAAAGAAAAAAAGAAAGTCTCCCGTACCATGTAAACCATCTTTTTACATTTAAAGATGTCTCCCATACCACGTAAACCATCTTTTTACATTTAAAGATGTCTCCCGTACCATGTAAACCATCTTTTTACATTTAAAGATGTCTCCCGTACCATGGAAACCATCTTTTTACATTTAAAGATGTCTCCCGTACCATGCAAACCATCTTTTTACATTTAAAGATGTCTCCCGTACCATGCAAACCTTCTTTTTACATTTAAAGATGTCTCCCGTACCATGCAAACTATCTTTTTACATTTAATGATGTCTCCCGTACCATGCAAACCATCTTTTTACATTTAAATATGTCTCCCGTACCGTGCAAACCATCTTTTTACATTTAAAGATGTCTCCCGTACCATGGAAACGCCTTGCATCGGTCCCTGGTTCCGTAAACCACTACACATTGATTGTGTCCAGGCTTGTACGACATCCGGTAATCTTCTTCTTCTTCTTGCGTTCGCCGTCACACCATCAGTTTAGTCTGCGAGACGAATGACGTCGTGGCTTCCAGGTCTTGTCTCCTCCCATAGAGTTTGGTGCGGAGAGGGACTGATGCTGGCCACACTTTGTCTCTGATCGGTTTGAGTTGGGGGCATGTCATTAAGACATGTTCTGGAGTCTGGTCTTCCAGACCACAGGGACAGGTTGGTGATGGGGTCAGCTTCAGCTTCCTGAACATGTGGGCGTTGAGGCGACAGTGACCAGTTCGTAGTCGCATGATCACTACTTGCTGCCATCGTTCTAGGAGATGATATGCGTCTCTCGTGGATTGTGGTCGCATTGCTGCCTTCACGAGGGTTTTCTTTTCAGCGAAGCTGACTGGGTTGTCTGGTTGTTCCTCCCTGGCTCCGAGTTTGGCGAGCTCATCAGCTGTTTCATTGCCTGGAATTCCGCAGTGTGCTGGAACCCAATGCAGGACTACTCGTCGAGTCTTGGCAAGCTCCTGGAGTTTCTCCATCAGACGAGGAAGTTTGTTTCCTGCAAGGGCTTCCAAGGCAGACAGTGCATCGGAGAGGACATCCGGTAATAACACCCGCCTTCCACTTGGACACATACCGAACGAAAAAAAAATTTTTTTTAAGGGGCTTATTGTCCGTTAGGGCTTAAGTGCCTATATTGGACATGAGTTTTTATACGATATACATATACCTCCACCGAAATTGACTTATATAGCTGCCTTAAATGGCGGGGGAAAAACGGTCATACACGTAAAATCTTAGCGCGGACAAAACGACAGACAGCAACCCCATTTAAAGAAAATTATACACACCCATTTAAAGAAGAATAAATACACCCATTTCAGGAAAACTGTACACAGCCGGTTTAAAGAAAACTGCACACACCCAGTTTAAAGAAAACTGTACACGCCCATTCAAACAAAACTGTGCACAATCATTTAAAGAAAACTGTACATCCCCATTTAAAGACAACTGTACTCCCCCATTTAAAGACAACTGTACTCCCCCATTTAAAGACAACTGTACTCCCCCTTTTAAAGTCAACTGTACTCCCCCTTTTAAAGACAACTGCACTCCCCCATTTAAAGTCAACTGTACTCCCCCATTTAAAGACAACTGTACTCCCCCTTTTAAAGACAACTGTACTCCCCCATTTAAAGACAACTGTGCACCCCCATTTAAAGACAACTGTACTCCCCCTTTTAAAGACAACTGTACTCCCCCTTTTAAAGACAACTGTACTCCCCCCCATTTAAAGACAACTGTACTCCCCCTTTTAAAGACAACTGTACTCCCCCATTTAAAGACAACTGTACTATCCCTTTTAAAGACAACTGTACTCCCCCATTTAAAGACAACTGTACTCCCCCTTTAAAGACAACTGTACTCCCCCTTTTAAAGACAACTGTACTCCCCCATTTAAAGACAACTGTACTCCCCCTTTTAAAGACAACTGTACTCCCCCATTTAAAGACAACTGTACTCCCCCTTTTAAAGACAACTGTGCTCCCCCATTTAAAAACAACTGTACTCCCCCATTTAAAGTCAACTGTACTCCCCCTTTTAAAGACAACTGTACTCCCGCATTTAAAGACAACTGTACACCCCCATTTAAAGACAACTGTACACCCCCATTTAAAGAAAACTGTACAACTTCAATTTAAAAACAAGTCGCGTAAGGCGAAATTACTACATTTAGTCAAGCTGTGGAACTCACAGAATGAAACTGAACGCACTGTATTTTTTCACAAAGACCGTAGTCCGCCGCTAGTGCAAAAGGCAGTGAAAGTGACGAGCCTGTTTAGCGCGGTAGCGGTTTCACTGTGCTGCATAGCACGCTTTACTGTACACCTCTCTTCGTTTTAACTTTCTGAGCGTGTTTTTAATCCAAACATATCATATCTATATGTTTTTGGAATCAGGAACCGACAAGGAATAAGATGAAATTGTTTTTAAAACGATTTCGGAAATTTAATTTTAATCATAGTTTTTATACTTTTAATTTTCAGAGCTTGTTTATAATCCGAATATAACATATTTATATGTTTTGGGAATCAAAACATGATAAAGAATAAAATAAAAGTAATTTTGGATCATTTTATAAAAAAATTATTTTAATTACAATTTTTAGATTTTTAATGACCAAAGTCATTAATTAATTGTTAAGCCTCCATGCTGAAATGCAATACCGAAGTCCGGCCTTCGTCGAAGATTGCTTGGCCAAAATTTCAATCAATTTGATTGAAAAATGAAGGTGTGACAGTGCCGCCTCAACTTTTACAAAAAGCCGGATATGACGTCATAAAAGACATTTATCGAAAAAAAGAAAAAATGTCTGGGGATATCATACCCAGGAACTCTCATGTAAAATTTCATAAAGATCGGTCCAGTAGTTTACTCTGAATCGCTCTACACACACACACGCACAGACACAGACAGACACACACACACACACACACACACACACACACACACACACACACACACACACACACACACACACACACACACACACATACATGATTGATTAATTGATTGATTTTACAGACACACAGTCAAGCTTGTAATTTCTCTTTTAGAGATGAATAAAGATTATTGTATTGTATTGTATTGTATCACCACGACCCTCGTCTCGATTCCCCCTCTATGTTAAAACATTTAGTCAAAACTTGACTAAATGTAATGAACATATGGCCCAATTATACTCAATTCAGGTTGTCCGTACTTTTGAGGACTGACTTGTGACAAAAGTTGTGCATCTGAATCAGTGACTGCAGCTGCGGGCGTAGAAAAGATAACGTGCACTGTGTCGGAGAGTGTATCATGTTTTGTATGGAAAGCCGTTTGGCTCATAACCTATACGCGCGTAATAAATAATTCATACGCGCGTAATAAATAATTCATACGCGCGTAAGAAATGATTCATACGCGCGTACTAAATAATTAATACGCGCGTAATGATTGATTCATACACGTGTAATAAATAATTCACACACGTGTAAGAAATGATTAAATACACGTGTAATAAATATTTCATGCGCGTGTAAGAAATGATTAAATACACGTGTAATAAATATTTCATGCACGTGTAAGAAATGATTAAATACACGTGCAGGAAATAGTTTATACGCGTGTAAGAAATGATTAAATACACGTGTAGGAAAAGATTTAAATACACGTGTATTTTAATCATTAGATACACCTGTAATAAATTAAAACTTGAATCGGAAAATATACGACTTGCAAAGCAACAACTCTCGTCTATTCTACTTCCGGTTCGCGCGCGATTGATCTCTCAAAATGGCGACGCCGCTAGAGGGGATTTTTTTGGATCAGACCCGCCGAAAGGTGAACCATTGCATCAATTTGTTGCAAACCTTCTAAAGTGACATTGACGTTTGCCGCTTCCGCCATCTTGAGCTGTAAGCGTGCAAAGCGAGGCGATGAAGACGCATAGAGTGTTTTTCATGTGGATTCCCAGTCCGAGTTTTTAAGTCGCTTAACCACGTGACTCCTGCATTTTTAACCGGCTTGTATGAAATATTTATTACACGCGTATTTATTCATTTCTTACACGTGTATGAAAAATGTATTACACGTGTATTTAATCATGTCTTACACGTGTAAGAAATGATGAAATACACGTGTAAAACATTGTTCATACACGTGTAAGAAATGATTAAATACGCGCGTAATAAATAATTCATACGCGCGTAATAAATAATTCATACGCGCGTAATAAATAATTCATACGCGCGTAAGAAATGATTCATACGCGCGTACTAAATAATTAATACGCGCGTAATGATTGATTCATACACGTGTAATAAATAATTCATACACGTGTAAGAAATGATTAAATACACGTGTAATAAATAATTACACGTGTATTTAAACATTTCTTACACGCGCATGAAATGTTAATTACACGTGTTTTTAATCATTTCTTACACGAGTATGAAATATTTATTACACGTGTATTTAATCATTATGCTATTCCATAGCATAAGAAAAAAGATAAATTACACGTGCAATAAGAAATAAATACACGTGTATTAATCATTTATTACGCGTGTATTTATGTTTTATTACACGTGTAATGGTTATGAGCCAAACGGCTTTCCATAGTTTTGCAGCTATCGCGCCAGGCGTGATCGATCCGATGAAGACCGGTGATCCTGACTAAGGAGCGCGAGGATCCAGGCGGCGCGTGGTCGCCGGGAAGGGAGAGGTCCTTCACTAATCTTCAGTGTGCGTGCGAATTCATTTTTGAGGTCTGTCCATCCGTAACTGCCTGATCTTTACTCATTGGTGTGTAAATACACGCCAAAATGTATGTATTTACTTATTCAGCCATAAATATAAAAATATTCTACATAAATAAAAAGCCAATAAGCCTACAAAACCGCTCTAGTCCAACCATATTCCGCGTACACAATCTTTACTTCCATCCCCATTTTGAAATATCGCAACAACAGACTTCCAGATATATAACACGATCATATGTGTTCTCTGTTTGCATGTTTGTCCAGTGTCTTGTCCCCACATAAAGCATATTAACTCTACCTGTCCCAAGATAGGCCAATTGGTTCTAAGAGGACGTTAAAACTAATTATCATCACGCCAAAACCGACAGCACAAATGGATGAACAAATACAACATTGTTTCAACCGAACTGCATTGGGCTTGCTTGGGTTCTATGTGGTCGTGTTTTGAAAGCTTCTTCTGTGTCTGTGGCTACCTTTTCAATCAATCAATCAATCAATATGAGGCTTATATCGCGCGTATTCCGTGGGTACAGTTCTAAGCGCAGGGATTTATTTTTTTATTTTTATTTTTATTTTATGCAATTTATATCGCGCACATATTCAAGGCGCAGGGATTTATTCATGCCGTGTGAGATGGAATTTTTTTTTTACACAATACATCACGCATTCACATCGGCCAGCAGATCGCAGCCATTTCGGCGCATATCCTACTTTTCACGGCCTATTATTCCAAGTCACACGGGTATTTTGGTGGACATTTTTATCTATGCCTATACAATTTTGCCAGGAAAGACCCTTTTGTCAATCGTGGGATCTTTAACGTGCACACCCCAATGTAGTGTACACGAAGGGACCTCGGTTTTTCGTCTCATCCGAAAGACTAGCACTTGAACCCACCACCTAGGTTAGGAAAGGGGGGAGAAAATTGCTAACGCCCTGACCCAGGGTCGAACTCGCAACCTCTCGCTTCCGAGCACAAGTGCGTTACCACTCGGCCACCCAAGACCTTTTAAAATCCTTTTTCTTTTGTTTAACACTGATAGCCAGGCAGCTTAGCGATATGATGGGGACCGACTTGACAAAAGTGTCAAACTTTGTGAGGCAATTCTGTAGACCCTACTTATTAATTTTTTGCTAGGCCCCATCAAATTTGGCCAATGAAGCCCAGTCATGTGACGCCATCAATTTTTCCATAGCATTAATAAAGGAAAATACTGCATAGTCATGTCTAAGCAAGATGTTTTAAAAATGTAAAGGCAATATGATCAATTCAATGAATAAAATCAGAAAAGGATACATTTAAAATAATTTTTTAATCAATAAACATTCATATTTTTGCGAGATATTTGTTTATGGTTTGACAAAACTCAAAAATACTCCCCAAAAATCATGTCGCGACATTGTACGTAACTTGCTTCCATAGTATCAGTGAACATGACAATTAAACATTAATTTGTTTCAGAAATATTAGTGTTTATAACTGCTTATTCAGCCCCTTAAAGTTTTCAACAGTTAGGAAAACGTCTTTAAAGCAATTCTGGCATGTACATCGGCAACCGCAGCTGGTACGAGTATGTGGATATCCATTGATCTATTTGTCACAGCTGCACTTGCACCGTCTTGTGCATTGCCATCCAGCTTTCCTGCAACCACATGTGGTGCCACATCCTCTTGCACCCTTGCATGCACATTTGACTAGTTGTCTGCAAGCTTCAAATGCTATTGGCAGTGTCGTCCAAAAAGGGAGCCAAGCCTTGCTGTCCCTATCCAGAGTCCAGCCGCATCCCTCTGGAGATGGTGCTTCTGGCTGGGCCTGGTCAGCAGTGGTCCAAATGCTTGCCTGGTAGACAGCACGGTTTGAATGCTGTAATAATGCTCCCTGTGTGGGAGGGAGGGCTTCCATCATCATCTTGTCTCTGTGGCAAAACAGCTCTCTGCGGGCCTCATCAACAGAGCTCAGCTGGCTGGTTTTGTCATACAGGACAACTGTGAAGCGTTCCAGCAATTTGAAGGGGTGGCTGTTCAACTCCATGGCAACGAAAGGATTCTCTGCAATGAACCTAAAGGCCTCTGTTGCTGCAGGATAACATTTCCATGCAGCCCATGCAGACAGTTTTCCTTTGCCAAAAAAGGCAGAGACCGTGTCGCAACCGGTGAAGCTGAGGAAACTGGGGAGGGCTGTAGACGTTTCCTCTCCAAAGGCTAGAGCAATGGCATTGATGTGAAAGTACGTGAAATTCTTTCCTGTTACGAAAGCAATCCAAATCTCTGCCGCTGGACACATTGCTTGAAGCTTACGGAACTTTCCAATGATGATGACGATGACGTCAGTGTCCACAGTGCGAACTAAGCAAGCACAGGACCCAGTCTGCAGTGCATTTTGCAGATGCAGCAGTATCTTTGTGTCTGCTTCCTCATGATCATTGTCTGGCATGCTGTGATCCATTCCTCTGATGAGAACATTCTGGCCTGATGTAATGACAACTACTTTTCCATCGGGGAACTGAGCTGTGGCAACTTTCTCTGACAGGAAGGCAAAGAGTTTTTGTTTGTTGTCTGAGTCCTTGAGAAACTCTTACCATTTTCCAGGGATCTTGTTTTGACCAGCAACTTTTCTCCTGATTCCGTTACCTCTCTTCTCTCGTGCACTCTCTTTAATACTGCTGCTGTGATATGTGTCCCACACCACATCCACTCTGTCAGCACCTCCCCGGCAATTGGTGTCTGATGTATGGAAGGAAAACATCATTGGCATAATCTTCAAACGTTGAGATTCCAGCAGTCGGGAGGAAGTGTAAAACGGCAGTGCCATCCAGAATCTTTGTGTCGAAAGTACTCGGGGGGTCAAGCTGCTCTGATGCTGGTGTCTGCTCAATGGAAGAAAGTAGACCTGCATCGAGCTCTACAACATCCAATTCTCCAACTGAGCTGTCTGCCTCTGCCACATGCTGAAGACAAGCTGCCAGATGATCAGTGTCATCATCAAGGTCTTGTGTCTCAAGTGAACCCGGAGTGTCTGTATCAGGTGCGTGTATCAGGCACTTCAGCAAGTCTGACTTTTTGCCCAGGCGCAGTTTTCCTCTGTCTGAAAGAGATGGGTTATTTTCGTGCTGGAAAAAGGTAGCCACATCCGTTTCCCTGTTTTGAGCCACAATGTACAGCTGTGAAAAAAGGCTGACATCAGCCTTCAAAGTTGCTATTTTGCCAGCTTGTTTCGATTTTTCCTTTGGTGTTGGACACTTGAAGAGTGGAAGGGAGTTTTTCTTGATGGGGTCATGAATTGATCGAGTGCAGTCTACCAAAACTGACTGGTGGTACTCATCATACTGGCTCTTTCCAAGTTGTTTCCACTGTACGGACAGTGTTGGTCACTGATTCATTCATCACATCACAAGTATCCAGCATCAACAGTTCTGCAGTGTCATTCATGAAGGGATTGCCCATATCACTGATAGTCTTGGCAAGGCTCAAAACTTGCCCTCTGAAGCTCTGTTGAGTTGATAGACCTTCCTCATGGTGATAGTGCATCTCAGATCCCTCAGAGAGACTTGCTTCAAACTCCTTCAGCATTCTTGCTTGTTCCGGTCCTGCAAGCATCCACTTTCGAAATGCTGACGGGTTTTCAGTGAGTCCAACAGCACCACCAGACCCTTTCACAATAACCATTGTGCATCATAAATCTACCACCAGCTAGGCAGATTATGTCACTCAGTTTTGAGAGTTCCAACTTGCCACTTACTATTTCATCATTTCCATCTAACGGCGATTTTCCTTATTCTCGGAGTGCGAAACCTCAAAAATGGCATTTTGCCCCGTACATGCTGTCAGTATGACCTGTGCACGTGGGGCCTAGCAAAAATTGAAAGTATTTTGGATGAAGATAGCTAGGAAAAAATGTCACACTTTTGTCAGATCTGTCCCCATGATCCGGTCAAAAAATCGACGTAAGGTGCCTAGCTATGAGTCTTATATTGTGACAGAGATATCCATTGTGACATAGATGAGGAATCGGCACTGGTCACAGAACTCGTGGCGGTAAGGGGGGGGGGGGGGGGGGGCATGCCTGTCTGCTGCAAAATGTTGGGTCGATGGCGGCCCACTCCTTGACAGGGTCCGGCATCTTCACGCCGCGTGTGACCGTGGCTCAGCCACCGCAGCCATCCTCTGTCTGAGACGGAGTTTTTCTTCTCTCTCTCTCTCTCTCTCTCTCTCTCTCTCTGCCCCTCTCAGTGTCTGTCTATGCCTCTCTCTCTCTCTCTCTCTCTCTCTCTCTCTCTCTCTCTCTCTCTTTCTCTCTCTGTGCCCCTCTCAGTGTGTGTGTGTGTGTGTGTGTCTCTCTCTCTCTCTCTCTCTCTCTCTCTCTCTCTCTCTCTCTCTCTCTCTTGTGTGTGTTGTATTGAGTGCGAACGTGATTGCAGGCATGCGGCGCGCGTGTGTGTGCGAGTCGACTTTTCTTTTCCTTTGTATTATATTGACATACATGTACATTTCAATGTTCTATCATGCATTATGTATTCGTATAGGTAATGTTGTAATTAGTAATACTGTATGATTGAGATTGACAATTGTCCTTTTATTGTCTTTATCCAAGCGAAGCGAGCGAAGCAAGCGAAGCTAGGTTGGTCCCACACTAGAGTTGATTTCAACCAAATGATGTGTGTGTGTGTGTTAGAACCCCTAAAACTTTCACAGTTTTGACTCGACTACAACACAAATTGGCACAGGCAATGTTATTGATCCCAGGAAGGTTTTAAGACATAAATCGTTTTGATCCGACATCGACAACGGCAGTTACAAGCGCTTCCAATTTCTAAGTCATAACAAAGAAGGAGGTCAAACCCAGGTCAAGAAGACAATCAAAACTCATGACGTCAAACTCATGACATCATTCTCTTCAACACAAGGAGCTGAATTCAAAATGTTATGACATCTTCGAGGGCCCCAAAGGGTTTAAAATCGTGATCGTGATTGGCGTTTTTTGACCTTTCTGTGACCGTGATTGCCGAAATTTCCATTTCTGTGATCGTGATGGGACTTTGCCCGTGATCCGTGATGACAAAAAAATCAAGTCTCGTGAACGTGATCGTCATTTGTTTTCGTGATCGTGATGGGCATTATTGCAAAGCATTTTATTTTCAACTTACATTTTTCACAGCTGTATCACTCTATGATCCTCTATTCGTCAAGGAGCCAATCCCGACTGAAGGGAAGCAACAACACATTCACAAAAAAAGAGATCCAATCAGAAGGCAAATTGCAAAAGTCTGTCAAACTTCATCCAATGGAAGGGCTTCGTGCAAAAGTTTTGAGTGTATTCAGTCAAATTCGAATTCGAAGATCAAAAATGGCGTGCAGCGGTACCGTTACATTTTGTGGATTCAAGCCAGACCAAAGCAGGCGGCGAGAATGCCTTCCTTGGTGGAAAGGTCAGGCTACGGGTCGGTCTTTCCGAAGACGAAATATCAAGGTAATGGTATGTTGATCTATGTTGCTCTATGACTGTTTTGAATGTAGGCAAAGATCTTG
Organism: Littorina saxatilis; assembly: GCF_037325665.1. Taxonomy (NCBI): domain Eukaryota; kingdom Metazoa; phylum Mollusca; class Gastropoda; order Littorinimorpha; family Littorinidae; genus Littorina; species Littorina saxatilis. The sequence goes on along the minus strand of NC_090258.1, from coordinate 3,608,871 downwards.
AAATTTGTTCAAGATCTTTGAGTTTGAGTGAGATCATTGACATTGTCGACATTGCCACGTCCGGCTGTCACTCGCTCAGTGTGACCTCGACTGGCTCGATATCGAGAGTCTGCGTGTAGCCAAAACCGAAACTAGAAATGTGTTTTTCATCCCAGCAACGGACGTGGACACGCTTGGCATATATTCTAATTCTAGTAATTGTCGCTTCTTTGCATTAAGCTTGGATTTATTTTAGCGCCTGTAAACTTTAATATCAACAATGGGTTAAATTCAGAAACAATGGCGGGGAGACGTGCCAGTTTGGGTCACTTGATCCTCATGAGTCATGTCAAACTCAAAGACGATCAAAGTCATGTTCGTTGGGGATTTTGTCAGGCATGCTACTTTTCCGGTAATTGCCGGAAATCCGATAAACCCGCCGTTTTCAAAATCCGGTAAAGTCAAATTTATTCCGGTGAAGTCAAAAAATTTCCGCAAAAACGATCCGTGTGAATATCGCGCAACGCGACCGGGCGCCGGTCTCAATGAAGCCAGCGCACAGTAATGTTGTTTTCATCAGTTTGAAGGTGTGTTGAATGGTGGTGGGGGGAGGCTAAAATGGGATTTTTAACAAGATCACAACACTATTACAGCCCTGAAAATGATGCCCAGAATGCACCAGATTGCACAGATTTTAACCGTTTTTTTGAAAAATATTCCGGGGGTGCATGCCCCCGGACCCCCCTAGTTGGCTCGCCTGCTTCACAGGCTCAGGCTTGTGGCTTCGCCACTGGCACTGCGCGCTTCTTTCAGGTAAAACCATTTTTGGCCTGTAGCATTCCTGTTTGTGTTTCAAAGCCATGAAACCAAACGATGGTGTACCTCAAATTGAATGGCAAAGTTGAAAATAAAGAACCCATATATGTACTTTGATTTCAATCCACGCAATAGTTTTTGAGAAAATGGGTTTACAAGATTTAGCTCTGGAAATGTGAAATTGTGCAAGTATATGTATATTCATCTTTGTGAGTAAGGGTGTGGGAGTTGAATGTGTATGAGTGGAGAGAGAGAGAGAGAGAGAGAGAGAGAGAGAGAGAGAGAGAGAGAGAGAGAGAGAGAGAGAGAGAGAGAGAGAGAGAGAGAAAACAATGAAAACAACATTCTTGTTACTGATTACAAATCATGATATGTATTTCTATGTGTGTATGAAAGAGAATTCAAAAAATAATAATAATAAAGTGCAACAGTTCTCACTTTGTGTTGAATAAACAATAGATCCAGAGGAGCGAATACTGTGTGGTTGTGTTTGCTTTGACACGTGCTTTCTGTACATGCAACTTTTACCGTGACCGTGATTTGCCACTGGTGTTCGTGATCGTGAAAACAAAAATCAAGGTAACTGTGATCGTGAAAGCTAAAATTTCCCTTCCCGTGATCGTGATGATACCCCCCCTTTGGGGCCCTCATCTTCCATGACGTCAAACTTGAGGATTCCATTTCCAAGCTAAAGTCTTTGTGTACATCAAATCTGGTGGTAGCACGAGATGTTGTAAGAGACACCGTGAATTACTTGCAATCCTGGTGAGTTGGTTGATATGATGGACGACGACAACGACAACAACAACAACAACAACAACAACAACACCTCCACCACCAACAACAAAAAAAACAACAACACTACCACCACCACCACTAACAACAACAACAACAACAACAACTACAACGACACCACCACCACAACCACCACAACTACCAACAACGAGATGTTGTAAGAGACACCGTGAATTACTTGCAATCCTGGTGAGTTGGTTGATATGATGGACGACGAAAGCGAAGCGAGCGAAGCGAGCGAAGCTAGGTTGGTCCCACACTAGAGTTGATTTCAACCAAATGATGTACATGTGTGTGTGTGTGTGTACAACAACAACAACAACAACAACAACAACACCTCCACCACCACCAACAAAAAAAAACAACACCACCACCACCACCACTAACAAGAACAACAACAACAACAACTACAACGACACCACCACCACAACCACCAACAACAAAAATCCATTAAAAACCGTTATTTTCCATTTCTCAACCGATTTTTATGAACATTTGTGAAAAGGTCCGTTGTCCCTTACTGAAGATATCGAGATGTTGGACGAGACTTCGTTATTTACTTGTAATCAGGTAATCTAGGTGTACATCAAATCTCGTAGCACGAGATGTTGGACGAGACTTCGTCATTTGCTTGTAATCAGGTAATCTTGGTATACATGAAATCTGGTAGCACGAGATGTTGGACGAGACTTCGTTATTTACTTGTAATCAGGTAATCTAGGTGTACATCATATCTCGTAGCACGAGATGTTGGACGAGACTTCGTCATTTGCTTGTAATCGCTCTCTCTCTCTCTCTCTCTCTCTCTCTCTCTCTCTCTCTCTCTCTCTCTCTCTCTCTCTCTCTCTCTCTCTCTCTCTCTCTCTCTCTGCCAAACATATATGCATTTACCATCCAAAGCACTGCATTTTCCGAGGAAAGATATCATCATAAACAGAGAGAGAGAGAGAGAGAGAGAGAGAGAGAGAGAGAGAGAGAGAGAGAGAGAGAGAGATAGAGTAAACAAGTATGAAACAATAACAACAAAACAACAACAAGAACATTACACACAAAAAAGGACAGTATTGTCATCAAAACAACAACAACAACAAACACAACAGCCACAACAACAACCACAACAACTGACAAGATTTCTAGGTGTGGAACCTCTCTCTCTCTCTCTCTCTCTCTCTCTCTCTCTCTCTCTCCTCTCTCTCTCTCTCTCTCTCTCTCTCTCTCAATGATGGCTCCTTCGCTTGGGGTATGCAGTGCCAGGCACTGCACTTCTACTTAATTTTTATGTCTTAGTTTAGCAGGGACAGATTGTAAGACTAGGCGTGAGCCTAAAATCTCCATCCTTGAGTAATAAAGTTCGTTCGTTCGTTCGTTCGTTCGTTCGTTCGTTCGTTCTCTCTCTCTCTCTCTCTCTCTCTCTCTCTCTCTCTCTCTCTCTCTCCCTCCCTCCCTCCCTCCCTACCTCCTCTCTCTCTCTCTCTCTCTGTCTCTCTCTCTCTCTCTCTCTCTCTCTCTCTCTCTCTCTCTCTCTCTCTCTCTCTCTCTCTCTCTCTCTCTCTCTCTCTGTATCGGGCTAACCAGTTCAGTGCCATGACTCCAGTGTTCACGACCTCGACCCTTTCAGTCGCCTAATCGCCCGGTTCACTGCAGTCGAAGTCGGAGGGGGGTGGGGGGAGTGGAGGGAAGGTTTGGCATGGCTTTTTTTTCTTCTTTTTTTTTCTAAGCAATGGCAGTAGAACGCCCTTTGTCAAGACCTCCTTGAAGTCATCAAAGAAACTACAATGGGAAGAAGGATAACTTCCTCATTGGGCATGCTTAGAAATGAGAATGGCTAAATATGAGTTATTCCCCTTTGCTGCATGCTGATCAGGCTGTCTCTTGCTTTGTTATGACTAGTACAGTCGATCTTTCTCATGTTGTGACTTGCTTTATTTTCACATTTTCGGTATTTAAAACAGCAAACACACACACACACACACACACACACACACACACACACACACACACACACATACACTGAAGAAGTTTCCATTCTGATTCGGTTATTTTATTTGGTGCTATATGTTTGCTTCACATTGTTTCTTCTTTTACATTGCTTGAGGTATCCCAATTCGCTAAACACATCCATAATGCATGCATGGCTCATTCAAAAGAGGGCAACTGAACAACTGATGCCCAATAGCAATAAATACTGAACAACTGAACAATAAATAGCAATAAATGATGACAGTGCCAAGTTTTTAAGTACAAAGTGAAATCATGTGACTGGACAAAGGCACAATTACAAAATACAAATAAAAAAATCGTGGCCCATTTTAAATTAAGTTCTCAGCTCATGGGGAAGCATAAGATGACCCTAGAAACCGAAATTAGGAGACCTCCCGCCCCCAGGGCAGACTAAAAAAAAAAAGGGGGGGGGGGGGGCTAATTTGTGAAAAAGTATAAAAGGAATCAAAAACTGTATACATGTATTTAGTTAATACCCCAAAAATTGTATAGTATATACAATGTCAGACCCTAAAGAAAGTTTGTTAGTCATTGCTTAGGCAAAACAAAGCAAAATAGTCTGTTTACGGTATCCCGACCAACCCTATTTTTCCCCGCCAACCCTAGACCTTTTTTTTGGCATTTGGAGAAAAAAAAAAAAAAAATCAATTTTGTTCCTGTTTTTTTTGCAAAATAATTTAAAAAGATGGTTATAAAAAAAAAATTAAGAAAAGCCGACCTACCGACCCTCTTTTTGTGTGCCTATGTTACTGTAAACAGACCAAAAGGTACATCAAAAACAACACACCAGGGATGCTACTCTCCCCTTAAAAATAGCCATGAGTCATAGGTGTGACGTTTGAATCTTTTAGCTAAATAAAACCATAGGCAATTGATCGGAAATATCAGGAAAAATCTTACAAGTTTATTATTTGTTTGCTTGGACCAATCCTCTTGCCGAAGTGTTTTACAGTAAAAATTGATTTTACGTCAAAAATATCACAGGAATATCGAATGTTGAGGTAAGGCTGGGATAGCCAAGTTCAAGAATAACGGAAGGTGACTGTTGAATGAATCTTTTTGAAAATGTATAAAAATATAGATGGTAGGCAATTCAAAATTAAAAAAAAGGAGTCTCTCGGAGCATGGACTTTTGAGTCAAAAATTAAAGAAGGCTCTATGAGCCGAAGTACATGTTTTGTCTTTTGTCTTTTTTTTATTTTGAATTCCCTACGATCTATATTTTGATACAATTTTGGACCCTCTTTGTACGGAGAGAGTTGGCAATTGTTAATCACATTCTCTCATCTCAACTCTCCTTCGGCTCCTTGGTAACATGCGTTCCGTCTCTGCCAGGATTGGACACAGCAGCAGATAACCGGTAAATATGTAACAGGCATAAATGGCAAAATAGCTCGCCTCACCTGATAATATATGAGATAACTGTTCTATTACAAAGTCTTTCTTGGGAGGCTTGGCTAATTTACTCGCTCGTTTTACACGGGGTTCCATCGTTTTCTTTTCTAATCGGAAAACCTTGCTCCTCAGTTTGTTGACCTTCTGCCGAAGTTCCGCTTCACGAGGGGATGGGGAGGATGACGACTTTGATGCTTTACATCCTATGTCCTCCAGGATCGCCTGAATGTCATCTAAAAAAGAAAACACACACACAAAACACACATAAAATAACATAACCATAACAAGTTACAACCTGGAAGAAATTAAAACATGTGTAATTCAATCACAAAATGAAAATAAACAATAGCGTAGGAGGGCAGGCCAGAAATGAAGTGTATTAGCAACTATGGATACGATGTGGAACAATGATGGAATTGACCTTGTTTGGTACTGAATGGGTGAGGCCATTAGAACTGTACCCACGGAATACGCGCTATATAAGCTTTATATTGATTGATTGATTGATTGATTAGGACAACAGTACCAGGTAAACTCCTCACACACCATGCCTCTTTCTTTCTTTATTTATTTGGTGTTTAACGTCGTTTTCAACCACCAAGCTTATATCGCGACGGGGAAAGGGGGGGGGGGGGGGGGGGGGGGTGGGAATACTAATAGAGCCACTTAATTGTTTCTTGTTACACCATGCCTCTAACAGGATATGTTTCCCATCTTTACGTGTGGGAACTACAGGTACAATTTCATCCATCCATGCATCCGCCCTATACAGCTTCTTCTTCTTCTGCGTTCGTGGGCTGAAACTCCCACGTGCACTCATTTATTTGCACAAGTGGAATTTTATGTGTATGACCGTTTTTACTCCGCCATTTAGGCAGCCATACGCCGCTTTCGGAGGAAGCATGCGGGGTATTTTTGTGTTTCTAAAACCCACCGAACTCTGACATGGATTACAGGATCTTTTTCGTGCGTACTTGGTCTTGTGCTTGCGTGTACACATGAAGGGGGATAAGTCACTAGCAGGTCTGCACATAAGTTGACCTGGGAGATCGGAAACATCTCCACACTTAACCCACCAGGCGGCCGCGACCGGGATTCGAACCCTCGACCTTCCGAGTTAATAGACCGACGTCTTACCACCCCGCCACAGCGCCCGTCACCCTATACAGCAATTATCAACTATGTAATGGATGGGTTTAAACATTTTTTGATGTCAGGGTGTTCTTCATGGTTAAAAATCTCTTACCTGGTTGAACAATTTGTGCATCAGGCGACAGGTCGGTGCTGGCTTCATTTGTAGCTACCCTTTGTGATGGTGGCTTCCTCCCACTAGCAACCTGCAAATTGCACAGCTCTTTAACTGACAAACTCACAACCAACACCCAGTCACAATGAAACATTTCTCCCAATTTCATGGCATTGGTCTTAGGCCACACAAAAAAGTGTATGTTTCTGGTAAGGCAAAACAAAAAATAATCTGTTTACGGTATCCGGACCGACCCTATTTTTTTTCCCACCGGCCCTAGACTTTTTGGGGGCATTAAAAAATAAAATAAAAATATTCAGATGGCTAAAATACAAAACTAAAAAGCCGACCTACCGACGCTATTTTTGGGGGGCCTATGTTACCTTAAACAGACTTTTTTGTGACCTAACATGACTAAAGGTGGAGATTTTTTTTCTAAACTTTTTTTTTTAAACCATCTTTTTAACTATTTTGTTGAAAAACAGGAAAACAATTGATTTTCGAATACCCCTTTTATTTTTGAAAATGCAAAAAAAAAAGTCTAGGGTCGTCGGGAAAACATAGGTAGGGTCAGGTGACCAGAAACATACAACTTTTTTGTTGTTGACGCCGACCGTATACCTTTTTTGCCATTTGGGGCTGTTTTTTTGCAAAATAAGTTCATCTTATCATCATAATCAAGACGTCGATCCAAAATAAGTAACTTTTTTTTGTTGGCCTTATCATTTTTTTGCGCTAAATGCAAACAGGCATTATTTGATGGGAACAATGCTGTTGTTTTCAATTCTTACATCAGCCTCAAACTTGTCATTACTCAACCTGCATTTAATAGTGTGCTTCTTTGGTTTGCAAAAACCTAAAACCAATAAATAAATAACCTTCGGTGGTGGATTGGGCACTGCAAACAATGTTGGGACAGCATTCCACACAAGTGATCCTCTCTGCAGGATTGTTTTACTGGTTGGCCTCAAAGTGATCAGTACAAAGCTTGAGACCTTGAACATCAGCTGGCTGCAGCTTTTCAAAGTCCTCTCGCCTTGTGAATTGCATCCATATTCTGCACCTAGTTTGACAATAAAAACAACAATGTTATTGTTAAACTAAGCAAAAAGGAAAGGCAAAAAAAGCTAAATCAGATCTTCAGTCTAAATCTAACGCTCTGCCTGAACGCAAAACGGATGAGTGATGTACCTTTGTACTGTAGTTTTCCCGTAAGCAAGGTTTAATAAAGGTTTCGGCAAATATGCCCACGGGTTTGTCATCAAGTGTAAACTGTTGTTTTGTATGGTACTGACTGCTGTCTCACACTCACAGTCGTAAGTACTCGCTGACGCTGTAGTCTACTGAGTGAGTTGACTCGAGCCATTGCCATTCTCATTCTGAAGAAGGTAAACCTGATGAAATAATCACTGCACAACCCACCTTTTTTCTTCTGTAGGGAACTTGTGGAAAGTTTTCCCGAAGCAGCTCTGTTTGTAACGGGCGTTCTTGCAACAAAAAGCCGAGCACAATTTACCACCACCTCGCACACGATCGGTACCTACGCGATCCGCCATTTTGTTTTCGCCGCCAGCATGTGACTAGGGACGATAACCCACAAACACTTTTTCGCATTTTCTTCGCAAGTTCCACGTCTTCCTTATGTACAGTGTTTGAAGTCAGTGAGGCCGCTCAACTGAATGTGAGGGTGTCACATCTAAATCAAGTCAGTGCTGTCACGGGAAGATGTCATGCATGCGCCGCCTACACTGACCGACTGGTCGTGAGGCTGGCTAATGCATCCTGTCCAAGTAAAATCACCGTAGATTCAGTCCTGAACTGAGTGAAACGGCATAATTATGCGTCTGTGGATACTCAGTGGCAACTGAACAACAACAACAACAACAAATGACAGCAACAACAACAACAACAAATGACAGCAACAACAACAACAACAAATCAACAACGACGACAACAACAACAACAACAACAACAACAAATGACAGCAACAACAACAACAACAACAACAACAACAACAAATGACAGCAACAACAACAAATGACAGCAACAACAACAACAACAACAAATGACAACAACGACAACAAATGGCAGCAACAACAACGACAACAACAAATGACAACAACAACAACAACAAATGACAACAACAACAACAACAAATGACAGCAACAACAACAACAACAAATGACAGCAACAACAACAACAACAACAAATGACAACAACGACGACAACAAATGACAGCAACAACAACAACAAATGACAGCAACAACAACAACAACAACAACAAATGACAGCAACAACAACAACAAATGACAGCAACAACAACAACAACAACAAATGACAGCAACAACAACAACAAATGACAGCAACAACAACAACAAATGACAGCAACAACAAAAACAAATGACAGCAACAACAACAACAACAACAACAACAAATGACAGCAACAACAACAAATGACAGCAACAACAACAACAACAACAACAAAAACAAATGACAGCAACAACAACAACAAATGACAGCAACAACAACAACAAATGACAGCAACAACAACAAATGACAGCAACAACAACAACAAATGACAGCAGCAACAACAACAACAACAACAAATGACAGCAACAACAACAAATGACAGCAACAACAACAAATGACAGCAACAACAACAAATGACAGCAACAACAACAACAAATGACAGCAACAACAACAACAAATGACAGCAACAACAACAACAACAACAACAACAAATGACAGCAACAACAACAAATGACAGCAACAACAACAAATGACAGCAACAACAACAAATGACAGCAACAACAACAACAAATGACAGCAGCAACAACAACAACAACAACAAATGACAGCAACAACAACAAATGGCAGCAACAACAACAACAACAACAACAACAAATGACAGCAGCAACAACAACAACAACAACAACAAATGACAGCAACAACAACAACAAATGACAGCAACAACAACAACAACAACAACAAATGACAGCAACAACAACAACAACAAATGACAGCAACAACAACAACAACAACAAATGACAGCAACAACAACAAATGACAGCAACAACAACAACAACAACAACAACAAATGACAACAACAAACTGAATCCAAAAAGAGTCAAAGGAAAAATGTTGTTTTCTTGTTTACATAGTACATGTATTATATGGCTTGAATTGAGTCGTGATTTGCGAAAACTGGCCAGACCTTCTTCAAATCTCTTGATACGCCGCGCCTTACATGCCGCCGTACACACAGATCCCCTGTCCGCTTCCATCCAGTCAGACAACCCACAGCCACGTCCCAGACCCTAAAAACAGCCACATTCACACTCAGTCCACACCACAGAACTTAGATCTGATATAAGTTCTGTGGTCCACACACACACACCGCCACTCCAGTCTCTCTCTCTCTCCCCTCTCTCTCTCTCTCTCTCTCTCTCTCTCGGCGTTCTCTATCATTTATCCGCCTTCATCATCCTCACGCACAATGCCGTTCTCCTGTTCTGCATTCGCAGTCTGGCTCGATCGCCATCATTGCAAAGATACAGTGGAACCCCGCTGTAAAGACCGCAAAAACATGGTTGGAAGGAATCTTAAAATGGAGGTATATTGAAAGATAATACGTGTAATATGAACACAACACCACAAAAAAGCGGCGCTTTGGGGGTCTGAGTGTAGGTGAATTGAGGTAGACTATTCCGCGACAGAAACTTGGGGAGGGGGGGAGGGGGGGGGGGTGGGTTATTATTGTTTATCGCCTCTTCAGCATTTTAATTAATGCTGTCCGAAACCGATGCAAGTGGGGGGGGGGGGGGGAGGGGGACACACCAAGGTGTGACTTGAAAATCCGGGGTGGAGTTCTAATTCGAGGAGAAAGGGGAGGGAGCGGGGTCTAAAAAAAAAAGAGGGATTCATTGTATTAAGTGTTCTGTTGCGGTAGAAAAGCTCTGGCAATAGCACAGCTAGTGCTGTTATGGCGGGCCGGCTGAATCCAAAGTGAAAGTCTGCGCTCCGAGCCGGGTTGTTAGCCAACATTGCTTTTCATTCAAAGCCGCAACGTTGCTCGCTTGCCTCCAATGCACGGTGCACGAGGCTGTTTGCACGCGCACGCCATCACTCCCCTGCCACTGCCTTCACTGACATAGTTAGTGGAGAACCGACATCAGTCTCCCTCTCAGTAGTGTGTCAGTGAGGAATGAAACACACTACAGCAGACTGACAACACCACACTCTCTCAACACAGCTTACGCAGCCGGATATGTGTTCCCACACGTCAGCGAGGCAGGCGAACTAGTGCGGGGGTCATAATATTAAGATGGTTACACCGATCAGTAAAAGCTCATCGGGGCACTACAACCAACTTGACTGTTGGGAGCATAGTTGTAACTGACGCACTATATAACTATAGTTACAATACACTTTAGCCGTGTGAACATGTGTGGGGGCATAACAACTTAACAAGATAGTTACACTGACGGTAACTTATCATCTAATCACAAACAACTTGACTGTGTGGAGCACAGTTGTAACGGCGCACTATAACTATCTAGTTACAATACAATTTAGCCGTGGGAACATGACAGTGTGGGAGGCATAACAACTTAAGAAGATAATTACACTGACGGTAACTTATCATCTACTCACAAACAACTTGACTGCGTGGAACACAGTTGTAACGCGCTATACATAACTATATAATTACAATCACAAGTGAATGAAATACTATCTAGGTAATAGACTTCTGTTACAAAACAATTTAGCCATGTGAACACGTGTGGGGGCCATAACAAGATAGTTACACCGATCACTGAAGCTCATCGACTCACAAACATATTGCCTGCACACAGCTTTACAACTACACATAACTTGACCTGTGTCATTTTGATTTTTCGCGTACGAGATTTTTACTGGAAGTACAAAAATTGGGGAGTAATTTTTTCTTGCCTTGGGGAGTTCTTCTCTCGTACGAAAGGTGTACTCGGAGTAAGAATTTCGTACGAAATTTTTACTCCGGAGTAAATAATTATTTCGTGGAGTAACTGAGAATTTCGTGTTACACCGGCAAACACCGATGAAAACATCAACAACAAACGCTGTTGCATCTATAGATATATTTAGACTAAAGTTGTGGCGACTCATTCAGAGCTTCCTAACCTTGCAAAGTAGGCCACAACAGAAGTACGAATCAGTCACTGCCCGGCCGGTGTAACTGACACTAGTTCAGTGTCAGAAACTCGGGGACCAACCCTATCTTAAATGTTATGGTTATCATGATCATCACTGACCTGGGAGCACGTACAGGGTTAGTGTGTTTACTTGGACGGACTGACTGGACTGACGAAGTGTCAAAGGTAGCATGTTAACTTGAAAATTGAAAATCTAACCCAAATTTAGAAAACAACACAACTGGCAAATATGTAGATTAAAACAGCAACAACAACACGTACACGCACACAACAATAACAACAACACACATACACACTAAAACAAAGCACATCAGCATACAAAGCACATCAGCATCAACAACCTTGACAGCGATAGCCGAGTCTAATCAAGTGCCACTTCCACACCGGGTACAGCGGCGCTGTGCACGGCGAGTGTCAGTTGTGCCGAGACAGAGCAACATATAGTCCCCCTGACAACACCCAGACCTTTGCTGTCAACTGACATCTCGAGATCACAACCAGGCCTTGACAATCCGTTTGCTATGCCACAGCACACGAACAGGAAAAATGAGAGAGAGAGAGAGAGAGAGAGAGAGAGAGGGGAGGGGACACCGTGGGCAGACAGAGAGAGACTGAGATAGGGAGACAGAGAGAGGGAGACAGAGAGAGGGAGACAGAGAGACAGACACTGAGACTGACAGAAGAGAGAGAGAGAGAGAGACAGACAGACAGACAGAGAGAGACAGACAGACAGACAGACAGCCAGACAGCGAGAGGCGGGGGGAGGAGGGGGGGGGGGTAAAAGAAGCTGAGACAACTCACCAAAACATTTGCTACCTTTCTTCCACAGCGTACGAGCAAAAAACCTATACGGCACATCTGAATTTATGTATATGACGAGAAAGAGAGAGAGAGAGAGAGAGAGAGAGAGAGAGAGAGAGAGAGAGAGAGAGAGAGAGAGAGAGGGAGAAAGAGAGAGGTGTTAATGGGAGAAGTTGGGCGGTTTCAGTGCCGATTGTACTTCAATTGGTTTAAACACAATTTTATTCAAAATACATGACATGAAACAATTGACAAAAATGCAGCTAGGACACGAACTCAAGCAAATGCTTATTTGACGTGACCATTAACAATGCTAAGTTACACAAGTTTTCATGATGGTGGACAACACAATTATTTAACCAGAAGAACAAAATGTAGGAAGGGGGTATGGGGAACTTAATCAAAACAGGAGGATCTACAGAGAAAAAAACAAGTCGCGTAAGGCGAAATTACAACATTTAGTCAAGCTGTCGAACTAACAGAATGAAACTGAACTCACTGCATTTTTACACCAAGAGCGTATACTCGTAGCATCGTCAGTCCACCGCTCGATGCAAAGGCAGTGAAATTGACAAGAAGAGCGGGGTAGTAGTTGCGCTGAGAAGGATAGCACGCTTTTCTTTATATCTATTCTTTTTAACTTTCTGAGCGTGATTTTAATCCAAACATATCACATCTATCTGTTTTTGGAATCAGGAACCCACAAGGAATAAGATGAAAGTGTTTTTAAATCGATTTCGGAAATTTTATTTTAATAATAATTTTTATATTTTTAATTTTCAGAGCTTGTTTTTAATCCGAATATAACATATTTATATGTTTTTGGAATCAGAAAGTGATGAAGAATAAGATGAACGTAAATTTGGATCGTTTTAAAAACAATTTTTTTTTTTTACAATTTTTAGATTTTTAATGACCAAAGTCATTAATTAATTTTTAAGCCACCATGCTGAAATGCAATACCGAAGTCCGGCCTTCGTCGAAGATTGCTTGGCCAAAATTTCAATCAATTTGATTAAAAAATGAGGGTGTGACAGTGCCGCCTCAACTTTTACAAAAAGCCGGATATGACGTCATCAAAGACATTTATCGAAAAAATGAAAAAATGTCCGGGGATATCATTCCCAGGAACTCTCATGTAAAATTTCATAAAGATCGGTCCAGTAGTTTGGACTGAATCGCTCTACACACACACACGCACAGACAGACACACACACACACACACACACACACACACACATACACCACGACCCTCGTCTCGATTCCCCCTCTACGTTAAAACATTTAGTCAAAACTTGACTAAATGTAACAAAAACCCAATGATAATTATTACTTCTGTTATTATGTGCTTCAGTTACCCGGTAATTAGCGGCACAATTAGTGATCGTTGCTACTACAACGTGGCAACACTGAGACAAGTGACAAGCCACAAGCAGTCTTATCTATTTGCACGGATATGAACACGGATACCAACACAAAACTCAGAACTTGAGTCGACGGGCGACATATCCTGCCAATTATCTCCCTTGATCTCTCTTGCACAAGACACTTGTTTCCACTTGGCCTATTTGTTTTAGAGTTGGGAGATTTTACAGGAATGAATCTAAAAATCGAAAAACATTGTCAGTGTTGCGTGTGTACCCAGCATATTCAGATGTCTGGAATATTCCGATAAAAAAGACTCGTCATATATATATATAACACCACTCGTCGTCACTGTTTCGAAAAACAGACGAACGCGCACGAAGAACTTGGCGTAGATCTGGACCGAAATTGGAAAGTGGTGACCGTGACGGGATGTGACGTCACCACTTCAACAAACTCGCGAAGATCGGAACTCACGAACTTTTGACGAAGGCAAATCTGGATGTCTCTAATAACTATGTTAATTCAAGTTATGCACTCGCGTGAACAAGAAACTGTCGAGCTTCACAGATGTCGTCGTTGGGTAGTTTTGGGTTTGCTTTACTACCATAGGAGGATTTTTGAACTGTAAATGCACTCAGCTGCAACAAAAACGCAAAACGAAGGCTGTGAGCTGCACTGTGCCTTTAAGGTTTGCATGGCAGTACTAACAAGGAACTTAGTCGATAAATATCGACAGGGGGCCGACAAATGGTTTAAATGGGAAATGTGTGTATATGGGTGTGGGTTTGAAACAAACAAACAAACCAACCCTTGTGAACCCCGGGCCGCAGGCCTTCGATGTAGTGATTGAAAAAAAAGGATGTTCTCAAATGGTTCAATTCTCATTTGGTCTGATTCTCAAATGGTACCGGTATACTCCCCCCCCCCCCCCCTGGCCGCAGGCCTAGGAGTAAAATTTTATAGACACTGACCTTCTTCCCAGGGGTCATTGACCCAGTTTTAGCTATGAGAGGTGGTTCGCCCAGAGGCTGTAGAGTATACTGGGGCGGTCTCTTTGATGTCTTGAGAGGAAACTTGGCCAGGGTAGTACATGCACCAGAACTGGTGGACACCAAGGACAAACATGAAATCGAAGCAGTTTGCTTTCAGAGAGAACGGTCGTCAGCAACTCAAACTTCTCTGTTTTCTTTTTTTTTTTAAATCTGACTTTCTTTGTGGCCCCCTGACTCCGCCCCCCTCCCTCTGTAAGGACCCCCCTCCACAAGGACCGATTTTTGTCAACATTTTAAAGGTCGCTAGAGAGGGGTTCCACTGTATGACCTAACCGCTGCTGGCAGACGGCCTCAATCTTCACGCGCAAAGACGAGATTAATAGGTGCTCGGTTTTGGTATTTTGAATTACATTACATTAAACCTTTGTTGGGTTTCATGGTCATGGCAACAGCCATAATAATATTACATGATGTATAATATCATATTTCAGCATATGTGAATTACATGTCATCATACTAAACTGTCATACATTTTTATTCCTACATTATTCTGATTGATCACAACCAAACCTACTATCATTGGACACATCCAAATGCAAGCGCCTGTTCTTGACAATTTCTCTCTGATCTAAATATAAAATCAGTGCAATTTCCTGGGTCGGGCTTTGCCACAGACACTCACGGTTTGGCCTGTAGGTAAAATGTACAATGTATTTTCTGATTTGTGCACAAAAGCTTTTTTTCTTTTTTCTTTTTTTTAACATAACAATGTTTAATGTCACTGTATGTTTAAAAGACCATGGTCATATTTGTAAAAAAAAATGTTAAATTAGAAAATAAATAACATTTTGGTTCATGATTTTTCCTACACCTGTGCTAAAAATAAGAAATAAAAATGTCGGGTATATAAGTCACTCAAATACAACTAGGTATGAATGGCTCGGTTTGAGTTTGTTGCAGTTGACCCTGCACAATGCGACATATCATGTTTTTGTTGAACAATTTTGACGTCACCCCTCCCATAGGGTGACGTATTTCACAACTTCCTGTGTTACACAAACTCTGTGATGACCAATTTTGACGTCACCCCTCCCATAGGGTGACGGATTTCACAACTTTCTACAGATGAACAATTTTGACGTCACCCCTCCCATAGGGTGACGGATGTCACAACTTCCTGTGTACACAAACTGATGACGTATTTCACAACAAAATGGCGCTGCCCATGGTCAACCTCGAAACTATCCGTATAGAATGGGGGCGTCCTCGCCCCCATAATAATAAGCTCACTAATGATCGAGCGGCCACAAGAGATCACGGCTATTATACAACATACAAGTGACAACTCACAAGCAGTCTTTTTGTTGTCCATTTAATTGCTATGCCACAGACTACGAGCCCGGAAAAAAGACGAGCCCGAAAAAAAAATGACGGAAGAGAGTAAACCAAACCCAAAATACACTAAAGTTATCATGGCGGTACCGAGCTCACTAATAAGCGGTCAAAAGTGATCATGGCTACTACAACAACATAACGGACAATAGGCCTAAGCGCGAGCGACGTCGGTGTTTAGGGCTCGGTCCTTGAGTCAAAAGCCAAACTCCACTAAACACAGGCCATAGATGTGTCTGCACAGGCCTACATGCTCCGGGCCGGGTCAATGCGTGACCCACTAGGGGCAAGCGGTGTCTGTGTGGCAGTCAACGGCACAGCGGCGAGTCATACTCTGAGCCCTGTGCCGTGTATGTCGTCCACCGACCCCTCGTAGGCATGCGTGCCTGTCGGCTGCCTCAACCAAATCAAACCTCTCTAGCTAGTACTTCATTTCTATTCAGCCCACCGGTTTCGTCTACCATCTAAAGTGTATGTGTGTGTAAACTCGATCTACGTGGACACTACCAAGCTCTGTGAAGTAATCTCAACTGACCTATCGCAGGATGTAAAGTGTTCTTTTCGTCACCTGCATGTGATCTTGATGTACTCTACTCTACAGCCAGCCATGCGGGTTGCATGCCTGTTTGTCTCTCTAGCTGCTAAGCTTATTACTTTTTGTGTGGTTTGCCCCAAACGCTGCCGGGATATTCAGAGATCTATTTCTGTGAGCCCATCTCGATTCTGTCTGTAGGCACACGGTTTCGTCCACCAGTTCCAGTAAACAAGCGTCAAATTTGTGGGATCTGTTGATTAAAAATAGTTTCATCTCGTGTGCCTATGGCCTTGAACCGCACGGGTCACGGGCCGTCACGACAAGATGCAGGGGAATCCCTCCTGTGACATCATCCCAGCTGTAAGAGCGGAGCTCTCTACACCGCTTTCATGTTTTGTTTGTATACATTGTAGGAACGCCGCTCCAGCAAATAGGACGCGACGTGTGCGTCGATTTACTCCACAAGAAGCCGCCAAAAGTGCAATTTTGTGACCGGGTGCTGTCTGCTTTGTTAAAGTCTATGGGATAAAGGTACAGGTGGAGAACGCAGTTTCATTTTATCGCGTTGACATTATAACCGTGAGTCTGCCTTGTAGTCGCAAAGCGGACACTGGAAGAAGGTAGCCCAGCAGACGAGAAACATGTGCCGCCAGTTGGACGAGACGAGGCCACCGCACTACCCTTGCAAGACGTTAGTGTGTTGCAGACTGAGAGAGGCAGACATGGCTGTAAGTGATGGGAATATATGTTTGTTTGTTTAACTTTTCTTCTGTATGTGTATGTTCTGATTTGTAGCTTTTATTATTTTCTTCGGATAACAGTTGAATGTAAATCGCCGACAGCTGTCGTGTCTGATTGTTCTTAGTGCCATGTGCCCTGCTCAGCCAATCGCAGCTCGCATTCTGAGGCCAGATAGCTTGTTTGGCCAATCGGAAGCCAGAACGCGACGATGTGCTTCGCTGGGTGTACGACACATTTCGTGAACTAATTTGCCCCAACTTCAAACATCGTTTTACTTTTATAAAAACGTCGATTAATTGTGCACACCGGTGCAGTGCATTACAGTAATACTTAAACTTACGAGTTTTATTCATTTCGCCCATCTTTTTTGGCTTTATTGCACAGAAAATTAGCTCGCAAGACACCAACCATCAGTGCGGTTCGTGTTGCTATATTTAGCGTCCGATCAAAAGGTGGTGTTGCGTTGGGGCCGCTCGTTTCTGTCAAGGGCTGAGAAAGGCTGGCTGGGTACTACTTGCAACCAACACGGGGTTTCGAAGAAAATATTAAAAGCATTTGATTGCAAATACACCACATAAATATCGTCTCACAATGGTATTTTGGCCAGATAAGTCGCCGTTTGTCAAGATATTGGGTTGTCTGGGTAGCGGTTGTATCGAAAGTGGAAAATTCATTTCTGCAGCGGAGGAATGTAACGTATAAATCCGCCGCCGTGTTATTGCGGTTTTTTCTTGAAAGAAAAGGGTAATATTGACAAAATATGCAATTTGAATCAATCTATGGCCCCAGAAAAGTATGTTGGTATCGCCAGTTCGGGTGATGTACATGCAGATTCCCATAATGACCGAGAACAAAAATATCAAAAACCGCACACCTCCCTCTTCCTCGCTTTGTTGTCACACACGGAATAAATAATCTGCATACTGTACACGCAGTTCTGGCCGCCATTTTGGTGGCAGCCATTTGCAATGAAAAACATTATTTAGAAGCAATTATTGGAGTATGATTTTTCAAATTTTGACAGGTAAGACATGAATTGTTGTTTATCGGTCATTAGGGAGCTTGAAACGGAGCCAAATGTAGACTGAGGGGGTCGAAGTAAGTGTTAATCGTGGGGTTGTCGTTCGTGCGATTTTTGCAGTTTTCGCGCAGAAAGTTTCACAAGTGAGCCACGGTTTGTTTACAAATAACATTATTTGCAGACGGGATATAAATGTATGATTTGGGTGTGGAATAAGAACGACCCATATGGATTATGTATAACGATTCTTTTCTTCGTTTAGTGAGAGGGGTTTGGCAAAATAATGTATCTTGGAAGGGTACCCCCCTAATCTGCGCACCTGTTTCGCATCCCTCATTTTTCGTTAGATATAAACTTATGGAGAGTTAAATGTACGTGGATGTTGTTTTCTATGGTTATTTGGTAATGTGTGTTGATCATACTGTAGTTTCTGCCGTTGTTGTCGTGACATTTTTGGGAAAACCCCTCTTGTTTGTTTTGAAAACAAACCCACTTCCGCTTTTGTAACTGGGCAGAATTTTATCAAATGGGGAGTTTTTTGTGTACGTAACTGGGTAATTCATCAAGAGTATTGTCGTTGAGTTATTTCTAAGCGTATTTTGCTCGTTATTGATTATGTTTTGGCCAGCAGTAACCGTGATATTTGTACGTAAG
Source organism: Littorina saxatilis (assembly GCF_037325665.1). Lineage (NCBI taxonomy): Eukaryota > Metazoa > Mollusca > Gastropoda > Littorinimorpha > Littorinidae > Littorina > Littorina saxatilis. The sequence continues at coordinate 3,589,940 of NC_090258.1, read as the reverse complement.
ATAGCCTAGCCTAAATGTTAGTGTTTAGTGGAACCTTGATCAACCATCATGGCGTTGACTCGTTCAGACGTTGCAAATCAAATGTGCATTGTTTTATGGAATTGTTTGCGTTCACTTTCTCTCACCCTTCCCTCTTCTATTTATTTTGACAAAGTTAGTATATGGAGGAGGATCCTAATCAAACAGTAACACCATAAAACCAGGACTGTTGAAGAATGAAACTGAGGCGAAAGTCAGGCATATGGTCGATCTGATATTAGGATAGTATTAGTTAATATCACAAAAATCAGACAACCATAATAGAACCAATAATGTTAATGATCAGGACAGTTTACATGTAATGAGCTTTATGACTCAAAATATTTATAAGTATTTTCATATATTGCAATTTATCTCATGATGAAATGTGCAGAGGCTTCTTACAAATTTGTTTTCATCTCTATGCTTGTCAATTACACATTAACATGCTTCCATTTGAAACTTCGAGGTCTTCATCGGGGATTGACGCCCGACCAAAGGTGATTGAAGCCCGACGGAGCGAAGCGACGGAGGGCTTCAATTAGACTTTGGGAGGGCGTCAATCCCCGATGAAGACCGAGAAGTTTCAAATGGAAGCGTGTTAATCAACTTAATGTTATTGTAATTCAATCTGATGACGATCTCTTTCCTGCTTTCATGCGATGGTAAACAGACAGAATTGGTTCTGTTCTGTTCACACACTACTTTCAGTCCACCTACCTGCAAGGGTCAAGTCCCAAGAAATATGTCTCTGTATTCCTATCGTATCACTCTCCTCCTGTTTTGTTTTCTTTCACATACATTTTCCCATCTTTTTTGACGGGTTTCTGGACAGCAAACTCAAACCAACTTCTTTTCATCACAAAAGCGATCTTTGGAATTGACTGACGTAGTCCAAAAGAATTAATGCATCAACTTACGTCACGTATTCGACGTCATCACTTCGCATACCTTATGGTCTCGGTATTTCGTTGGTACTTCATATTTCCTACTTGTAAAATGACCCTCAAAGCTAACCGAGACTATAGTTGAGGTTGTATCAATGCGCCTCGCTAGCAGGTTGTTAATGGATTTTTTAGCGAGTGGCTATCGACAATTAGTCACCGGTAATTTTTAATGAGTTGGGGCATTCTGACCAATCACAGGATCTGTTTCATTAAAACGCAAACTTGATTGAATTACAATTTATCTTATCTTTCAAATGTTTGGTCAAGATTTTTATTTTGTTTGTTGTAGGGATCACATCACATGGTGTACGTAGTTTCTAGTGCTGCAGTATTTTTACAATTACTGGTTAAAATTTGTACAGCTTCTAAGTTCTATGATATAGTATTAGTACTACTATTACTATTGAAGACATTCTTCAAAATATCAGTCAGTGAAACTGGTCGCGACTTGCTGGTTGATACTTCATTGTTACTGAGTTGGGTTTTTTTTTATTACCATTATACCAATCATAGTTTCATATCTTTGTTGTAAGTTGTAACTGTATTCTTAAACTTATAAGTTATAAAAAGATTAAAAAGGAAACCAGTAACGAACTATAATGATAATAAGAGATCAGTTACATAGATAGTTGTATGACTATGAGTTCTTGAAAAAGATGGTAAATTTGACCAAACGAAGTCTGAGCTACACTCAATGATTAGTAGAGGAGCAGAGTTTACAAGTGCACCATGTGTCATAGGTGAATACATCTGAAATGGACCGTGACGCACAAGAAACCTATTCAGCGAGTCAAACTTGAAGGGCTGCATTGAGATTACTTACTACTGCTCCACCTTATTCACAGTGAAATGTTTCTCACTTTCTGTCAGCCTTGTCTCCGACATCAAAACACATACACACAATATGATATGATTTAGTGGCAATTCACATTCTAAGCTCAGACTATGTTGCATCATACTCATAGTATCTTCTTCGGAAAGCAAATTTCGGGGGGGGGTTACATGCCCCTGGACCACCCTTGTCAGTCGGGATGCTTTGAACCTTCCATCATTAGAATTTGGTTGAGAGGGTCAAATTAAGAATTGTCTTCCTCTCCAAGGCTGAACCCTGAAAATGTACATGAAACATTTTACGGAAAATTAGAAATGAAAAAATGCCTTGCAAGTGAAATTGATTGTGAACATTAGTATTAGTAGAGGGACACACTTTTCAGCATAGTGGTTCCGAATCTTGGTCATCATAGGCTTTGCCGTTGTTTAGTAGGGTATTTCTCTTCTGTAAAAGTAAAACTGACCCGTGTAACTTGCTCAATGCTGCGATTTAACTGGCCGTTTTTTCCCACTTACTTTGACAGAGTGACTGGTTTCTACGAGAGATCAGATTTATATTTGGTTGAAAATCTTATACATAATTCAGTCTTGAGAATCTTCCTGCTTTTGGAGGAATTCCACTTTTTTTGGCTCCTTTTTAAAAAACATTTTTTTTTACCTCACCTGGTATGTTTGGTGGACCAGTATGAAAAGCTGAACACCTGATGTTCATTGTGAAGCAGTAAACATCACCATGGTCATGTATGAACCCTTATTTGTATTCTTTTTAGTCAAGGACAAGACAATCTCGGGGAATAATCATATTTTTCTCCTTTTGAAAGGTGAACCCTTTTTTTTTTAGCCATTTTGTTGTTATTTCTGAGAGTGAGAACTAGTACAACAGTGAATTCTCTCATTTGCTTGTGACTGTGAACCCCCTGTTTGTGAAATGACAGACTGTTGCTTTTTCATTTGCAGGTGGGCAATGAGACGAAGATATTACTCAGCTACCTGGATCACTTTCCCCATCCCTCCAGCTGCCCATGTGCAGGTGGCTGCTCAGCTGTGAAATGTACGAAGGCAAAAATATTCACTACTCCCCGGTGGACAACAAACCTCTCTGTTCCTTCAGCCAGAAACAATGCAACCAACGGCGTCTCAATGGATATGGATTCTGCGTTCGCCACATCTTGGAGGATCCGACGGCGCCGTTCCGAAGATGTGCGTATGTGGCAAAGTCCAGTCAGCACCTGTGTACTCAGGCCATTCCTTATGGAGAATCGCGCCAGTAAGTACAAATATTTGTCTTCTCTTTCGTTTGTTTCAGGGATTTTGTGTGTGTGTGTTTTGTTTAAGGTTTTTGTTGCACGACAAAATTCAAGGTGTTGAGTCTTGAGATGTCTATAACTTTTATAACTATAACTGTATAAGGTGCTGTTACTCTAAGTGTAATGACTCGTTCAGATAAGACGATTTGGACTTGAATTTTTGTGTGCATTATTTACTTTTACTTTTGTGGATCCTTTTCACATCTTGTACAATTAGGTATTCCAAAGTGCTCTTCGCGGGTGGCAAAAAGTGATGCCGAGTGTGATTTTTCACTGGTTTTTAAATTTAACTTGTTCAAACTCGCCGGAATGAGATGAAATCAGAAATGAATAAAAAGAATACACCAAGATGATAATTGATTCTTCATAGTTACTTTAATACAAAAATAAAGTATTAGATTCAAAATCTAACATTTGAAATACGCGTGTGAAAATGGTTGCAAAGTTGTGCTTTTCTGACGTCGGAACGAAGTTTTCGCTGTGTTGTTTTGACCCCAACCGGGAAAACTCCGTTCGCGGAGATAAGCCATTAAAATTAGCAACAACCCGCTACTAAGGACATAAAGAGGAAAGATTAAGCTTTCCGACGATATCAATATTATTTTGATTGGCTTCCGTTTAAGAGTAATATTATCTAGTTTAAAACTTCGCTCGAAAATTTTGCCATCTCAGAACGAACAATATCCGGTTTTATGCATGCGAATGGCAAGGTCGGAGTTTGAACTTTCACCTGGTCTATTTTCATACTGATGCAACCAACGGCTTGCTTCCGCGAGGACCGAAAACGAGGCAACCCGTTTTTCTCGTTGTCGAGTACGCCGTGTAATGGCGGCGTTTGACGAAGATCAAGCGATGGCACGTCACGGTCACGAAAGTTCGATTTTGCACCCAAAATTTGAGGAACCATTCGATCCAGATTGTCTAGAAGGTAAGCATATATATGTCTTACAATGTGTTCTCTTTCAATTCTTTAAGATATATTTGCTTATTTAAAAAAAACACGGGGATTGACGAACCGAGTTGATAGCAGACGAAGTACAGTGTTTGTGAAGGTGGGAGTTGTGAACTTCTCGGCACGCTGTATTTTTACAGTGAGGAAAATAAAGCATTATGACTCAAGGAATAAAGTCTTGAAACACAATTTTAACAATCTGTTCATTGATTTGAATCATTAACAAAGAGAATTACTAGAAATTAGCTTTTTTGCATGCGTGCTTGATAGTTGTCTTCTGGGTGATCTCCCTTATCTCCTTGTTTACATTTTGCGACGTGCAAACAACTTCGCTTTTTTTACGTCAAATAATTCCGTTTTCTTTTCTAACTATTGTGTTCACTTCTTTTTTTATTTCACTGTTGTAACAAAATTCCTTGAAAATGTGGTTGACTTACAATGGACATTAACCCCTTGACTGCCTTAGGACAGGTATACCCGTCATGCGCTTGTGCAGCCGCAGCGCCTTAGGACGGGTAAACCCGTCTTCTCCGTTTAGGAATTTTCCAGAAATGCTACGTCACTGCTGACACACAAATAGCAGCCAATGGCTTGGTGGGATACCTCATTCTCATGAATAAACATAAATGGTGACGCGTTTTTGCGTCTGAAGGCTATTTTCGGCCTTGGCGGGCAGGAAAGGGGAGAGAAAGCTTGACTCGTCAAAAAGGCTAACGGTGACTGTCGACCGGGCCCTAGAAGGGAAAAACAAAGACGGACTGACGCTACAGGCGGTGCAAATGATTATGGATACTGACAGGGGAAGGGGGAGATCTTCTTTCGGACGATTCGTTGGAAACAGGTAGATGACAGTGATTATGATCCTTTCTTGGAGCAAGCAAAACTGCCACTTGTGTTTGATCCACAGGCACCAGAAGATGCGCCGGACTGATTTTTCAAAAGTTCATATTTTAACATCATTATAAGCCAAACTAATTATTATTTCCATGTTTAGACACTAAAAACAGATTTTTGGTTCAATTTCCTTTAAAAATAACATGGGTTTTACTTACCTACCTACTGCCAGTTTGGAGCTAGAATTTTTTGTGAATTATTACACCCCGAACTCCAAAATTCCCTGGCAATCAGGAATGCACATAAGTACTAAGTTTTGATTGGCAGGGAAAGGGTTAAACTTTTCATGCACACTTTTTATTTTTATTTTATTTGTTTAAATTTTTTTCTTAATAAACTTTCCTTCTTCGAGTATGTATGTGTTGGAGTATGCGTTGGTGAGACATATAAATGCGTGTAATCATCACAAATTTGATGGCTTAATTTTCATCAAGTACGTTTTTGTGTCATCTGAGCATAAAACATCACATACCACCATACAATCATATTGTGTTCACTTCTTGAAATGGTAATTCTTAACTGTGCTAATGCCCTCCAACTTTTCCCTTCTCAATCTCAGATGATCGGTTCCAGAAACTGAAGGAGACATTTTTAATGACTGGCAGAGGGAGAAGACCAAGTCTTCCTCAGTTCCTGACTAACTTGATGGCAGGTGTTCAAACAAGCTTTAACTTAAGCTCCGGAGACTGATTTGCTGGGAGCAAGGCCATACAGTGAAGTAAGCATTCATATGGGAAAAAAAGAAGTTTTATCTTCAGTATATGATGGCACTGTTTAGTATTAGCTTCTGTTGACATTCATTTTTCTAAATAAGTGTTGCAACTTACATTCTCTCTCTCTCTCTCTCTCTGCATATTCTATGTATTCATATTGTTCTGCTATATTATGTTAATAATCTGATATTTTATGGTCTGTCACGTTTGATGTTCTGCATACATGTATACTATTTGTATGTATACTTTTTATTTCATTTCACACACCCCTTCATATGGGGCTATTGCCTTGCTAGATAAACAATCCATCCATCCATCCATCCATCCCCCCCTCTCTCTCTCTCTCTCTCTCTCTCTCTCTCTCTCTCTCTCTCTCTCTCTCTCTCTCTCTCTCTCTCTCTCTCTCTCTCTCTCTCTCTCTCTCTCTCTCTCTCTCTCTCTCTCTCTCTCTCTCTTCCCGCAGTGGGGCACTGCGGTTATGAAATTAAAGGCCCCTCCTGTTTTTGGAACCGCAGGAGCTTTCTAGTTTGCTGTTAGGTAGATTTTTGGTTCCTCTTTCCTGTCATGCTCTCTTTTTCTTCATGAATTCTTTTCTTTTTTCTGCCTTCTTGCTCATTCACCTGTATTTTTCCAAAAATCTCTTCTCTTGCCGCTTGTCTTGCGATTCATGTATAGTTTAATCTGTTAGTGTTCTGATGTAAGTCCAGCAGTAGATAGGTTAAGCCTATTTTAACATACTGGAAACTGGTAATCTTCCAGTAGGTATTAATTTAGTTTTACTAAAGCCTGCTGGGACACAAGTAATGGGTTAGTGCATTTGTAAACAGGAATCGCTTGACAAGTGGCCCCCTTCATCCCCCCCTTCCTCGTCCTGATATGGCTCTGCGTAGTCGGCTGGACGTTAAGCAACAAATAAACAAACAAACTCTCTGTCTCTGTCTCTGTCTCTCTGTCTCTGTCTCTCTCTCTCTCTCTCTCTCTCTCTCTCTCTCTCTCTCTCTCTCTCTCTGTCTCTCTCTCTCTCTCTCTCTCTCTCTCTCTCTCTCTCTCTCTCTCTCTCTCTCTCTCTCTCTCTCTCTCTCTCTCTCTCTCTCTCTCTCTCTCTCTCTCTCTCTCTCTCTCTCTCTCTCTCTCTCTCTCTCTCTCTCTCTCTCTCTCTCTCTCTCTCTCTCTCTCTCTCCTATCTCTCTCTCTCTCTCTCTCTCTCTCTCTCTCTCTCTCTCTCTCTCTCTCTCTCTCTCTCTCTCTCTCTCTCTCTCTCTCTCTCTCTCTCTCTCTCTCTCTCTCTCTCTCTCTCTCTCTCTCTCTCTCTCTCTCTCTCTCTCTCTCTCTCTCTCTCTCTCTCTCTCTAGCTAAGAAAAAAAAGTAAGCAGTGTATATGGGTGCGTCTCAGAATCTCGTCCTCTGTTTGTGACATTATCACCAAAAGTAAAATCTTCCCAGAAAACTTTGATAATACTATTTACACACTTCTCAGGGTGTACCTTTTCAGTTTAAACAAGAAAAAAATATAACATTGCCTTTAGTTTGCCATATGTTGAGCATTATTTGGACCATGTGTGCAAAATCACCCGTGTAACATGGAAAAAATAAAAGACAAAAAAACTGCATTTATAAGGCTGAAAACGACTTTTATTCAGTTATTATTGTTGAATCACAAGCCATTATAGAGTTCAATATGAAATGACTACATGCAAACAACAAAATAATGTTTTTTTCAATGTTCCATGCATTCGTCAAAATTTCAATACAAAAATGAAAATTAATTAATGATATCCTGATCAGAACATGTTGATACATGGCATTCATTCAGTCTTATTGACATTTAACCTTCACAATAGCATATATACAAAGATTTGTTGCTCTAAGACAAAATGTTAGAAAGTTATCCCAAAAGAATGCAAAATGGTCACCGATGTAACATGGAAACATCACTTTTGTAACAAAGAAACGGTTATGCTTTTTCCCACAAACTTTACTAAATGAAGCTGATTTTGCAACCAGATTCTTCTTAGGTAAAATGCCAAACACTAAAACAGGAACAGAAAGAAAAAAAGCTGGACAAAATCAAGAAAACTTTGCCCCAAAAAAGAGAAACATTAATGAAAAGTTCATCACCGACGTAACTCGGAAACGAACAACCAGACATGTATTATAAGGTTTGACATGAAGAATGCAAATGTTCAAAAGTGGTTCATTCAATTGTTAAGACAATAAACCAAAGGCATTGGTTACATATAGAACAGTTGCCACTTGCAGTTAATTAATTTATTTTAAAAGAAATAATGCCCCCTGGCATTGAAGGTGGGGTCACGAATCATGGTTGCATCAGATGCAGGGACTAAGGAAATATCATCGATCCCTGGAAAGCAATAGTAGTTCCCCTCCGGTTTCCTTCGAAGGAACGGTACCACCAGTTCATCAGGTCGAATCTCTTGCACCTGAAACATGCAAGTACCAGCGATTTCAACCAAAGATTGATGCAATATGTGTACTAGTTTCACTAACATGAATTTGTTTGATGTCTATCAAGATTTTGATGCATCCACATTCACTGGCTAAAAACAAAATAAAGTAATTATTTTGTTCAGACTTACCATTCCATTGAACATACAACTTTTACAATTAAAGAAAACATTGACACTTACCGTTCCTTTAAATGGATTTCGGAAATTTAATTTTGATCATAATTTTTTATATTTTTAATTTTCAGAGCTTGTTTTTAATCCAAATATAACATATTTATATGTTTTTGGAATCAAGAAATGATGTAAAATAAGATGAACGTAAATGTGGATCGTTTTATATAAAAACAAAAAATTATTACAATTTTCAGATTTTTAATGGCCAAAGTCATTAATTAATTTTTAAGCCACCAAGCTGAAATGCAATACCGAAGTCCGGCCTTCGTCGAAGATTGCTTTACAAAAATTTCAATCAATTTAATTGAAAAATGAGGGTGTGACAGTGCCGCCTCAACTTTTACAAAAAGCCGGATATGACGTCATCAAAAGTATTTGTCGAAAAAAAGAAAAAAACGTCCGGGGATATCATACCCAGGAACTCTCATGTCAAATTTCATAAAGATCGGTCAAGTAGTTTAGTCTGAATCGCTCTACACACACACACGCACAGACAGACAGACACACACACACACATACACCACGACCCTCGTTTCGATTCCCCCTCTATGTTAAAACATTTAGTCAAGTTTTGACTAGGTGAAATCGAAAGAAAAACTATTATTAACAAATGTTTAGCCTAATTTTTCACTTCATAGAATATCATAGCAGCAAAAACTCACCTTTTCTCAAGAACCTGGGGTGTTGATCACTGTCGTAACAAAATCACAGACTTCGGAAACATTCTCGAAATCTTTCTTCGCTGCTGGAAGCTGAACTATTTCTCTCTGTAACTGCGCATGCGTAGTCACCCGCACCTCTAAGTCACTACGCGCAAAATAGTTCTAATCTTTCTTCAAAACTCTGAACATTATTTGCAAAACCGTTCACCATCGTAACTGAATTTTGAAGAAGCATGTCATATTGCGCAACTTTCAACTTAGTTTGCAGATGCAATTTTGAGAAAATAATACTTAAATAACATTTAGCTCAGCGATGTTCTATGCCCTTTCATGTCTAGATCGTGTTGAAGATGAATATGCAAATTCTAAAGTTCAAATTTAGGACTTGTTGCTGTTGCACGCGTGCGGAAACCTATGTTACGACAGTGATGGCAAACTTTCAAGCGATTAATTTCGTTTAAAAAAACAATTCTGTGGACAAAATAACATTTCAACTGTCAAGTACACTTAAACCAAACACACATAACAAGAATAGCAGTCCTTGGACATTCTAAACGATTCTTGTAGTGAGGTACAAAACTAGTTGATGGTTCATGTCACAGATCAGACCTCCATTTTTCACGCATTTAATCATTTCTTTCGCAAAACAACCTTCATAATAATCATGCAAAATACTCAGTTTTGTTTGTACTATTTCTTTATTCATTTTACTTCTCAAAAATACCAATATCATGATTTAAAATTCAGTATGTTTCAATTGTGGGCTAATTTGATTATGGCACACACAAAAGGATCAGTTTCTGAGACGCACCCATATACATGTGTTTGTGTGCAGGTATCTGTTTGGTTCTGTCGGCTGCTTTGTGACTCTTCATATCCAGAAGGTGTGAAGGCACTGATCCAGAAGACTGAAAAATCCTTCAACAACATTGCTGTTTCAGCTGATGCTACATTCTTGAAAGAGATCTCTTATGTGAACATGATAAACAAAGAACTTGATGATGTTGGCATTGACTGGTTAAATGTGCATTCATGTTCTCAATTTTTAGGAACAGGTATCCGACTGACAAACCAAATTGTGATTGCACTTGAACAATTTAGAAAGAAAGAACATGTAAAACATGATTTTGCTTCTGAATGGTTGAATGTGTTAGGGGAGGGGATTGAAATGTTCTAGATCACAGATTGCTAAGTCTGAAGAGAAAAGTATGATGTAGTACAAAACCTTAAGCAAAGTTAAAGATAGGCGCCCTGAAGAACTTGAGAAGTTTTTTGGTTCATGAATTTAGTGTGCAGTCAAACAGTTGCCAAGGAAGAAGTGTTTCCAACAAGAATCTGGGCAGCTCAAACCAGGAGCAAGAGAAGTTAGTAAATCACAGCACAGTTGAACCAGCAGGAATACTTGACAGTAGGGAAGAAAACCAGCATAGCATTAGCAGTTTGCAAGTTCAACATTCAGCTGCTACAATGGTTACGCTGGAATACCACAAAATACTACAGGAAGAGAAAGAAAAGGCAGAAAAAAAGCTTGAACATTTGGAGTATATTGTAGGTGGTGCAAATCTGACTACCACTTGGCAAACTAAGGACTTTGCTGATTTGACTAATGCTAAAGAAAAACTGGACTTTTCTCAAACAAGTGCATGCCAGTTTTAGTCAAGAAACTACAGCAAGAGAACAGAAATGTGAAGGAAAGCTTATCAGGAGTGAGAAACTCCAAACTCTACAGAAGAAGTGCAAATTTCAAAGCTACCCACCAAGGAGATCTTGTGCTAAAAAAATATTCTTGAGCAAGAACTAAACATTTCAAAAGAGGAAGCTTTATCACTGACGGCAGAAAAAGTTGCTGTGCAACAATAATCTTCAAAGCTGAGGCAGAAAATTGAGCTTTTACAAAGTCAACTTGCAAGCATGACAGAGTAAGCTAATCAAGACATACTTTTTCATTTAGAAATGTTTTTTTATTTTTTTTATTTTTTACCTCAGATAAAAAACAGTTATGGTCTCAACGGAAGAAAAGACGTTCATTGTCTTGTTTGCTGTTCTGACAGTTCATTAAAAACTGATCATTTTGGTATAAGGTACTTGCATTAGCTTAAACATTGAACCATTTTGAAGAAGCCAAAATTCACGTTTTGTACAAAATATCTGTTTTTTCAAGACATTGCTGTTTTCATTAAGCATGTAGAAATCCAATTGTGTATCATTTATAAAGAGCTTTTAATGCTGAACAAATGGATACCAAAAACAGCTTTGTAACTTTTAAAGCAAGAAAGTTATGGCAGACCAAAAATGACTACTTAAAGTACTTAGTCGTCATTTTTCTCGACTTGACAAAACAGCACTTTTGGCATTTTTGATCAAAGATATCGTATTAACCAGTTGTCAGATGGAGTTGAAAAAAATTAGGCTTAGATATCATATCCTGCTCTTCCTAGAAAATGTATTACAATGAAAATGCATTGTATGATTTAGAGATGAAAGAGTTAGAAAATTGGCTCTTGCCCAGTTGTTTTGAGTAGCAGAGGGCTTATTTTGCTATATTGTGCCATTTTTGTAGCTCTGTATCTCTATTACGATGTATTTCCTGTCAATGTATTTTGCATTATCAATCTGAAAAGTATATACAGTATTCATAAACTCATTTTTGGACTCATGTAATTTTATTTGTGTGCTGGAGGCATGTCTGAATGTGCGGAAGAATGATGTGCAAAAAATACGGGGAAAAAATCATAAATTTTTTTTTTCCAGCCCACCTTAAAAAAAAAGTATTCCTGTGCTCAGAATGAAAAACTATTTGTTTAACTAAGTTTCATATGGGTTATTCAAAATTTGAAAATCACTTTGGAATACCTAGTACAATATAACAAAGAGTCTAATTCTGATTGATTTTTGCATCATTTTAGTTGTGTTGAAGGTATGAAGCCAATTTGTAGTTTACCACGACTCCAGTTTCACTTCTTTTGTATTAGGTTGTGCTTGCAGCACTTAGTAGGAACTGGTACCGTACACAAGCTTTTGCTTCCATTCAGTTGTTCTGTAGAAGGTATTTTGATGCAGATTATGCTGTTGAATTTGAGAGTAACAGAAAGGTCTACTCCGTCTCTGTTCACAGGTACTGCAACAATCACATGCAAGTGCTGGGTATGCTGCCAAGACGAGAACGCAAACCGAAAAAGGAAAAGGATAAAGACAAGGACAAAGATAAAGACAAGGACAAGGATAACGTGACGACAGCATCCGATAGCAACAAAATGACCTTCGGAGATCGACTAAAGTCCAAAAAACTGAGCATGTCCAAAACGGCAAACTCCCCCCTGTTGGGTAAAGTGCTTAACCCAGTGGATGACCCTGATGACCCCTACGCCTTTCACGATGCTATCCCCGAGGGGTCGCCAGTGTCGAGTTCCCAGATGGGCGGGATGAGTGGAGGTCTTGCGGACATGGCGTCCAGGTCTCCCTACCCCCAGTCCCTGCCCTCCCCCTCGCAGTCCCGCACACCAGGGGACATGATGGGGGGAGGGGGGTTGTCCAAAGCCAAGCTGTACCCAGAGCTGGCAGAAAAACTGGAAAAGGTGCGCATGACCCAAGAGACCAAGCCCACCAAGTCTCGTGCCCGAATCTCTCGTACCATGAACAAACTGCAGACAAAAATCGCCCAGAACAAAATCAAGGACAAACTGCGCAAGTCGCAGGAGTCGAGTCAGGCTGAGTTTAGCCCCAGTCAGGTGGCCAGTCCTGAGCGCATGGCGTTGAACGCAGCCACCGCTGCTTTGCTGCATTCAGGGATTGTGGGCTCTGACTTTGGAGCTGTTGCAGGTTCTGACGCCAATTCCATCGGCTTGAGTCCCAGCCATCTGCATCCTTTGACGTTACCAGGTCTGGGTTTACCTGGGATTGACGGTGGCAGTGGTAGAGGGGTGGGGGCGACTGGTTTGCCAGGCGCAGGGTCCCGTCTGTTGGGGATGGAGCGGTTGGCTGCGGAGAGTTTACCTCCACAGCTCTTGTCTTCTCTGCACCTCCTTCCCCCTCCTTACCCGGGGCCCCCTTTGCAGAGGGAGCAGCATTTCTCCCCCACACACGGACAGGTGGTAGGCCCGGGTCACAGCCCGATAGACAAGCCTCCTGTTACCACCACCCTGCCTTCCCACACCCCCGTCAGCCCTTTCTTGTCCTTCTCACAAGCGTCCTCGGTCTCCGCGCCTGTGGTCAGTCCTGCCCAGTCTCAGCCTCAACATGTACGGCAGCAGCGACCACTACCACACCCTCGTCAGCAACCATCACAGCAGCAGCCATCACATCAACCACAAGCCTCGCAGGCCGCTGTCTTCGCTGGTTTGCCCAAAGAATTATGGTCTTCTCCTCACCACCTGTCTGTGTTAAATCAAAGTCTGCCTGGCAGGCAATCGTTTGCTGACAGTGCTGGTAATTCGTTTCCGCAGACTTCTGCCATACTGACATCAAAGAATGTGAAAGCTAGCCCGCTTGTGTCACCCTCCAAAGTGGACTTGAAACCATCATCACTTGATCTGCGGCCTCCTCCTCCTCCCTATGCTCCTCGCTCACTTGTTAGCTCTCTACCTACCTCAGTCAACAGTTCAGTATTGAACATTCGTGTGCATAGGCCCAAAGGTGTGCTGACAGAGAAAGAGGCTCGTGCTCGTCTACGAAATGATGACGCTGTGAAAGTTTATGGGATGTATGTTCACCAGAGGATCAACAACCACGTGTTCATGGAGCCATGTATGAGTAAGTACCACACTCTTCACTTGGTATTAACAGTTTAACTATAAGTATTATGTTTTTTCGCGACCACTAGCAGGTTTGCCCATAGGCAGTTTTTCCAAAACTCATGAGTTTATGCAGCAAGTTAAATTGAACTGCTGATGCAACAGTAGAATTAGAATCTATTATTACACCATTACCTAGTAGCAGTGACTCGCTGACCTGATAACAAGAATGTCACATTCTGAACGGTCACTTAAGTATGCGGAACCTTTTCCCTTTCGTTGTTTCCGACTCCGAGAGAGCGACAGATTCAAATCCACGCTTTATGACAATTGACAATGACATACATCTGACGCGATCGGCCCACAGAATGTTGAACTTCAAGTGAGCTGGTCTATGAAGATAGTGGGAGGGGCATTACCTGAACCAGATATTGACACTCCCCTCCCCCATCCTTTCTTTCAACATAAATCGATGCTAAATTAGCAAAATATTGTTGAATGACAGCTTGAAATAAACAAGCTAGTTATACAATGAAATGCATTTCACACATGCAGACCTGTTTACACTACACATTGAGCGTAGTAAACTACGAATTTGAATAATATACTACGCAACTACGCAAGTCTGTCGTTTTCTACGCAAACGGTATTTAAAAAAGAAAAAAAAAAGGGTTTTTTTTTTTTCTTTTTCGTCTTTACACCTGTTCCTTGTCCCGTTGTGCTCTCACACCGCCCCGTCCCTGCACGCAAACGGTATTGTTTCGGCTACGCATATCACAATCCGTAATTTTCTTCATCTCCCTTGACCGATCCATTTTCCATGTTTTCGGCCAGCAGTCGTTTGCTGCGTGCAGCGCGTAAAGCGCCCACGGGTGTTGCGTTGTAGCTTGTTAATGCCGAATAGGCTTCTCCAAGCAAATGCCGGGCACAACTGAAAGCGTTACTGCCAAACCATGCGGGCGTTTCGACACAATGGCTGAACGCAGAGCACACGAAAGTGAAGATGAGAACTGTGAAGAAAATGACTCCGAAAGGCCACCGACCAAAAAGAAAAAGACGAGCAATGCGCCGAACCAAGTCTTTCTGCCAAAATATCATCAGGACTACCCATGCCTTGTCTTCGCGGAAAGGAAAACATCATGCTCATTGCACTGTCTGCAATTCCCATTTTTCCGTCAGTCAATCAATACATGTGGTAAAAAGTAGCAATCATTGTTCTTGTTGTTGTGATAGGTCGACGAGAAATTCTACACATTCAATTACAAAACTACACATTTGCCTCATTTTGCTCCCAGAAAATACACATGCAATGTTTTAGGGGTAAACAGGTCTGCACATGTACATATATAAATTTGCGAACTGAGGATTCCATGTACCCAAAGCAACTGCTAAGGGCATTAATGTATTGTAAGTACTCTACCACTACCAGATAGACTCATTGAGTGATTCTATGCCATTGGGCTTTAAGTTGTTAGTACAGATCTTTATGACTGACAATATTTAAATTTTTTGAGTTATCAATTCAATGGACTTCCAGTAGAAGTTCAAGTTCTAGAAGTTCTAGTTGCAAGCTGTGGCTTGTGTTGATTATGTTTTGGTTTCTCTACTCACATATATTGCAGACCTGGGAACCCATACGATTTTGCCGTATTCTGTACGCATGATTGTCAAGAATACGATCAGTACGGTCAGTGGGAAAAAAATACGACGAGAAAAAAATCCTAGACTACTTTTTTTCACAAGCCCATCTTGAAGCCGATCCAGTATTTTGACATCTTTTTTGTGAGCAATTAAAGTGTACAACAAAATAATGAACTGTAGCAGACGACAAAACTGCCGACTCTGACTGAACCGTGTACTTCGTCCACCGCGCACTACGGAGGCTTTTTTTTTTTACGGTATGGTACTGTTTTTAAGGTTTGGCACGTTCATTTTTCTGAAAATACACCGAGTTTGTTTGAGAATACTCTAAGTGCAAAACAGGGGTTCCCAGGTCTGATATTGAAATACATGTTGTGGTTTTTAGAAGTAGAACGTAGACCTGCATGAGTTTGACTGAGGCCCAGTTCTGCGATGTAAAATGAATGTAGTGTAATTATCAGCGCCGTGATCACTTCAAATTAAATTTAGTCATACTCTGTCCACCATCTTCTAACTTCTAAGATTGATACTTCACAGGATGTGTGGCTGGTGTGTGGCCATGTTAACCAGACAGTTGAGCCAGTTGATTGGACTATGTGACTATGTCTGATTCTCTGACGCCTAAAAACATCCGCCAGGCTGTTTTCTTTTGGTTCTTTTTTTATTGGGGGGGGGGGGGGGGGGGGGGGAGGGGAGAATTACATTCCTAACAGACACCTATGTCAATCTGCAGGATTAATTCAACAAGAATGTTGCACTGTGCACAGGAAGTGGCCAGGCTGTTGATATTTTGTTGTTGGTCACTTTGTGTGTGCCCCAGTGACAGGATGCTTTCAATAGTACCCCATGTCAATCCCCTGACAGATCCTGATCATCCATTGGTTTAAACATAAGTTTATTTTAACAAAGGTTACAATCATGACATGTATACAAAGTTCACAGAAACAGCAACAAGCTAGAAGCTTATAGTGGTGTTCCTGCATGACAGTACAACATAAGGCGATCATCCATTGTAGGTGGTGAACACTATACAATTGTTTAGATTTATGTGGAAAGGAAGGTATCTAGAGGATTCAAAAGGAATATGAGTTTGGTTTATAATTATATATGATCAATGATGAATTGGGCTATAAAAGTTTTTGAATTTGATACAGGAAGAGAATAAGAAAAATGAACCTGAGTGATATTGTAGGTCACATGTTAATACATTGGGTGATGATTGTCACAGGTTTGTGTGCGTCTGATGAAGAGGGAACATCGGAAGAAGAGATGGATGACGAGCTCCTGCCTTTTCAGAGAGACTGGAAGGTCCTCTCGGATGACGAAGAAGATAATGAATTCGAAGAGTAAGTATACAATGGACTGCAGATATCATGTGTTGTTTTAGAATTAAGTCAACTGCTGTCAGCTTCAGTTGTACTTTTTGAGGTATATAAATAAAATGAATATGATAGCAAACTTTCCCTGGTTGCCATTCTGAATTCTTGTAAAGCCATACATTTATGTGGAGCCGTAAGCCTTGTTTGTTTGAAAACCATCAGTCAATTCAAATTTGACAATTATACAGAGCTCTCTATCATATGTGATGTTGATATGTGTGTCAGTTACTGTCACAATGTTCTGTCTGACTCATCGACAGTAACATGTTTGTTATGATGACAGTGAAGCAACATGACCTTCATGAGAGACTACTGACCTTTATTTGCAGGGACGGAGAGTTGCCGTCAGACCTGCGCATGGTGAAACTGGGAGTGATGAGAGCCAGGTACCGGCGACACTGCACGCAGACCAAGCACGCCACGCGGATCAACACAAAAACCATGATGTCACACAAGAAGTTCACACTGGCACTCCTCAGGCTGGCCAAGGAAAGACCGTCAACTGCAGCCCATACGCTGGCGGCTATCTGTACCAAACCTCTCCAGTGGCCTCAAGAAAGGTAGAAGCTGGTTAAATAATAATAATGGACATTTGCTATAGCGCATAATCATATATATGCTCAATGCGCTTTACATATTAATTTCTGCCGTGTGAGATGGAATTTTTTACACAATATATCACGCATTCACATCGACCAGCAAACCTCAAGCCTATTAGGGCGAGCATTCACCTTTCACGGCCTTTATTCCAAGTCAGACGGGTATTTGGTGGACATTTTTTATCTATGCCTATACAATTTTGCCAGGAAAGACCCTTTTATCAATCGTGGGATCTTTAACGTGCACACCCCAATGTAGTGTACACGAAGGGACCTCGGTTTTTTGTCTCATCCGAAAGACTAGCACTTGAACCCACCACCTAGGTTAGGAAAGGGGGGAGAAAATTGCTAACGCCCTGACCCAGGGTCGAACCCGCAACCTCTCGCTTCCGAGCGCAAGTGCGTTACCACTCGGCCACCCAGTCCTCATGAATAGTGAATGTTCCACATTTTATGATTTGCACAAAAGGCAGTTTGTGATTTGAAACACTCTCTGTACACCTATCTTCCAAATATTTATGTGTACAATTTCTATTAAATTAAAAATGACATGATAAAATAGAATAAAAGTTACAGTGTGATACCCATTTGAAGAGAGGCCACCTCCCAGAAAGGACACTCTTTGTTGTCATATTTTTTATGTTATCTTTACCAAAATGTACATGCTGTGAACGGCCACCTAATTTAGGGACACTTGACTGGTCCTAATGTCGTCCTTTCATTTTGGGCGCCACGCAACAGTTGTCTTCACAAGCTCATTGTGCTTGTGTTCTGTGCACTTATGGTGTCTATTTTGAAAGCAATTCTTGGTTGGTTGGTTGGTCGGTCATGTCTTTATTTCTGACTGCTATTTGCGATATTCCATGATGGTGTTTGTGGTGTGTTCCAGGAAACGACTGCGGAAGGCGGTGTGGCGGAAGGTGTGTCAGTACAAGGACGGTGCGGATCAACAGTGCACCGTCATGTGTCTGCCGTACACAAACCACTGTCGGAAGCGTATCCTTTCTGTCGTTGCATTGGCCTTTTCATGTTTTTCTGTCGTCATATTCCCTGCAATTGAAGCGATCTACAGGGTGGGCCATAAAAAGTGTCCACATTTAATTTGTTAATATTTTTCCTGTAAAGTGATATTTTCTTTTCTGTTTCAGATAGAATTTGAGACAAGCATCTTAGAATTCTTTTAAAGCCTGAATGGATCGCATTCCAGTACAGGAAAGGACCAAAATCGTTGAACTTTACTTTGCTACCAATTCTGTGGTTCTCGCCCAGCGCGCTTTTCGGAGAGAGTTCCCTGGCACACACTGTCCATGTGCGAGAACTGTGAAGCGCCTCGTGGATAAATTCAGGAACACTGGTAGTCTCACAGATAACAATAAAGGACATAGTGGTCGACCATTTTCTGCCCAAAATCTCATGTTTTGTTTGTTGACATGTCCACTCAAATGAAAATGGGCTTCATCGCTGAAGAAAATGAGGTCGAGAACTCCTGGGTTGTTTTCAATTCTTTCAGAAATGCTTTTACTGAATTCTAACCTTTCTCTTTTGTTTGCATCAGTTTGTTGTTGGAGAATTTGTATCTTGTACGGAAACAATCCTAAGTCTTTGTGTATGATCCTTCGTACAGATGTCCTCGAGATACCGACTTCCTGTGACAGCCGCCTTGTTGATTTTCGTGGGGATTCCTGCAAACGGTCCCTTACTGCTTCAATGTTAGGTGGACTTCTAGCAGAAAATGGTCGACCACTATGTCCTTTATTGTTATCTGCGAGACTACCAGTGTTCCTGAATTTATCCCCGAGGCGCTTCACAGTTCTCGCACATGGACAGTGTGTGCCAGGGAACTCTCTCCGAAAAGCACGCTGGGCGAGAACCACAGAATTGGTAGCAAAGTAAAGTTCAACGATTTTGGTCCTTTCCTGTACTGGAATGCGATCCATTCAGGCTTTAAAAGAATTCTAAGATGCTTGTCTCAAATTCTATCTGAAACAGAAAAGAAAATATCACTTTACAGGAAAAATATTAACAAATTAAATGTGGACACTTTTTATGGCCCACCCTGTAAATGGGCATAGAGTATGGAAAAGTGTAGACTTCTATGTGATAGAAAAAATGCTTTCAAATTATAAAAAGTTGAAGAAGAAATGCTTTTGAGTTAACCGAACTTTACGGAGGTTTTAAGTGCATGTATTACTGAATTGAACAGAGCTTTTGAAAGCTACTAACTGATTTGTCGAAAGCAAAATTTCAGGCAAGGAAGACAATAGGTGGAGTACAAAGGACAACGTATCCATCCCAGGTATTATAGAAAGGAAGTTTGGGCGGTTCAGCAGTGTATGTTGAGGTTTAGGCTTACAAGGATTTTCAGTTTTAGGTTTGGACCTAATAATGTAGCCCTAGCACCCCGGTGTACCGGAAGGAAATCTTGTAGTCCTTGACTTTTGATCAGATGTGATGTACAATGTCGACCAACAGCTGTTCCAGTTCTGTACGGCCAAGAACTCGGACAACACTCAGTGCTGTATGCCCGTCATCGACATCAGGCACGACTTCTCTCTCTGCTTCCCTCACGGTTTGCAGGCCGTAAGTTGCTCGCTTATGTTTAGTACATTTTTCGTTTGTATGTCTTCTGTGTGTTTTTTTTTGGGGGCAATGGCCAAAATTAGCCCCATGTGACTATGGAGTTCGTCACCATACTTAACTCATTGTCTCCCAGGTACCACTCATATGGCTCTATCTGACCAGGTACGGATATATCCGCTCAGACTGTTAGCTTCAGTCGCTTCCTGTAACGTCCATCTAACGCCTGCATTCGAGCGTATTGATACACAGTTACTACACAGTTGCTACAATTCTGAGTAACCTGCTGCAGCACAGCTGGTCTCGGCTAAAAAATACTTGGTCAACATAGGCTGGGTGGAAAGTGTTAAATTGTTCACTTTTATTAGTATGTGATTTTCCTTCCCCAGGGCCAAATTGGGAGCTTGCAGTGCCCCCCACCCCACCCCCACCCCCCCTCTACCCCCTAGCCCTGTCTTGTCACCCTACCCAGGAAAAGACTTCTGTTACTTGGTTGGTTAGGTTTGTGATTTGCTATGCATCTGTTTTCTCCTTAACACTTTCTACCCCACCTATGTTGACCAAGTTTTTTTTTAGCAGGTCACTCAGAATTGTAGTAACTGTGTATCAACACGCTGGAATGCAGGCGTTATATCGACGTTACAGTAAGCGACTGAAGCTAACAGTCTGAGCGGATATATCCGTACCGGGTCAGATAGAGCCATATGTGAGCCTGCATGGGAAAACCCGGCGAAAGACGCAGCAAGCTATTTTCGGCTACAATGAAAATAGGCCAGGTATTTTCCAAGGAAATTAGACAAAAGAAAAATATTCCTCAGAGAAAATAATGGAGGAGCATCAGTCCACTTCCTCATCCACTTGATTTTGTGAGCCATATGTTCCAGAAGAGGCCATCAAATTGTCTTTAAACTTGCTAACTGTCAATTCTCACAGGGGGCTTTGCTACCAGGGTTTTTAAGCTCTTTGCTTCCTCCTTCAGTGGCCAGTGATCAGAATCAATAGGTTATCATCACACACTGACAAAAAGTAATGAGTGTTGTTCATTCTTATAAGTGTTGTTCATTCTTATGAGTGTTCATTCTTTTGAGTGTTGTTCATTCTTGTGAGTGTTGTTCATCCTTGCAGGAACATCAGCTGAAGGAGGAAGCCGCAGAAGCGAAGAAGCGACCCCGTAAGAAGACCAAGCCACCTGCTCTGACGAGACCGCCTCGCAAAGGGAAGAAAAAGAAGGGAAAGAACGCCCGCCCACAGAAACCGATGCCACCGGACAAACCAACAGGAGATATCAGTAAGTGCAATGAAACCATTGTTTAAAAACTTGCTCCATTTTAACACATCGTTTCTGTGGACCTTCTCTTCATTTGCCTATTTAGTATTAATTTACAGGCTGCAGAAGTCTCCTCGGATCAGGTATTTTCCAAGGGAAGGGACTGTTTTCTAGGAAATTGGACTAGAGAAAAATATTCCTCGGAGAAAATAATGAAGGATCATCTGAGTCCACTTCCTCATCCACTTGATTTTGTGAGCCATATGTTCCAGAAGTGGTCATCAAATTGTCTTTAAACTTGCTAACTGTCAATTCTCACAGGGGGCTTTGCTACCAGAGTTTTTAAACTCTTTGCAAATTGCATGTTCACACAGCTTTCAAACAAGTATAGAGATGCTGAGCACATTGTAATTGCTATCAGAATGGCGGGTACCCACATGAATACATCTGTTTCTGCTCACAGGTGTCAAACAAGTGTAGTTTAGGGGTGTTGAGAATGTTGTAATTGCTATCAGAATGTTGGTTACCAACATGAATACATCTCTTTCTCTGCACACAGGTATGCCGGAAACAGAGCACATGGAGCTCACCCCCGCTACACCCCTGTCTCAACCAGACAGCTCCACCCCCAGTGCTCCCCCCACCACCCAGCCCCACCGCCCTGTCCCTCTACCCCCAGTGGCAGCTTCCATTTGTGTGGGTGTTGCCAAGGAAAAGTCTACCCATCCCTCCACCTCAGGGGGGAGGGGGCCCAAGGACAACAAGCACCTGGAACACGCGCTGGGAGCTTTTGATCTGGATGACACCCTGTCACCTGGTGAGAGACTTTGCTGGTGGTGTGAGTGTGTGTGTGGTCACTGATGTGTGTGTGTGGTCACTGGTGTATGTGTGCAGTCACTGGTGTGTGTGTAAGGTTACTGGTGTGTGTGGTCACTGGTGTGTGTGTGGTCACTGGTGTGTGTGTGAAGTCACTGGTGTGTGTGTGGTCACTGGTGTGTGTGTGTGGTCACTGGTGTGTGTGTGAAGTCACTGGTGTGTGTGTGGTCACTGGTGTGTGTGTGTGGTCACTGGTGTGTGTGTGAAGTCACTGGTGTGTGTGTGGTCACTGGTGTGTGTGTGTGGTCACTGGGGTGTGTGTGCAGTCACTGGTGTGTGTGGTCACTGGTGTGTGTGTGGTCACTGGTGTGTGTGTGGTCACTGGTGTATGTGTGCAGTCACTGGTGTGTGTGTGCAGTCACTGGTGTGTGTGTGTGGTCACTGGTGTGTGTGTGTGGTCACTGGTGTGTGTGTGTGGTCACGTGTGTGTATGTGAGTGGTCACTGGTGTGTGTGTGTGGTCACTGGTGTGTGTGTGTGTGTGTGGGCACTGGTGTGTGTGTGGTCCCTGGTGTATGTGTGCAGTCACTGGTGTGTGTGTGTGGTCACTGGTGTGTGTGTGTGTGGTCACTGGTGTGTGTGTGGTCACTGGTGTGTGTGTGTGGTCACTGGTGTGTGTGCGGTCACTGGTGTGTGTGTGGTCACTGGTGTGTGTGGTCAATGGTGTGTGTGGTCAATGGTGTGTGTGTGTGGTCACTGGTGTATGTGTGCAGTCACTGTGTGTGTGTGGTCACTGGTGTGTGTGTGTGGTCACTGGTGTGTGTGTGGGATTCTAGAACACTTTCCCCCTGGATTTTTTCCCCCCTGACTTTATCCCCCCGAATTCTTCCACCCAGATTGTTTCCCCCCGTGACATTTTCTCCCTGAGACTTTTTCCCCCCGTGACTTTTCCCCCCTGGGGCACTTTCCCCCGTGACTATTTCCCCCCTTGACTCTTTCCCCTCTTGACTCTTTCCGTTATTTTATTATTTCTATTTTAATTTTTTTGTTAATGCTTAATGCTTAATTTTTTGATAAAATGGATAAATAAAATGTGTATTCTTACACATGTGTGGTTCCTACTTTTAATTCAGCAGCTTTGGTTTAAAACACGTACATTCACATACATACACATCTAAAAGAGTCTAAAATAGTCTAAAAGAAAACACTGTATGCCGCGAAATGCGCTGGGTAGAGTCTTGGTATTTCCTTCTTGTGTGTGTCGGAGGATGACGAGCGACGTGTTGAACAATCTCTGCTACGTTCACATCAAGAAGCGTCTAAAAGAAAACATTGTGTGCAATTCCGAGTAGGTATGTGTCAAGGTTTCTGTTGTCATATGACCGAACGAGCCGCAAAATGCGCTCGTTAGAGTCTTTGTATTTCCTTCTTTTGGGTGGTGGAGGATGACCAGTGATGTGTTGAGCAATCTCTGCTCGGCCAGCTGCTTCCTCTCTTCTGAGAACTTCCAGGAACTTCCAGAAGTTGGGGTGGTGCGCTCCAACGTTTGACTGGAATCTTCTGTGCCATCCCTCACAGTGGTTATTTGTCCTTGGCATATCGTCATCAGTTCTTTCGTACTCAATCAAGTTGACAGTCACCGATACTGATATCGCAGATTTATCATTCACACATTCACAGATTTCACTTACAGTGGCTAACACTGCTCACTTCTCACGTGAAAATACAAATGTACGAATAATTTGTAAAGGGGTGGAAATGTTTGTGTCTAACACTGCTCACTTCTCGTGTGATAATACAAACGTGCGACCAATTTGTAAAGGGGTGGAAATGTTTGTGTCTTCTCACGTGATCATCAATTGATATAAAAAACATTGCTAAAAATTCACAGGGGGAAAGAGTCACGGGGCAAATAGTCCGAGGGGGAAAAGTCACGGGTGGAAAGAGTCCCAGGGGGAAAAAGTCACGGGGGGAAATAATCCGGGTGGAAGAATTCGGGGGGATAAAGTCAGGGGGGAAAAAATCCAGGGGGAAAGTGCCCTGATAGGATGTGTGGTCACTGGTGTGTGTGTGGTCACTGGTGTATGTGTGGTCACTGGTGTGTGTGTGTGGTCACTGGTGTGTGTGTGGTCACTGGTGTGTGTGTGTGGTCACTGGTGTGTGTGTGGTCACTGGTGTGTGTGTGTGGTCACTGGGGTGTGTGTGCAGTCACTGGTGTGTGTGTGTGGGCACTGGTGTGTGTGTGGTCACTGGTGTGTGTGTGGTCACTGGTGTATGTGTGCAGTCACTGGTGTGTGTGTGTGCGGTCACTGGTGTGTGTGTGTGGGCACTGGTGTGTGTGTGGTCACTGGTGTATGTGTGCAGTCACTGGTGTGTGTGTGTGCAGTCACTGGTGTGTATGTGTGCAGTCACTGGTGTGTGTGTGTGCGGTCACTGGTGTGTGTGTGTGGTCACTGGTGTGTGTGTGTGGTCACTGGTGTGTGTGTGTGGTCACATGTGTGTATGTGAGTGGTCACTGGTGTGTGTGTGGGCACTGGTGTGTGTGTGGTCACTGGTGTATGTGTGCAGTCACTGGTGTGTGTGTGTGGTCACTGGTGTGTGTGGTCACTGGTGTGTGTGTGTGGTCACTGGTGTGTGTGTGGTCACTGGTGTGTGTGGTCACTGGTGTGTGTGGTCAATGGTGTGTGTGGTCAATGGTGTGTGTGTGTGGTCACTGGTGTATGTGTGCAGTCACTGTGTGTGTGTGGTCACTGGTGTGTGTGTGTGGTCACTGGTGTGTGTGTGTGGTCACTGGTGTATGTGTGTGGTCACTGGTGTGTGTGGTCACTGGTGTATGTGTGTGGTCACTGGTGTGTGTGTGGTCACTGGTGTGTGTGTGGTCACTGGTGTGTGTGTGGTCACTGGTGTGTGTGTGGTCACTGGTGTGTGTGTGGTCACTGGTGTGTGTGTGGTCACTGGTGTGTGTGTGGTCACTGGTGTGTGTGTGTGGTCACTGGTGTGTGTGTGGTCACTGGTGTGTGTGTGGTCACTGGTGTGTGTCTGGTCACTGGTGTGTGTCTGGTCACTGGTGTGTGTCTGGTCACTGGTGTGTGTCTGGTCACTGGTGTGTGTGTGGTCACTGGTGTGTGTGTGGTCACTGGTGTGTGTGTGGTCACTGGTGTGTGTGTGTCTGGTCACTGGTGTATGTGTGTGGTCACTGGTGTGTGTGTGGTCACTGGTGTGTGTGTGGTCACTGGTGTGTGTCTGGTCACTGGTGTGTGTCTGGTCACTGGTGTGTGTCTGGTCACTGGTGTGTGTCTGGTCACTGGTGTGTGTGTGGTCACTGGTGTGTGTGTGGTCACTGGTGTGTGTGTGTGGTCACGTGTGTGTGTGTGTCTGGTCACTGGTGTGTGTGTGGTCACTGGTGTGTGTGTGTGGTCACTGGTGTGTGTGTGGTCACTGGTGTGTGTGTGGTCACTGGTGTGTGTGCGGTCACTGGTGTGTGTGTGGTCACTGGTGTGTGTGTGGTCACTGGTGTGTGTGTGGTCACTGGTGTGTGTGTGGTCACTGGTGTGTGTCTGGTCACTGGTGTGTGTGTGGTCACTGGTGTGTGTCTGGTCACTGGTGTGTGTCTGGTCACTGGTGTGTGTCTGGTCACTGGTGTGTGTCTGGTCACTGGTGTGTGTGGTCACTGGTCTGTCTGGTCACTGGTGTGTGTGTGGTCACTGGTGTGTGTGGTCACTGGTGTGTGTGTGTGTGGTCACTGGTGTGTGTGTGTGTGGTCACTGGTGTGTTTGTTTGATTTTTTTTTTCCTCCGCCTCTACACCTTCAGTCCAGTTAGCATGATCAAAGTTGGATTAGAAGGGGATGGTAGCTGTAAGACAATGTTATTTTTTTTCTTCAGTGCGATTTTATTCTGTGTGTTGAGTGTTACAACATTACTATTCGTTTGTTTGGATGTATTAAAAGGGAACCAGA
Organism: Littorina saxatilis; assembly: GCF_037325665.1. Lineage (NCBI taxonomy): Eukaryota > Metazoa > Mollusca > Gastropoda > Littorinimorpha > Littorinidae > Littorina > Littorina saxatilis. The sequence continues at coordinate 3,564,008 of NC_090258.1, read as the reverse complement.
ATTCTTGCTAGATATATATATATACTGATATTTCAAGGCACTTTGTACTGCAAAACTAAAGCAAGATTTTTGGAAAGGCTTGATAATGACGTGCACATCACAAGCAGCACAAGATTGTGAAGTGTTATTCAGCTGAGTGATGTGTATTTTGCTGTAACGTGTTCACTACAGTGTATTTTCAGTAGTTTTGTATCATTGATCTCCGGTTTCAGTTTCTGCAGGATCTAAGATGATCATATTTTCTTGTTGGTACGGTTTGGAATATCCCTGCAGGTTGTTAGTACAGTGGACGCCGCTTAATAAAACCGCGGTTAATAGAGCCAGCCGCTTATAAAAGCCAATTTCAGACGGTCCAGATTTATCACTATATCTTATGTATTAGAAAAAGCCGGTTAATAAACCCAACCCGCCGCTTATTAAAGCCAGTTTTCTCAGAGAAATCACGTAGTTTGTTACTAAAACTCACATTATTCTGTTCTTGTAATCGCTCAAGTCATAGGCCTATTTATGTCCACGCTCACACGTATCACGAAGTAACTGAGTTCAGAAAAGAATGTCAGTCAATAAAAACCGCACGTGTTGAGTTCATAAATTGTGTAGCTTTGGTCGCGTGTTGTGTTCATGACTAAATTAAATCAGTTTACTGTTTTCTATCGGATTGGAACAAGAGGGATTGAATCAAACATGCCGAAAAGAAAACGCCAGGATTTGACAACGGACGAGAAACTGGAAATTTACAAGAAATTTAAAGATCTTCCCGCATGCAGCTTGAGGGAAGGTGCAGCAAACCTGGGGATGTCCAGGACTTTGCTAACGAACATTTTGAAGAACGAAGAAAGGCTAAAACATGAAAGCGCCCAAAAAGATTCTCCAATGAGAAAACGACAGCGGTTTGGTAAAGACAAAGAAGTTAAGGAGGGTCTTCTCAGATGGTTTCAGCAAATGAGTGACGTAAACAAAAGAGAAGATTTTTTTTTCTTTCGAAAATGACGTATTCCTGGACGGCCGGTTAATAAATCCACCGCTTATTAAAGCCATTTTTTGTCGGTCCAGAAGTGGCTTTATTAAGCGACGACCACTGTATGTTACTAAATGGTTAAAATGAAGTTGTTACTTTTCAGACTTTGACAAGCCGTTTGAACTTCCCCTGGAGCAAGCGTCACGTCTGCTGGAAGATCAGGACTTTGAGAACTTCCCAGATGATGCTTTCAACGACATATTCTGTGAGTTCTCGAAAGATAGTATATTTGTGTCTGCATACTGCATGGGTCTAAATCAGTTCATTTCCTTGACAAGATATCAAAGGCAAAGGTAGCCACAAGATTCACAAGTATTTCCAAGCGATTCTGACGTTTTGCGGGTGAATATTCTGCATATCTGTTTTGAAACTCGTAAAGCCGTTTTCCTCCTTGTTTTTTCCATTCCCGTAGCCGTAGGTCTTAGTTATACAAAATATTTTACCATAGATTGCCTCGTGTTGCCACAGCGTTATGAGGAATAGGTCAACATGTATTCTCTTGTGTTCCCAGCCGTCATGTAAAAAATAACTCGCCTTGTGTTGCCATAATAAGTCGTATATATTGCTTGTGTTCCCACAGCGTTAGGAAACTCACCATGCATTGCTTTGTATAGCATTATCCATCCTTGTTCATTTTGCATTCCCATCTCTCGCATGAAGTATAACTCACGAGTATTGCCGTGTAAAGCGTTTTCCATCCTTCTTGTCCATGTTCCATTCCCATTTGTCATATGGAAAGTATTTTACCATGTGTTCCCTTGTGTCCACAGCGATGGCGGACAAGAACGGTGAGCCTGACGCGCTGGCCAAGGAGAACGAGAAGCTAGAGCGACAGCTGGCCCTGGTGACCGACAACGTGCTCAAGACCAAAGACACGCTCGAGAAGCTGCTGGCAGGGGAGATCAGCATGGAGGACCTGCCCGAACACGAGACCAAGCAGCTCGCCGAGGCCATCTCACTCCTGCCAAGTCAGTACATCATTTTGGTGTCTGAGTGGAATAGTTGGGCACCTTAGGCTTACGTGAACAGATGCACACACTCTTTCTCCCCCCTCACACACACTTGCTCTCTCTCTCTCTCTCTTTCTCTCTCTCTCTCTCTCTCTCTCTCTCTCTCTCTCTCTCTCTCTCTCTCTCTCTCTCTCTCTCTCTCTCTCTCTCTCTCTCTCTTATACACACACACACACACACTCCATTGCCCTTAAACTCAGAGTATGCCAGGGATGATAATTCCTTTCAGGAAAATGGTTTTCTTGATTTTGAAACCGTACGGTGTATTAAGCTCATAGAGCAACACTTGAAAACTGTTAGAGCTACCCAGTCTTCAGGCAAGTTTTCCTTATTTAAAACATAATCAACTTGCATCCCTGACATGGCAGTACGTGTTGTGAAGATGCTAGAGACAGCAGCAGATGTTGATGGTGTGTTTTGTGGTGTGCAGGTATCTCCGGGGAAGGTGTACAGTCGGACCACATCCCCCCGACATCCACTGCTCCTGCCCTGGACCCCTACAGCAGCATCCCTCGCCACCAGCCTCTCCCCACCATGGCCCTGCAGCAACCACAGACCCCCCTCACAGACTTTGGCCCTCTGGTCACTGTCGCCGGTCAACCGCCGGTGTCACTGGCGTCCTTTCTCCAGGCGGGCGTGTCGACGACGGTCAACGGGATGACAGTGGGGGGTGCGGGGCAGCACAACTCGGTGGTGTACAACCCGGGGTCGCTGTCTGCAGGCTTCGTCACCACCTCCGCTCTCCACCACCACCCCGGGACCCTTTCCTCTGGGGGGCAGGTGTTCCATGAAGGCTGCTTGCCCCAAGGTTATCACATGGTGCAAGCTGCCGGCCAGGGTCAAGGTCAGCTGGCAGCGTTTCAAGGCCTGCAGGGACTTCCGTCAGGTGCCTTGTTGCTGAGCGGAGCGGGCGGGGAGCTGACCTTGGCACAGCAGCAAGCGTTCCTAGCCAGTCGTCTGGCCAGTCAGCAGCAAGCCAGGGCGGCCGCCACTGCCGCCTCCTCTCATCAGGTGGTCAGATCACAGATAGAGGTGGTGGGGGGAGGGGGGATACAAGCCCCCAACGCTGCCCCCCCTCGCCCATCCACCACAGTCAGCAGTCTGCCCCCCCGCACAGCCGTCCTTGCTACTTCGCGCACCCAGGCGGGGCCCAGTGTAGTGACGGTGCAACCCCACCAGGGCCCCAGCTCCTCTGGTCTCGCCTCACAACTCCAGGCACAGCCTGTGCTAGCTGCCCAGCTAGCCGGTGGGGTGCACCCAAAGTGGGCAGCAGCGGCGGGGAACGCAGGCAGCTATCACGTCAACGGATTCCCTGCTACGCGGCTGTCCTTCACAAACGCTGTGTCAATAGCGCACACGACAGCGGCCAAGACTTCAGCTCAGCAGGCCAAGTTCAACGCTCTCCACGTCAACAACGTGTCACTGGCAGGGAGCGGCAACGCCACGGTGTCTCTGTCAAAATTGGTCAAACGCGAACACATGGCTGGGGCCACCGCCCTCCTTGCCAACCAGTCGCCGTCGTCCCCGGCAACGGGGCTGAAACAGGACCCTCGCATGGCGGTGCTGACGCAGCAACATTCCAGGACTGGGGGGAGCGTGGGTTCCCCTGGATACGTGCCTGTTCACTCCCCCTCCCCCACTCACAGCCCGCAAGGACTCAACCAGGCGCTGCCTCCCTTCCCGGCCGCCCTGCCCGCCTATCAGAGCACTGGCACAGGGTCCTAGCACAGGCTTACCTTAGCTTCTACTTTTCATGGCACTCTGAATGTGTGAGCGTTAGGGGTGTTTGTGAGGCTTGCATTGGAACCTTCTCCTTTTCATGGCTTTCTGAATGCACGAACGTTAAGGTGTGTGTGTTTGTGAGGCTTGCATTGGATTCTTCTTGTGTCTAATGTGACTGAACAAGCGTTACTGTGCGTCAGTGTGAGTGTTTCTATGTGCATCTTTGAGGCTTACATAAGGTTCTTCATCTGTGTGCATCTTTGAGATTTGCATGAGGTTTTTTAGACAGACAGAGAGAGGGGTGGATAGTGAGGGAAACAGGTTGGTTCTCGTTTCAAATCTTACTGGACAAACGTTATGGTAGAGAGAGTGTGGATGTATACATGTGTGCGAGAGAGAAACCAAGTCTGTTTGAATTCGCATATGTTTGTTGTGTCAGGTTTTCCCATGTGTCATTTTTCCTCTCTTTTAAAAGGGTATATATAGTCTTTAGTGTTGTAAATTGTCATCATGTGACATGGTTTACTTTTTCTCCTTCTATTTTTGAACACTTATTTTCTTGTTTTCCATTAAAGATGTGACTTTTTGCTGGCAAGTTGCACCAGATGAAATCATATTTTGCAAACAATCTGATTGGTCACTACTTCTGAAAGAATAAACCTTTTAACACGAATCCAGAACATAAATTGAATGGTAGGGTATTTCTATTTTATTTGTTGGTACATTTTTATTTAGATTGTAAAAGTGAATCTTTCCAAAATGCAAATGAAGCATGTTTTACATATTGGCTATTGCTTTTCTTACGCTATTCAATTTTGCACATTAGTCGTTAAAGGTGCAATGTTTTAAAGTTGTGTAATCTTTTGGGAAGCTTACTTTTATCACCTCATTGCACACTGGCATGCAGTATATTCCTTTGTGTCTACGAAGGGTTAAAACATAGCACTCATTTGAGTTCAGATAATACTATTGCTTGAAGTGTATTCCGCGGGCAATAAAACAGTTGCAGAGTTGATTCATTTAGATTTGAAGAATACAGATAGCTTGGCAGAGTGTGAAAACAGCTAATTTATTCCTGACTAGAGAATACTACCCCTGACTGATAAATATACATATATATAAACATGTACCTTCATTTTATTGACTGACAAGTTATGAGGGACTTGTGTGCTAAGAAATGAGGTTGTGTTTTGTCGCCTATGAGGGGGCAGGTGAGACTGGAGACTGTGTCATGTGATCTGAGCGAGCCAATGACTGAGATTGTGTGCAACATCAGTGTTGTGTCAAGATTGTATGCAACATCAGTGTTGTGTTGAGATTGTATGCAACATCAGTGTTGTGTCAAGATTGTTTGCAACATCAGTGTTGTGTCAAGATTGTATGCAACATCAGTGTTGTGTCAAGATTGTATGCAACATCAGTGTTGTGTCATGATTGTATGCAACATCAGTGTTGTGTCATGATTGTATGCAACATCAGTGTTGTGTCAAGATTGTATGCAACATCAGTGTTGTGTCAAGATTGTATGCAACATCAGTGTTGTGTCAAGATTGTATGCAACATCAGTGTTGTGTCAAGATTGTATGCAACATCAGTGTTGTGTCAAGATTGTATGCAACATCAGTGTTGTGTCAAGATTGTATGCAACATCAGTGTTGTGTCAAGATTGTATGCAACATCAGTGTTGTGTCAAGATTGTGTGCAACATCAGTGTTGTCAAGATTGTATGCAACATCAGTGTTGTGTCATTGCGGCACATTGAAGGCTAAAGGGAGTGGTTGTTGGGTTTGAATCTCAGTGGGAAGGTGTTGAATATGTAGACTGCCATGAGTGATCTTTTTCTGTCAATGTTTTGAATGGAAAGTCTGCTAGGAGGACATGCAGTGGCATGCTGCATGGTTAGAATCCCTAGCTTTGTCATTAGGCAGTTTGATCTTTTTTTCTGAGGGGAAAGGGCTTCAATACTTTATTGTGCAAAGAAGTCTGATTACATGCACATTTGACTGACAAAGGACGTTGAACTACACAGATGATGTTCAAGTGTTTCTGTTAGTGTTACATCACTCCCCTTCATTGGCCTTCACTCAAGTGACAGTGTTGGCAGGGGTGTGTGGCCCCTCCATTGTTTTACGGCCTCACTGTCAAACCGTACGGGGATAAAACTCCAGTGAGAGGACACTTGCCAGGAAAGGACACTTTCTGTCGATCCTCCATCTATAAACTTGAACAAAGGTATAGCTACTGTGAGCAGACACCTGCAGTGTAGGGACACCTGTGGCTGGTCCCAGGGTGTCCTCTCGTGAGAGGTACCATTTTTGTATATAACAGCAGAGCCGGTGCTGGACTAGTGATTCATAGACAGGCAGCAGCTTATCTTACATAACATTTGTGATGAATTAGATTTGTAGACTTTTTTTTTTATTATAGCTACTTGCTTTGGTACCTAGCTGGCCCATGTTATGTTAGATTGTTAGTGTGATCCGCAGGTGAGAGTGATCCGCAGGTGAGAGTGAGGCAGGTGGAGTTCAGTATGCGTCAGATTACTACCCTCTATTTACAAGTGTGAGAGACAATTGCATAATATTCGGTCCACATTTGCAACCCCTTTGTTTGTTAGTGGTAACAGACAGGATGCGTCTAGCTTAGATTTGAGTGTTGACTTGTTCAATCTCAATTGTCACTCATAGTATTGCTGTCAGTGGAACCCTTTTTCCCTTGTCAGTAATCATGTAAACCGCCACAGGTCTAAGGAGCTAAAGTTCAATATCTGCATTGCAAGCCATTGTTACAACTTGCACACAGTGCAGTTATTTATGTGGAGTAACAATATCCTTCCACTTGGACTTGTACCAAAAAACAACAGTCTGGCTGTGTCCTGTGCAGCATGGGATTCTTTTGTGCTGAATTAATTATGTAGATTGACGGAAGTTCAGTTACGAAATTTATTCTGCAAAAAACTGCACTCTACACAGGAAGAAGGCTGTTGATTGGTTAGCTGTGAGTCCAAGTGGAAGAATGTTGTCATCCCAGGTAGTACATCAAATGACTGTACTGTGTGTAAGTTGTAACAAAGGCTTGCAGGTAAGGCCAAACAAAAAGATATGTTGGTTTAGGGTAACATGACCACAAAATAATAAGTCGGCTTTTTAAAAAAAAAAATTATATTTTTAGTCTTGGTATAGTTCGCAAAATGTGCCAGAGGTTGCTTTAGGGGGATTTTTTTTTTAAGTTTTAGGGTCGGCGGAAAAAAAGGGTCGGTCGGGTTACCCTAAACCAACATATATTTTTGTTTGGCCTGATCAACTTTACCTCTTCACCATGATTTTCTATCCTGGTCATCTGTTATATAGGTGAAGAAAAATGTACATGGGTTTGTTGATGGTATGGTGATCGCAGTGAGTTTCGCTGAGAATGTCCTGTCCAACGCTGAAGAAGATGATGTTGAATATTTCATGGGAAGGAAAGTAGTGTGTGTACGTCGTTTTGTGTGCCTGTTAAAATTTGTGTGTACTTTCTGCTGGGAGAAGATTTTGTATTGACCGCAACACTTTGTTCAGAGAGGCAGCTAAAAAATCTTACGTGTATGTAAAAAAAAAAATCTATGTTGTGTCTGTGACTTTAGAAGTTTTGAGTCTTGTACATGTATGTATATCGTTGTTGTTAGACTGTTGATCACATGATATTAAGAGTGTAAAATTCAAGTTCTTGTAAATGGTCCGTATGGTAGGATCTGTGTGAATGGTAAGGCTGATGTGCTGTAGCTACATGTGTAATGCTGTGTTGAGTGTGTTTTGATGAGTAGTTACACGTTTTGTGCAGCCAGGTGTGTACAGTGCGTAAGAAGGTGAGAGAGAGAGAGAGAGAGAGAAAGCGTGTGTGTAGAAATAGGATGACATAATGCATGGTGAAACGGAGGAATGAAAAAAAGAACAAATTACAAGAGAATGATCAAAATAATGTCACAGAGAAATTGTTTCTCCCATGTGTGTTTACAGGGAGGATTTTTGTCAAGCACGCTCAACTCACAATCATGAAATCTTTTTAAATGAAATTTCCGAAAAGTGTTGCTACTCTATTGAAATTATGAAGAGGTACTGCTGCTGAAGAGTTGGTCTGCAGGGAGTGTATTTTGTAATGAGACATCACTTTAATTTGTATAAGCTGATCAGTTTCTTGGATGTCTTTTTGAAGATTTTAGTGTCTGGACTTTCATTGACTCATGAGAAACATTTTTAGAACGAAAGTTTGATTTATTTTGCATTCTCTAGTATATTTCTAAAGTGCAAAGCTTGCTTTCCTCTTCATCATTGACACCAGTTGATCTCTTTGTTTAAAACACATAAAAACTTTTACTTAAAACAGAATTCAGCGTACTCCAGCTGTAAAATATTTATTTGCAGTTTTTGGTTGGTTGTGAATGTGATTGTAGTTTTCATTTTGTCAGTCTCATTTTTCGCAATGTTCGAACGCTGAAAGGGTCCCTCCTTCTCATGTAAACTGAAAGGGTCCCTCCTTCTCATGTAAACTGAAAGGGTCCCTCCTTCTCATGTAAACATGATGTGCACCACAAGAGATCTGTCTAGGCTTAGAGCATCCTTCTACTTGAACAACTACCCACAATCAACAGACCGGCTGCTTCCTTTGCACAGTGGAGACTTTGTGCTGAATTAATTTAGCAGATTGTACACTACATTGGGGTGTGCACGTTAAAGATCCCACGATTGACAAAAAGGTCTTTCCTGGCAAAATTGTATAGGCATAGATAAAAAATGTCCACCAAAATACCCGTGTGACTTGGAATAATAGGCCGTGAAAAGTAGGATATGCGCCGAAATGGCTGCGATCTGCTGGTCGATGTGAATGCGTGATGTATTGTGTAAAAAATTCCATCTCACACGGCATAAATAGATCCCTGCGCCTTGAGTCCGAGTCTGGAGATACGCGCGCGATATAAGACTTCATATAACATATAACATAAAGGTGTCGGAGATGGAAATAATAGAGCAAAAAAGTCTTGCTCTGCGCAGGAACCAGGCTGAGTAGTTTTGGTTATGAACGTCTAGGGTGAGATGCTTTTCTCACACGTACTGTAGAAATCTCAATAGATCTGTTGTGTGTGCACAATCACTTACATGGGGAGGAAGGTATGTTCCTTTACAACGTTTAACATACTTTTCCCGGTGATTATCATTCTAGGAGTTTTGTGTCATTTGTACTTTCCTATTCTTTCTGGAAGTCTGCTATAACCGTTTCTGCGTGCAATTAACTGACTATGGTTCAGAATTCTTTCTCGCAATTTTTATTCTTGATCTGTTTCAAACCCAATTTTGTGTCGAGGAATAAGGGTTATAGATACCGTTTACTGTCAGCTTCAGAATTTAGAAAGTGAGGCAGGGTTTTAACTTATTTTGAAACATGTTCTCTGTTGTTGTTTTTTTTTTTTTTTATCTCAGAGAGTTTTGGGCTTGTAATATCTTTTCTTGGTGACGTGATTGGTGAGGTAATATATATATGTAAATGAAGGTGATGTTATTGCATTATGACAGAGCGCTTGTGTGAAATGTTGACGTCTTTTTCTTATTGCCTGCTTTGAAAATATCATCTTCTCAATCTCACTACTCTTGTTACTCATTATCATCATCCATTTGAACTCAGTGACTGTTGTGATGCAATAAATACAAATTGAATAATGCTTGCAGGTGTCATTTAAAGTTTGAGTGTGTGTGTTGGGTTTTGTGTGTGTGTGTGTGTGTGTGTGTGTGTGTGTGTATGTAGGGGGGTGAGGGGCTGCTTCTTCACCTTCCTAAGTTGTTGTGTTTGTGGCAGACTTTAGTTTAACTATTTCTTTATTTGAAATAATAAACCATCTACATACACAGAACCATATTTCGCAGAAATCCCAAACAGATACAGTGTATATTCAAAATCAAGACATTCGATACACAATATTCAATAAACCCAGTAAACCTACATGTCTTTGAAATACAACATACACAATAGAGAACCAATGGCAGGTGAAAATTGAGAATGTTGATTTCTCTGGCAGTAAAGGGACTCCTCACAATGATTTCAACTAGACCGCTCATACTCTATACAATTATTGCCTTACTCAAACACACGTACACACATGCACAGAAAAACACACACACACATACTGCCATTTGCTCATCTTTCGCAAACACGTGACATGCATTGACCTTGACGCTGACGTCACTCTCTTCTAGCTGATGTCGTTCTCGGACATCCTGAACGCAGGTCAAATGAGTTCCTTCCCTACGGGTCTCACAGTAGCGATAGCGTGGACCGATGATTATCAGAATGGTTCTCGGAAACAAGCAACCTCCAGAGACGGATGAAAACATTCACCATGTCGACGTGATCGAACTCGGTGATTCGACACCTCACCGACATCTGTCTCCAATAGGTAACAGTTTGGCGCCAATGGCCTAGTGCGGTTACCTGACAAAAGTTCACAAGACATAAGCTCACAAGACAAAAGCTCACAAGACAAAAGCTCACACCATTTATGAAAAAAAAGACAAAAGCTCACATTTTTCGTTTGCTAAAATTTGACACAAGCTCACATTTTTCACATCTTTATCTTGTAGAGTTGTTGTCACCTTCTCACCTTCCACACCTCAGTTAGTCATTTGAGCAGTTCCTAACTTCTCACCTTCCACACCTCAGTTAGTCATTTGAGCAGTTCCTAACTTCTCACCAGTGATGGGCTACAATTGTGTTAGTGTATAAGGATGTCAATTTGATAATCACTCATAAATCATTCACCATGGAGATCATCAAAACCAGGGGCCTATATCTAATAATTATAGGTCTATGTCAAAACGAACAAGGGAGGTGCCAAGCTTTGTCTGGATGGCTACCTGCATCTGGAGAAAAGGAGCTACAACACTGACTGGATCCGGTGGCAGAGCAATCTCGGCGAAAAAGCGACGACGCTACGCGGTACTTCAAAAGCGCCTCCAGAACCTGTGCCAGGACTTATTAGCCGAGCGTAGGTCTATGGAGGACTTCCTCAGTGCAGTGGGGCACTGCATCCGACTGGAGTGAATTTGTTAATTAAAATGTGATACGTGTAGATTTGTGTTTTATAAAAACTGTATAAATGTTTTATGAATGGTAATAACTGTTTTATAACGAAATGTGAGCTTTTGTCTTTCTTTTTTTTACAAATGGTGTGAGCTTTTTGTCTTGTGAGCTTTTTGTCTTGTGAGCTTTTGTCTTGTGAGCTTTTGTCTTGTGAGCTTTTGTCCTGTCACCGCCTAGTGCATAACTTATGTGTAGACCTGCTAGCGCCTTATTCACCTTCGATCGTGTGTACACACAAGCACAAGGCAAATCCGCACGGTAAAAATCCTGTAATCCATGTCAAAGTTCGGTGGGAAGTTATAGAAACACGAAATAAGGGTAGTTGCCCTGGATTTCCTCAAGAAATTAAGAAGAAAATACCAACCATGCTTCCCCCCGAAAGCGGCGTAGGGCTGTCTTATTGGGGCGGGGATATAGCTCAGTTGGTAGCGCGCTGGATTTGTATTCAGTTGGCCGCTGTCAGCGTGAGTTCGATCCCAGGTTCGGCGGAAATTTATTTCAGAGTCAACTTTGTGTGCAGACTCTCTTCGGTGTCCGAACTCCCCCCCCCCCCCCCCCCCCCCCCCCCCCCGTGTACACTACATTGGGTGTGCACGTTAAAGATCCCACGATTGACAAAAGGGTCCTTCCTGGCAAAATTGCCGCTTAGGCACAGTTAATAATTGTCTACCTATACCCGTGTGACTTGGAATAATAGGCCGTGAAAGGTAAATATGCGCCGAAATGGCTGCAATTACTGGCCGTATAAAATTTCATCTCACACGGCATCACTGCAGAGCGCCTAGAACTGTACCCACGGAATATGCGCGATATAAGCCTCATTGATTGATTGAGTAATTGGCGGGGTTAAAACGGTCATGCACGTAAAAAGAAAACAGATGATTTTTGTGTCATTCAACTTGAATGCCTGTGGAAAATTTGTGCCAGATTGTTGAAGGTGAGTCAGGTTTTATAGTGGGAATTACCAGCGGAGACACGCCGTTTGTGCTACTCGGTGTAAATGCTGAATGAACTCCAACCGGCTGATTTGTGTGTTTTCGAAACGGAAAAAGATATGATATCGAGCAAACACACACTGTTTGGACGGCCTCTGTCTTTCGAAAACTGCAGATCTGCTCAGTATCATAATTGTATTTACTGTAAATACCATTAACGGCGTGAACCCCCTGGTGTATCCCGTGATTATGTCCGGAATTTCTTTTTTTGCTCATGCAGGTATTTAATAATTCCAAAACCGGGAGATGATATTTACACCAAGCATTTGCGGAGGAGATGTCCGACTGTGAAATCCAAAGAAGAACGACTCTCGCGCGCCACAGGTAGCCTAAATGATTTCTGCACGGTGTGTTTGTGTTAATCACACACACACACACACACACACACACACACACACACACACACACTGATTAACACACACACACACACTCACACACACACACTGATTAACACACACACACACACTGATTAACACACACACACACACACACACACACACACTGATTAACATACACACACACACACACACACACACACACACACACTCACACACACACACACACACACACACACACACAGGCTATGGACACCTTAGATCTTTATGAAACTTTCCACACTGTGAATTATTGCCGATAATCATTCCCAGTAATGTTTGTTCGGTCTCATTTTGTTTATAAATGTCTAATGAAAAAAGTTGAGGTGGCACTGTGCCAGCCGCATTTTAAAATCAGATTTTGGTCAAACATTCTTTGACTTGGCCCGGACTTTGTGTTCCGTAGATTAAAACAAAATTGCAATAACTTACATATAACTTACATATAACTTACATATAACTTACATATAACTTACATATAACTTACATACACAAACATGTTCTATTGCATTGTTATGTTTTTTTCTGTATCTAAAAATGTATACGGTAGAAAAGTTATATTTGAATTGATGCTATGCTACATAATAACTAAACAGTACTGTCTCGTCCGTCAACAGGTTTTAGTCAGCCAAGACTCTCGGTAAAGAATCTTAGATTCCGTTTTGATGTTTAGGTCGCCAGTTTGACTGAGAATTGTAATATGGCTTGACTGACGCGACTTTTTCTTTTTTTCTTGTTTTTTGATGGCCGCAGGAGCGGTCATCTATTGGAATGCATTCGGAGAGGTGACATGTCTCGTTTTGTTACCGTTCTCACGAGATCAGTTACAGGTGTGTGTTTTTCTCTCTCTCTCTCTCTCTCTCTCTCTCTCTCTCTCTCTCTCTCTCTCTCTCTCTCTCTCTCTCTCTCTCTCTCTCTCTCTCTCTCTGTATGTATGTCTTTGTCTGTGTCTCCCTCTGAGTCTCTCCGCTTCTGTCTTTCTATGTCTGTCTCTGTCTATGTGTGTGTGTGTGTGTGTCTCTCTCTCTTTCGCTCTCGCTCTCTCTCTCTCATCTGACTCCTGGCACACAGGTCAAAGCAGAGGTTAACTTGAGTGCACGTGTACCTCACAGGAGGGGGGTGATTCGGGTCAGAAGTGGGGTAAAAGCACTTTGGTCTTTAGTCTTTGGGTTATAGCTTTCTGTGGAGAAGATGCCAACATGGAATTGCACTATGCTCTACTATTTATTGTCCTTGTCTATCGGGGGCTGGGCCGCTATTGCGCGGGTCCGCTATTGCGCGGGGCCGCTATTGCGCGAATCTAACCCTAACCCTAACCCTAACCCTAAAGATTCGCGCAATAGCGGCCCCGCGCACTGAATAGCGGCCCGCGCAATAGCGGGCCGACCCCGTCTATCGGACACGAAGAAGGGAAGCTACAATCGCACCAGGCCATATAATACTCTTTGTTTCCTGAGCCTGGACCATTGAGACGGTTACCTCATAGATCTGTTCATTCTTCACTGAGTTTGTCGGTGTCAAAAGTTATACCCCCATTCCACACAACCGTTCTTTGTCCCGTTCCCGTACCAACCAAGGAATACTGCCACAACAATGGAACGCTGCGCAAACGACCGTTTTTTGGCATCTTTCAGCAGCGTCTGACCATAGTGGCAGCCGTCCTTGGTCGGTAAGGGAACGTGGACCTAGAACGGATGTGTGGAATGCGGGTATGACAACTCAGTGTGTGAGAGCGCTACCGTTGCGTTATCGTTTGTTTTAAGTCCAAGCGTTCCGTTACCGATGGGTTGAGGTTCCATTACCGTTCATTCTAATCGGGAGGGGAACGGCTAAAAATTTGAACATGCAGCCCAAACTCAGCCGTCCCTACCGACCCTACCGTTCAAAGCAGTTCCGTTAACGATCAGTTACTGACCGTTCATTGCGGTTCTGTCCCGATCCCTCCCGTGCCCGCACCGTTCCTTGGTCGGTACGGGAACGGAACCTAGAACGGTTGTGTGGAAAGGGGGTATAAGACTCGACCACTTCGGCTTATGGTGGAGACAGCTGGAAGATCTCTGGATATAATTGAAGAGGAGTTGTCTTCCTTTTAGAAAATGTGTACTCTGCCTTGCAGATTAAAAATTTGTGCTGTCGGGGCTGGGTAAAGGGAGTGGAGGGTGGGTAAGCGAGGGGTAAGAGAGACGAAAGCGAAAACTGGACAGGGAAAAGTCACTGCCTGAAGTATTCAATAAAGCCACACACACAAAAAAGAAATTACCACATAATTATGCAGGTTTTCAATTCATATTTTTGCAAAGTATCTGCACAAGCATGTGTGCCTCTGTGAGTGTTCGTGGCTGCTTTCACGGAGTGCCTGTATCCTCAGGAATTTGAGGATTTCTTTTATCTCTCTTTTTCTGACACCGTTGATTTAACGTCATTTTTACAGGACAGTTTTTTCCTTTCAGTTATAAGTTGTAGTAGTTTGACCTTATTGTTTTAGGACAAGTAGAGCTCGTTCACCAGTAGCAAAGACTCACTCAGCCCGTCAGTGTGCCTGGGTGTGTGTGATGGGGGGGGGGGGGGGGGGCTCTCCCCTCTTCCGTGACCGGCCACCTGCAATGTACGGACAGGTTTGCACTGGCCCAAGGGTGTCCGTTCATGAGAGGGACTGCTGTAACAGCAAAACTAGTGTGAAACATAAGTAATCAATCTATCCACTTGACTATATTCACAACAGGGACCTATCACTCTTCTTTGCATGTTTTTATGCCTACGGATTTTCAAATACTCTGCAACACATGTAACCCAAATTCAACATGTGCCCGTACAATACCGCTTCTCAGTTTATGTAAACATTGCTTCGGCCATGTTGATTTTAATCAACCAATTTTCTTGTCTCTACTTGTTTTTGTTTATTTTGTGTGTGTGTGTCAGTCATGTGTGCCAGTGCGTGTGTACCGTGTGCCGTGTGCTTGTGTGTGTGCGTCGGTGTCACGTGTGTGCGTGCAGCACGTGTGCCGCGTGTGACGGTGTGGGCGGCGTTTGTCAGTGTGTGTGCGGTGTGTATTTGTGTGTGTGTGTGTGTGTTTCAAATGGGGGGAGGCGGGGGGGGGGGGGGAGGGTACTCTGCCTTTCCGGCATAAACAGTTTTGGTTTTTTTAATGTGTGCGGTGTTTTACTTTGTGTTTTATTGTGTTTGCCGTCCTTTGCCGAAAATTGCTCTGTCAGTCAAGATACAGAGAAAGCTCGCCGTAACTGAGTGTCACTGATGAAAAATAGGATTTTTAAAACTTTCTCTCTCTATAGAGGAACTTCGATTTTGACGTCAGCGACTCCGTTTTAGTAATAGTAAGACTGAATAAAAAATAAAATAAAACTATTGAAAAAGCGTGAATATTTTGAGCGGTCTTCCATCCTGCAGTAGTACGGCTGAAACATCAATGGGGAAAAAACAAAAAGTAAATGAAAATCAGTCATCGCAACGTAATTACTATGAAAAATTAACTTGAACTATAATAAAGAAATGAATTGAAAATTGATCAATAAATTGATTAACCGATGAAATGGAAAACACTTTTGGAAAACTAGTAATTAAAGCAGCTAATCAACCATGACTCTCAAACTCGGCATCAGTCATTACTCAGGGAGTCAGTGGCCGACGGACTGCCGAACTTAATTGGGCCTCAGTGTCATCAGTCAGTCATAACGACAGCTATTCGAGTCCTCATGGCGGCGTTAATCCATTAAAACACGCATAAAAAAAAGTTTAGAATGATTGACTGAAAAGAAAAGCAGGACAAAAATATCGATGTGCGCAGTTTCGTATAAAAATTATTTTCCAAAATTCCCCACTGTGTTTTATAAAATAATCATATTATGAAAGCACATACTTTCTTATCTTAGTTGTTATGTATTTATTGTTAGTAAACATCGGCATTATTCATGTTTTACTTTAAACGCAATCATTGTTATTTATAGATCACAGGCACCTGATGTAAGTAGGTCACACACGTGTAAATGTTGTGCCCAGTCCTTGTTTTTGTTTCTGTTATTATTTTAGTTAGCAGGTCTAGTTGAGCACGTATTAAGTATTATGTACCCACTACTAGTTATTGTGCATTTTAGTTAATGGACTGATGATGTCATTGTATGGAGTCGACGCACGTGCGAGGATATGTATGTGTGGGGGGGGGGGGGGGGGGGGGCGCGGGAGATGGAAGCTTGCTGTATGTTATGTAATGTATATATTGTGTGTGATACGTGGAAATGTGATACTATTTATTTGCATGTATGATACAGGTACAAATGTGATAATTGTAGGCTTATACTAGTGATTACTGTGTGTGATACATGAAATGTGATATGAATGCTGTTTTTATATGTTATACTCTTACTTTCTCCCAAGCGCAAGACAAATTCTTCTCTGAAAATTGAAGCCAATAAAATTTGAGTTGAGTTGAGTTGAGTTGAGTAGATATCGATCATAATAACCAGGCTGATTTCGGCGTCCCAGCACTGGAACGGGACGATTGAAGAATGACATGCCAAGAGATAAATGTCACTCAAGTCTAATAATACGAGCCTATAATCAGTCCCGACGAGACATCGTAATAACTGCTTAGAACTGATCACTGCTGCAGTTCAGTGCTAGCATCAAAGAGTGGAGGTTGCATCAGGGCATCGCTGCAGCAGTTTCAGCTGTGCACCGTCGCCCTGTTCCAGCTCACCGCTACTGCGCACTAGTTATTTTGTTGATGCAGTGAGCCCAAAACCTCACCGTGTAAAACGCTGTGACCGAACTGACAGACACTTGCAGAGAAGAACTCGAAAACAAAAATTACTTCCATAGTCCACTAATGATCTATACATTTAACTTTAATTAGTTTAAACTTTTTTTCACGTCAGTTCTTTTGATACACGCGCATGACATCATCAGCGGCCCGCAAGACTGCCAGTGACCTAATTTTCACACAGTGTGCTACTGTTAAATCTTTGAACAGCACTGCCCACTTCGTTTAAAAACGTCCGAAGATATTTTCGCGCGATTTTCTTACAGTAACAAACATTTAAAGCGTATTTGTAACAGAAATATGTTTTTTGAAAACCTTCAAACATAAACCCCAGAAAATATTTTTTGGGGAAGGAAACTGAACAGTCACAGCGCTTTGGCTTCCGCCATTTTCAACTGATCAGACGCCCTCTTGGACCAAATTTCCCCCGCACTTCTTAGCCAATCTACCAAATAAAATACCGTTTTCTGTAACTAATAAATATTATATGATATTCTAAGCATTCTCACTGCAAAGCAGTCTGCTTTAGCGTTTCCACGAACAAGAAACTCAAACGCACATCACTATAGCGCCCGCACAACCGGTTGTACAAATCGACCGCCATTTCTTGCATTCCCGTTCATCCTTTATTATAGAAAATCGTCTGTTTTCTACGCTATAACTTAAAGTAATGAACATTTCAAAAATATACAAACATAATGTTATTCTCTGCATGTTTATTTTGTGTGTAGGATTGCTAGATTGTGCGAGAAACCGTAAATCATAATGTTGCTGCCATGGCATATGAAGAGAGGGGACAGGGACATTGAAAGTCGAACAGAAACGATCAAAGGCCACCCTTCTTTTTATCATTAAAATCCACGATCTGACACATATTTTCACACAGAAAGATAGCTTTTGTCATAATAAACATGTTTCATTCTGTGGCAATTATAGCATTATGCCTACAATTTGATGTAGAAGCAGAAACAATTCGAAGCTACAACGGCCACAGAGACGCCATTGTGGAAATCTACAATCTTGGGGAGGGAAAAATGTCAAACAATATGCAGCAAAATCAGCCTCTGATATATATTCCATGGACACAGAAAGGATGGATTTTAAAAGAAAAAGCTTATTTGAGCAGTGTGGCAAAGTTTCAGAATTATCTGCACAAGATAGATAAGGAAAACAATGATTTGAATGAAATAGTAAACGTAAAGAAGAAACCAAATTATGCGGAGTTTGTGTTTCATGCTGATTAAAAAAGTAAGTACAAACTCCTTAAAAACGCAAATCATACTTGGAAAATTATATCCGCAGGTACATGAAAGGTTTGTCTAAATGTGTATATTGATTTCTGATCCTTGCGTAAGGCAGTATCTATGTTTTGATTGTTTTTGTCAAGCGTAATCGTTTCTGACGGTGGAAAGATAGCAGGTTTTTTGCTTATATCTTTGTGCTGAAAGAGCGTATACAGTTCAATTTAATATTAAATGAAAGCTTAGGTACTGCTGATTCCAGCAATATGCAATGTTTACATGTTTTTCGGCGTGTAGGAAAAGAACGAATCAAAAAACAAATGACAACTAACACAAATTTGGCCAAACGAGCGTTCGCGAGGGCCGATTCGCGTGCAGCGGCGTGGTGCTTTCAGAGCAGTCCGCGCGTAGGCTATAAAAGGCCTGGAAAAACCGCCGTGGGGCCATTCGCTTTGTCGGCTCGCTAGCAAAGAGTACTCGCTCCACTTCAACTTCTCTCGTCTCACCGCTCGTACCGCTTAAATCAACCATGTCTGACGCCGCACAAGTCGCTGCCCCTGCTGCTCCGGCCAAGAGCCCCAAGAAGGCCTCCAAGCCCAGGAAGCCCACCAAGCCCGCGGACCACCCCAAGTACAATGCCATGATCGCCGCCGCCGTCACCTCCCTGAAGGAGCGTGGTGGTTCTTCTCGCCAGGCCATCCTCAAGTACATCATGGCCCACTACAAGGTCGGCAACGAGGTGACCAAGATCAACGCCCGAGTCAAGACCGCCCTGAAGGCTGGCGTCAAGGCTGGCACGCTCAAGCAGGCCAAGGGAACCGGAGCCTCGGGGTCTTTCCGTCTGGGAGAGAAGAAGGTGGCTGCCGCCAAGCCCAAGAAGGCAAAGAAGCCCAAAGCTGCTGCCAAGAAGCCTGCCGCCAAGAAGGCTGCCAAGCCCAAGAAGGCCAAGTCACCTGCCAAGAAGGCTGCCAAGCCCAAGAAGGCCAAGTCTCCCGCCAAGAAGGCTGCCAAGTCTCCTGCCAAGAAGGCTGCCAAGTCTCCTGCCAAGAAGGCCGCCAAGCCCAAGAAGGCCAAGTCTCCCGCCAAGAAGGCCGCTGCCAAGAAGGCTGCAAAGAAGTGAACGGGCTTCACGACTCACCTGCCATTTTGTTTTCTTTTTAACCCCGGCCCTCCTGAGGGCCACCCTCTTTTTCCCAAAAGGGAAGAATGTATCGTTGCCAAAGGTTGTCACAAAGTGACTTCCATTTTAATGTATGACAGTATAAATGTTGTATTCTGTGTTACCTTTTTTGTGTTCGTTTGAGGTATGTGTATGTTAGTGTGTTCCTGTTTCCCTTTTGTTGTTGGATGTCTTTTCCCGTCCAGTGTCTGTGTTTCTGTGTTCCACTTTGCTTTGTGATTCAGTAATATCCTCTATGTTGTCATTCAGAGGTGGTGTTCCTCATTGTGGTGTGATTCCGTACTTGTATGTTGGGTACGTTGTGTTATCCTTCAGTGAGTAAAATATATTTCCGTGTTCCTGTTTGTGTAGTCGTTCGCTATTTGTGTGTAGGTCCGTTTTGTGTATCTGTTTGCGTTGTCATTCGATATTTCATAATTTGTATGTTTCTGTGTTCCTGTTTGTGGTATCCGATATTTTTTTTTTAACCAGATGGCACGAAAGATTGTCGAGGGGAGAATGATAGACGCAACATCATAGTGAACACAATCAGAGATTTCTTATGAGGGCTTACTTGTGCCAAAACCTGGGGTTACCATTATCACGTGGAAATGAGTAATTAATACTGTCAGTTTTCACGTGTTAAGTACTAATTTTGATGTGAAAGTTACTAATTTTGACGTGAAAGTTACTAATTTTCAGTGTTGGCTCTAACAATCCGTCAGAAAGCAAGCCAAAACTAAAAATAAGTAATTTTCACATGAAATTAGGTCATTAAACACGTGAAAATTAGTACAGTTAATTTTCATGACATAAATTTAGTAATTTTCACGTGTTAATTACTAATTTTCACGTGTTAATTACTAATTTTCACGTGTTTATTACTATTTTTCACATGATAATTACAATTATGTAGTTCTGGCACTAGTAAGCCGTCATAATTTCTCTTCTATGTTTTCACTGGCACAGTGACCTAAAGAGAAAGTTGGTCCAGTGAGAAACTTCAGATCGCTACCGGCAGTCGTACACCGACACAGTAAACGTAGGACTCAGAATGAAACGAGTGTTGTTCCCTAAGATAAATTTGATAAAAAAAACATGTTCTTTATTTGCAAGATTTTCTTTGTTTAACTTTGGAGCGAAAAAAAGACCAAAACATTTTTCTTTCATTGGTAGTTTGATAGGAGATGCAGAATACACGCCCCCCCAAAAAGTTGGAGAAGCCTTGCAATTATTGTTTAAGAAAAAAATGAAAAAAATGAATTGCTGAAGAGTGTTTGTGAACAGACGTTTCAATGTAGCATTTTCCTGTTAGACTGAGATTTTCCGTCAGACAGTGAGAAGAAACAAGTAAAGTAATCACACTAATTCCTTCAGTGGACATCTTTCAACCATTTATTGGACAAACAATTGCTGCTTGTTTGAACATATTTATGTTAACCTGCTCTGACTCGCACATTTGTTTGCCGAGGGTATGGGTGAGATACTTTTAAAGAATCACAAAGTACTATCGTAACACACACACACATAAAGCAAGACAAGAATGGTACATTTTATCTAAGATCCATATCTCACGTGTTGATACATTTCATTAAGAAACTGAACTAGGGGTCCTTAACGTCCTCACAGGAAATGTTCCTTTTAGGGACATGAGTTGATGATACCCTAAGTTGATGACCAGGGCCGGACTAGGCGAAGAGGAGGGGGGGGGGGGGGTTGCCAGTGGTGGCCCAGGGGGATGTCCCCCCTGGCGGCAGGGGCGGATCAGTTCATTTTATGACTGTTTTTTTTCAAAAGTAGATTGTGAAGATATGGGTGTGAAGGCGCGAAGCGCCTAGCTTGTTAGGGGGGTCCGGGGGCATGCCCCCCCGGAAAATTTTGAAAAAAAGGATGCAAAATGGTGCAATCTGGTACATTCTGAGGATGATCATTACCAGTTTCAGGCAGCAGATTTTGTCACTGATTAATACCCCAAAAATTGAAACTCAATGTAAAATAAAGAAATGCATACCTCATTCAATATTTTTATTTTTTGGCTGGGGGGGGGGGGGTCCGGAAACCCTAGACCCCCCCCACGTTGTGGGGGTCAGGGGGCGAAGCCCCCTGAAGCTGACGGGTAGGTCATATTCTGAGATAGGAAAATGGTCGCTCCTTGCATGAAACGGCATAAAATAAGCAATAATAAAAAATAAAAAAAATAAGTAAGGTACATGTTTAGGCTAGGGGGGGGGGGGGGGGTTGCGCAACCCCCATAACCCCCCCGGTAGTCCGGCCCTGATGACTTCATTAAGAAATTAGTACCCCATCATTTATTTATCAATAAATCCAAGGGAAGTAATCGAAAACATACCTGCGTACAGAAAAAGCACAGTTTCTTCCCTTCTAATAGGTAGACTGCAAAGTAAGGCCAACAAGATAAGTGACAAAAAGCTTGTGAACTGGGAAACAAAGTGTGAATTTTGATTGGCTTTGATTTGAAATGACGTGAGAAGATCCTGGCAAAAGGTATTTGCCACTGACCATCGCTAGCTGGTCTTGCCGGAAAAGACACGTTTCTATTTCTAATTTGTGGTAGGCAGAAGCCCATGGTGGTAGGTTAATTTAAGTTGCACAAATCAAAGAATGATTTCTCACGAAAGAGCATCAAACCCAATCTATTCCTATGCCGGAACACAAGAAGGTTTCATGCAGACGGTGAGTTTTCCGATTACAGACACTTGACACTAGGTTGGAGGGGCTAGGTGAGATCACCTAGTTAAATATGGTATGTATTTATACTCAGTGGGTCAGATATGCTCGCGCAAGCATCTCAGGTATACGGTCTCGCAGGAACACTGACTGTCTCGTTCTGTGTAAAATGTCATATTTTGGTCAAAACTACAAATAACGTACGTTATTACCCGTTTGCAGTTGTCTGAAACAGTTGTTTTATCTTTATATATATATATATATTTTTTTTAAAAATTTTGTTTAAAGTAATATAGTGCCAACTATACACATTTTGATATGTGGGTGAGAACAAAATATATTCCCCAAAAGTATATCTAATTTAATTTACTATTTGTTTTATGTTTTAGCAACCTAGTGTTAATAAGATCTTCATAATGTCCTATTTTTCCCCCCACTCTTGTACTATCTATTTCCAGAATCTTTGTGTGTGTGTGTGTGTGTGTGTGTGTGTGTGTGTGTGTGTGTGTGTGTGTGAGGTGCGTTTGCGTAAGGGTGTGTGTGTGTGTGTGTGTGTGAGGTGTTCATGCGTGTGTGTGTGTTTAAAACAAAATTGAATTGTGAATATATTCTGTGTTAAGCGCCTGTGCTCACACCCCTTCCCCCGTCTTGTGCCTGTGGTTTGAGAATATAGGTCTAAGGGAAGCAACCGTAACCAATCACCTGTCCATTGCCATTGGAGTTATGTACCTTTGAAGCTTGATTTCAACATGGCGTAACACCCTTACAGCGAAACAAAGCCCCGATTCCTGAAGCTTCGTAGTAGTCTTCTGTTTCGGTAATCTTGAACTTAAGTGTTGTAAAGTTGATCTTGAAGTTTAGCGTGTAATACAATTCAGTGCTGAAAAATACAGTTTATTGTTGTATTTTCCTCATGGTCGAAACCTGTCTACCACTACCAGTACCAGTACCAAAGGCAAAGCTAGGACCCGCCAAAGTACGTGGCCGTGTGGTCTCTGTGTCAAGTTGAATTATAATATCTATATGTAAAACAAAAAACTGTCAGGGATTCTGTGGATTAGTTGTAATTGGCGGGTGGTTGTTATTCAGAGGTGGTTGCCAGGACCGGTTTGACTGTAGTGCCATTGTCTTTTAAAGAAATCTAAAGCTCATCTGTGTTGCAGGTTTGTCAGACCGGCCACCATGGTCACGGTGTGAGTCCCCTGCTACAACGGTGTCCGAGTGGAGGTGCTGACTGCAGGACAGGCTGTGGCGGCACTGGGACAGAGGCTGGCACTTCTGGCAGTGACCCTGCAGCAACTCGACCTGGTGAACAGAGACCCGCTAAAGGTCTGCGGCTGCCTCACTGGGCCACCAGGAAGAAGGAAACGCAGAGATTCTATTGCTTCCCATTGCTTTGATTTGTGGCAGGTAGTATGCTATCAGAGATTTACCCAGACACAGAGCACAATAAGTCAGCTGGACCTGGCTTCAAAACATACTGGTAAAATTGTCTTGGACACAGAACATTGTTGCGTTAGAAGACATCCTGATCCTACGTGTCAAAGCGATCAGACATTTAACCGGCCTGGGTTCGGAACAATGTGTCGGATCATGAAAGTGTGCGTCAAAGACGGAAGACTGAGGCCTGGGACCAACACTGAGCCATACGTGGATCATCATACACAGGAAAAGGACAGCGGTACCTGCAATGAAAGGACACCCTTGGGACCAGCCCAAAACGTCCCTACATTGCAGGTGGCCTCTTATGAGAGGTAAATGTTGTTCAATACAATAGAGAAAAGGACAAGAGAAGGTGACCTCTACTGGGAGTAGTCCTCTTAACAGAGGGGCTGCTTGCACATTGGTCGTCTGATGTTATTCAAGCTGTTAGAAACTGTAGAAACTGTAGAAACTGTAGAAGCTGTAGAAACTGTAGAAACTGTAGAAACTGTAGAAGCTGTAGAAAGTGTAGAAACTGTAGAAACTGTAGAAACTGTAGAAGCTGTAGAAAGTGTAGAAACTGTAGAAACTGTAGAAACTGTAGAAGCTGTAGAAAGTGTAGAAACTGTAGAAACTGTAGAAACTGTAGAAGCTGTAGAAAGTGTAGAAACTGTAGAAAGTGTAGAAAGTGTAGAAACTGTAAAAAGTGTAGAAACTGTAGAAACTGTAGAAAGTGTAGAAAGTGTAGAAAAAAGATTTAGTTACAATGAAAATCCCCTTTTAAGACCTGGAAAATCAGATCTTAAAAACGGAGGGAGTCTTCTTCTTCTCGTTCGCTTGAGTTCTCGGGAGTCTAAACATGATATATTTAGGCCAAAAAGAAAAATATGTCTGTTTCCGGTAACCCGACCAAGCCTATTTTTAAGCGCCGACTCTAAAGTTTTTTTTCGCTTTTCGTTAAAAAAAAAAAAAAAAAATGAAGTCAAGTATACTTTATTTAGTTTCAATATATCTAGGTCAAAATCATGTGCTAAATAATTGTAAGTAAAGTAAGGAAGCGTTTAAAAAAAATAAACACGTAAAAAGACGCTAACAAAACGTAAGAAAAATGTTAAAAAATAAAAAAATAAAACATAAACAAAAAAAACGACCGACCGACCCTATTTTTTTCGGCGATGTTACCGGAAACAGACATATTTTTCTTTTTGGCCTTACTGAGGTTATGAAAGGAAAATCTGAGAAAAAATGGTCTTGAAAGAGAGGGAATCTTTGACCAGGGGTTCTCAGAAGGGGCTTTCCACTGTACCTCTGTAAATTGTTTGAGACTGGCGGGATAAAAACGGTCATACACGTAAAAACCCACTCGTGCAAAAACATGAGTGAACGTGGGAGCTTCAGCCCATCAACGAAGAAGAACAAGAAGTTTGAGACTAATGTGAACAATTACTGCAAGTAAATTGAAAATACATGTATGTATTGGTTGTATCTTCAGATGAAAATGTCTTCGCAGTTGGTGTTTTCTGAGACGTGTTTGTGTCTGTGTTTGTGATATTGACTAATTGAGCTTTGTGCTCCCACAGGTAAGACAGTGTTGCTGTGTTTGTGATATTGACTAATTGAGCTTTGTGCCCCCACAGGTAAGACAGTGTTGCTGTGTTAGTGATATTGACTAATTGAGCTCTGTGCCCCAACAGGTAAGACAGTGTTGCTGTGTTTGTGATATTGACTAATTGAGCTTTGTGCCCCCACAGGTAAGACAGTGTTGCTGTGTTAGTGATATTGACTAATTGAGCTCTGTGCCCCAACAGGTACGACAGTGTTGCTGTGTTTGTGATATTGACTAATTGAGCTTTGTGCCCCAACATGTAAGACAGTGTTGCTGTGTTAGTGATATTGACTAATTGAGCTTTGTGCCCCCACAGGTAAGACAGTGTTGCTGTGTTTGTGATATTGACTAATTGAGCTCTGTGCCCCAACAGGTAAGACAGTGTTGCTGTGTTTGTGATATTGACTAATTGAGCTTTGTGCCCCCACAGGTAAGACAGTGTTGCTGTGTTTGTGATATTGACTAATTGAGCTCTGTGCCCCAACAGGTAAGACAGTGTTGCTGTGTTTGTGATATTGACTAATTGAGCTTTGTGCCCCAACATGTAAGACAGTGTTGCTGTGTTAGTGATATTGACTAATTGAGCTTTGTGCCCCCACAGGTAAGACAGTGTTGCTGTGTTTGTGATATTGACTAATTGAGCTCTGTGCCCCAACAGGTAAGACAGTGTTGCTGTGTTTGTGATATTGACTAATTGAGCTTTGTGCCCCCACAGGTAAGACAGTGTTGCTGTGTTTGTGATATTGACTAATTGAGCTCTGTGCCCCAACAGGTAAGACAGTGTTGCTGTGTTTGTGATATTGACTAATTGAGCTTTGTGCCCCAACATGTAAGACAGTGTTGCTGTGTTAGTGATATTGACTAATTGAGCTTTGTGCCCCCACAGGTAAGACAGTGTTGCTGTGTTTGTGATATTGACTAATTGAGCTCTGTGCCCCAACAGGTAAGACAGTGTTGCTGTGTTAGTGATATTGACTAATTGAGCTCTGTGCCCCAACAGGTAAGACAGTGTTGCTGTGTTTGTGATATTGACTAATTGAGCTTTGTGCCCCAACATGTAAGACAGTGTTGCTGTGTTAGTGATATTGACTAATTGAGCTTTGTGCCCCCACAGGTAAGACAGTGTTGCTGTGTTTGTGATATTGACTAATTGAGCTCTGTGCCCCAACAGGTAAGACAGTGTTGCTGTGTTAGTGATATTGACTAATTGAGCTTTGAGCCCCAACAGGTAAAACAGTGTTGCTGTGTTTGTGATATTGACTAATTGAGCTTCATGCCCCAACAGGTAAGACAGTGTTGCTGTGTTAGTGATATTGACTAATTGAGATTTGTGCCCCCACAGGTAAGACAGTGTTGCTGTGTTTGTGATATTGACTAATTGAGCTTTGTGCCCCTACAGGTAAGACAGTGTTGCTGTGTTTGTGATTTTGACTAATTGAGCTTTGTGCCCCAACAGGTAAGACAGTGTTGCTGTGTTTGCGATATTGACTAATTGAGCTTTGTGCCCCAACAGGTAAGACAGTGTTGCTGTGTTTGTGATATTGACTAATTGAGCTCTGTGCCCCAACAGGTAAGACAGTGTTGCTGTGTTTGTGATATTGACTAATTGAGCTTTGTGCCCCCACAGGTAAGACAGTGTTGCTGTGTTTGTGATATTGACTAATTGAGCTTTGTGCCCCAACAGGTAAGACAGTGTTGCTGTGTTTGTGATATTGACTAATTGAGCTTTGTGCCCCAACAGGTACGACAGTGTTGCTGTGTTAGTGATATTGACTAATTGAGCTTTGTGCCCCAACAGGTACGACAGTGTTGCTGTGTTAGTGATATTGACTAATTGAGCTCTGTGCCCCAACAGGTACGACAGTGTTGCTGTGTTTGTGATATTGACTAATTGAGCTTTGTGCCCCAACAGGTACGACAGTGTTGCTGTGTTAGTGATATTGACTAATTGAGCTCTGTGCCCCAACAGGTACGACAGTGTTGCGGTGTGTGTGATATTGACTAATTGAGCTTTGTGCCCCAACAGGTAAGA
Source organism: Littorina saxatilis (assembly GCF_037325665.1). Taxonomy (NCBI): domain Eukaryota; kingdom Metazoa; phylum Mollusca; class Gastropoda; order Littorinimorpha; family Littorinidae; genus Littorina; species Littorina saxatilis. The sequence goes on along the minus strand of NC_090258.1, from coordinate 3,536,859 downwards.
CAGTGTTGCTGTGTTTGTGATATTGACTAATTGAGCTTTGTGCCCCAACAGGTACGACAGTGTTGCTGGTACTACAGGGGTTGAGGTGGCTGCTACAGGGCTACCATGTTCAAGTCATATCAACACAGTACACCACGCGAATGAACGTGGATCTTCAACTACAGAGATCGCTGAGCGCAGACCCACAGCCTTACCCGACTCCTTGTCTCACCATCCCTATGACTTCACCAACAGTGTGGGCAGTGCGCAGTGGACAGTCCTTGACCTGTTAATGCATAGGAAGCCAGGCAGGGTAGATGTAATACTGGATGAGGAGCTGTGTGATGGCAGGGTAGATGTAATACTGGATGAGGAGCTGTGTGATGGCAAGTTGGTCTTCACGCCTTCTTCTTACATTGTGTTTGCATGGATGTGTGTTTAAATGTTTGTGTCTATTTGGGTACACGCAAGACTACATGCATGTCTTTGCATGCATGTATGCGTGCGAACATCTTCGTGTGTCTGCTTTTGAGTATGTGATTTCGTGCATGCACATGTGAATGTGCGTTTGTATGCAAAGGAGCATTCAAGACTTATATATGACAAAGTTGTCTGATAATTTTTGCAGCACACCAAGTGCATGTATTTGTAAGTGTGTGTATGTGTGCGTGTTTTCAAGGGGGGGGGGGGGGGGGAGGGGGAGAACATGAATTCAGGTAGGACTATTTCTTGCTTGCACACATCTATATATATATACGACTTGTGTCTGTCTGTCTGTGTGTGTGTGTGTGCGCGATGCACGGCCAAAGTTCTCGATGGATCTGCTTCAAATTTGGTGGGCATATTCAGGTACACCCGGGACAGGACACAACCTGGTCGATATTTCAACACGTGCTCTCAGCGCGCAGCGCTGAACCGATTTTGGTTCCACCTCAGCTACCCGGGCCCCCATACCGACACACCAAAGCCGCTAGACCACATCACAACGCCAAAGTTCTCGGTGGATCTTTTTCAAGTTTGGACACCGTATTCAGCTACACCCCGGACACAATATCATCGATGAGATATTTCAACACGTGCTCTCAGCGCGCAGCGCTGAACCGATTTTGGTTTTTCTGTTCATTTCACCATTCCCAGTAACTCTTCCTTATCTTCTCCAGTGTTTTGCGTTTATCTCCCTTCCTTCGTGTGGCTTCAATCCATATCCCCGTTTCTACGTTACTATTTTTAGAATGTCACTGCGCTGTCCAGAACGCTTCCCTTGCACCCGTAAGTTGTTCTTACTGTCAAAGTGAAAAGGTCGAATCAATTTATAGCCACGCGAAAAATACACTGTCACCTATCTCTATATTATAGAGATAGATATACATATATATATACGGCTTCTCTGTGTGTGTTTGTAAGCAACACCTGTGGATTATAGAGTTCTGTTTGTGATGGGGTCTAGCGGTTTTTGTCTGTCTGTATGTTCTGGCATTTGAGAAGCCACAACAGATAATATAGGGCATAAGCTCTAAAATTCTCAATCCCGTTTGACAGGACTTCGCCTTCAAAGGTGATTGTGGTGAACCGCCACGCTGTCTGTCTCTGTCTCGCGATTCACCCCGTTTATCTCCCTTCCTTCGTGTGGCTTCAATCCATATTCTCGTTTCTACGTTACTATTTTTAGAATGTCACTGCGCTGTCCAGAACGCTTCCCTTGCACCCGTAAGTTGTTCTTACTGTCAAAGTGAAAAGGTCGAATCAATTTATAGCCACGCGAAAAATACACTGTCACCTATCTCTATATATTTATAGATATCTATATATATATACGACTTGTGTCTGTGTGTGTGTCTGTGTGTGAGTTCGCGATGCACGGCCAAAGTTCTCGATGGATCTGCTTCAAATTTGGTGGGCATATTCAGGTAGACCCGGGACAGGACACAACCTGGTCGATATTTCAACACGTGCTCTCAGCGCGCAGTGTCCAGAACGTAAATTGGACCCGTAAATTATCCTCACTGTAAAAGTGCAAAGGTCGAATCAATTTATAGCCACGCGAAAAATACACTGTCATCTATCTCTCTATAGATACGGCTTCTCTGTGTTTGTGTGTGTGTGTGTGTGTGTGTGTCTCTCTATGTGAGCAACACCTGGGGATTGTTCAGTTCTGTTTGTGATGTGGTCTGGCGGCTTTTGTGTAATTGTATGTACTGGCCTTCCTTTGAAAAGCCATAACAGTCCGAAAGGGCTTACAGATAAGCTCTAAATTGCTCAATCCTGTTTGAGTGGAGTTCGCCTCCAAAGGTGATTAACACGGTTACATTCGTCGACAAGGATGGGACTCGATATGGTCAGGAATGGCATTATGGCCACTGAATCATTTTCAAGCTGTTCCCATTCCACGAATATGGGAGGGACCTAAGCTTGGCGGGTCCATTGTTCGGACCCGGCAAAGCCGGCGTACGGCTCTAAGTATTTCATCCCGGCGAAGCCGGCTACCCGGCGAAGCGGGTATTCCTCTAGTACATATATATATACGGCTTCTCTGTGTGTGTGTGTGTGTGTGTGTTTGTGTGTGTGTGTATGCAACACCTGTGGATTATAGAGTTCTGTTTGTGATGGGGTCTAGCGGCTTTTGTCTGTCTGTATGTTCTGGCATTTGAGAAGCCACAACAGATAATATAGGGCTAAGAAATAAGCTCTAAAATTCTCAATCCCGTTTGACAGGACTTCGCCTTCAAAGGTGATTGTGGTGAACCGCCACTCTGTCTGTCTCTGTCTCGCGATTCACCCCGGCGAAGCCGGGTATTCCTCTAGTGATAAATAATCAGCTAAGAAGATTGGAACAGTAACAACAGTGTTTGTCCAGCAGGAGAGAGAGTCTGCGACAGTCCTGGACCGTTGAGCTACAGCGATGTCTTCGTCGTCAAAGCCAAGTACCCTGCTACATGATGTCGTCACAGCTGACACAGACCTGGTGACATCAGCAGCCAATGGTGTGGTATGCCGCCTTCAGTCGGAGGGATTACCGGTGTGCGTGTGTGTGTGTGTGCTCAGGGGGAACAAGACTGGATGCAAAACAAGGCGAGGTGGGAGAGTCATAGAGTCTGACGTAGAGGATGTGATCGTGGCGGAGAGAGACCATGTGGTAGTAGAACACTATTACTACCCTGAGTTAACTCGGGAGTAGGTTGACACAGCACCGTCATCTTGCAGAGGCTGATGATTAGGCTAAAGAGACGAGAGGCTTCCGCAAACTTATTGACACTGCAGTCAATCTTTTGTTTTAGGTGGAAGCATTTGATTGTGAAAAAAACTGTATAGATTCAAATACTTGTGTGTGTGTTTTACTGTTTTGATGTGTGTGTGTGTGTGTGTGTGTGTGTGAGGGATAGTAACATAAACAGTTTTGATATGCTCTTTATTTATATCAGTCACAGTTAATTCATTGACAATCATTAAAGAAGAGTTAAATATACATTTTTGAGTCACTTGAGAAAAAGTGACTCTATGTAATCGGTCAGTGTTAGTCTGTCCGGCCGGCCGTCCGGCCGGCCGTCCGTAGACACCACCTTAACGTTGGACTTTTCTCGGAAACTATCAAAGCGATCGGGCTCATATTTTGTTTAGTCGTGACCTCCAATGACCTCTACACTTTAACGATGGTTTCGTTGACCTTTGACCTTTTTCAAGGTCACAGGTCAGCGTCAAAGGAAAAATTAGACATTTTATATCTTTGACAAAGTTCATCGGATGTGATTGAAACTTTGTAGGATTATTCTTTACATCAAAGTATTTACATCTGTAGCCTTTTACGAACGTTATCAGAAAAACAAGGGAGATAACTAGCCTTTTCTGTTCGGCAACACACAACTTAACGTTGGGCTTTTCTCGGAAACTATAAAAGTGACCGGGCTCAAATTTTATGTGAACGTGACTCATTGTGTTGTGAATAGCAATTTCTTCCTGTCCATCTGATGCCTCATATAATATTCAGAACTGCGAAAGTGACTCGATCGAGCGTTTGCTCTTCTTGTACTGAACAGCAATAAAAAAGCTGCAGGAAGAAAGAGCAAACAACACACATACACACGCACACACACACATAACATTACAAAAGTTCAGAACAACCCCCGGAGTATAAATCATGTTCGATCTTTCGTATTAAATAATTGGACGGAAATTAGTATTATTTACAATGTTTACCTTGAAAAGATCATGGAATGAAAAAGTGTAACACAACTTGTACTTCTTCAATAAGATTCACATCTTAAACCTGGCTCCTCCTTCACGTCTCAAATATCATTTTCTTATCACAATACTGAACTGGTTCTTCTGAGATAATGATTTGACATGTTATACTACACAAGCGCATGTACACGGATCCTTCCCTCTCAAAGAAAAGAAACGTGATTTGTTCCCAACTCGGTCACCATAACACTCTCTCTCACATGCACACACACATGGTCACTTTCGCACAAATGCATGCCCATTTCCTACAAATGCAAACTACAAAATAAAGACGGCTTATTTAGTGGTACATGCACCTCATTGCTGGCATTGCCCTCAGCCCCTTGCAAAGCGGACTAAGTAAATGATCTAGAGATAAGAGTTATTTTAAAGTGCACAACCTGAGTTCTATCAACATGAAAATATAAACTGCTTCAGGGCTAAAACACAGTACATGTACATGTATTATGAAGATAGATCTCCAGTAAACACTCTCGCACTGTGATAGTGCCGCAACCATTGTTTCTTGAAGCGTTGTCACTAAGGCGGAAGGGGTGTAGTTCGACCCAAAGAGGGTGCGTTTCCTGCACATGTTTCTTCACGTGACAGGGTATATGGTAGCTGGAATTCCTAGTGGTTTTCCTTGTTGTAGGTTGTAGCAAAATGTTATCAATTTAAAAATGTTCCAACGTAAGCATTTGATCCAAAGTGTAAAGAAGATAACATTTTCACTTTAGAAAATTAAATAAATTAGCCCAAATAATGCATTTAGCTTCTTTATAAAGAGGTGCTCATCACATGCCAATGCCAGAGTCTGGTCGCGGTGGTTGTGCTGCCGCTTCTTCATTGTTTTCCTCATTGTTGTCATCGTCATCTGAAGAGTCCTCCAAACTGCGCAAATAGCAATGAGTAAGACTGCTTACTTGAGTGAATGAAGAGAGAGATAGAGAGGTGTGTGCGTGAGAGAGAAAGAGAGAGGCGCACACACATGCACACATAAACCTCGCACACACCATAGACCAAATAACCTGGACCGCCAACTCGTCACGTGACCCTTCGAGGTTACGACGCTCGACTTTCAGGGGCGCTTAGCGTCCGGTTGAAAGGCCAGCGATTCGAAGACAGTGAAAAGAAAGCACGCTCCAGTTATTTGTGACAATGAACTGGATTTTCTAAAACTCCAAACTAAACTTAACAAAACTCATCGAAAAACATGTTCCATATGCACTTTAGCTGAGTTTATTTTAGCATTTTCAGAACTTACCTCGGCAACTTCGTCCATGTTTACAATCGACACCGGATATGACATCCCCCTGATTTTTGAAAGGCCATGTAAGTGTAAGTTCCTAAATGCGAGAGGCCGCTACCTCGTAATAGAGAGAAAGAGCGGAGAGAGAGCTAGTTGGCGGTCCAGGATAAATGGTCTATGCACACACATACCTACGCAGAAGGACAGACAAAGAATGCTTGACCTGAAGGCAAATGAGCTTGCGTGCGTACACAAAGGGGATAAGGCACTTGCAGTTCTGCACATAAGTTGACCTGGGGGATCCAAACAATCTCCACCCTTAACCCACCAGGCTCGGCTGGGTTTAGAACATTCAACCTTCCTCCACAAAGGCTAATATCTTATCCATGAGGTTATTGGGCCCGTAGCCCCCTAATCTGACGTCTTAAATTAAAAATTTTAGTAATAAATTTTCATTTGATTAATATACTTACCCAACTCACATATAGCAATTAACCCTGGTTCAGTGCTGGTATCGCTGTACGCGTCCCCTTGGTAACAAGAAAGACGCCTCTAAAAAAGAGTGACCGAGACCCGTAAGGGTGTCTATGCCAGCCCGGAAACGAGGCTGCCTTCCGTATGCGCGCGCATACTCCGCCATATGCATCATTCTAAAACGAAGCCCAACTCACTTCTTTTTTAGACATATATAACCCCACAGCGGGGAGGCGGGAGGGAATAAACGATGTGAGTTGGGTAAGTATATTAATCAAATGAAAATTTATTACTAAAATTTTTAATTAAATTACATATCTTACCCAACTCACATATAGCAGATTGCTACTAAAGGTTGGAGGGCACTTTACCCAAATAGGAATCGAGATTTTGTCCTGCCTCTACCCGAGCAGGTAACCCAGAAACGCATCCTGTCTCAAGGCATAGAAATCCCTGAGAAAGACATCAATGAAGAACATTTCAAGAAAGCCAGTAAGCCGACTCAAGAACTTCCGCCAGGAGATTAAAATGAAGATCAACTAGAGTGGAAGCCCAATCTTTTGCCTCATGAGGCCTGGCTGTAGTAAAGGGCAAGACTGCCCTGACATTCCCTGCCTGACTCTGCCACCAGCCAAGAGCTTGCCTAGCTATGGTGGAGACCCACTTGGCTAACGAGACTTTCAACATATCTCTAAACCGTACCATGATGAATGAGATAAAAAGAAGTTTCTGAGTCTCCAAACGAGAGTGCACAGTCCGAAACAGAAATCTGCTGAGGGCTCTAACAGGACAAAAATGTACATCAGGATCTCCAAGAGCAATAAACTTGCTCAAGAGAGGAAAGTTGAGTCCGCGCCACCTGAAGAGAGAGGACTGACTGCTCCCCCCCCCTTTTAATTCCTTGCCAACACTTGAAGGCATGCCTAAACAATGTGGCAGTCTATAAAGCTAAGGTTGACTTAAGTAAGTCATTACCTCCACCAAAGTCGATAGAAAAACTTTCTATCCTTAACCAGTGTTTAACGTCGTTTCTAACCGTTCAGGGTTAAAAAGCGACGGAGTTGAAAAATAAGAACAAGAGCTGTTAGAATCAATAATCTGAAAAGATCCATGCAAGCTAGAAAAATCATTGAACCCGAAATGATCAAAAGGCTAAATATGGCTCTGGAGGAGCCAGAATATTGCTAAAAGGTTTAAAATGTGCACGAAGCTGGATTCTCCAAATTCTGCTTACTTGCCAGAAAATTTGAAGGAACCCTAAGAACCATAGATCAGTCTTTCTCCAAAGAGCTGTCCATAGCAAACCTAGCCAGAAAAAACCTTCTGCATAGAACACAGAAACTCTGAACCAAATCCAGAGTTGAGGCAGACGCCCCTAAGTATCTCAAGTGAACCCTTACAGCAGACATTCAAGTAATTCCAATGTGAGAAAGCAAAGATGCCTTCTTGCCAGCCTAAAGAGGTCTGGAAACCAAGATTGCAAAGACCCGTACTGTGCGACCAACAGGTCGCCCAAACTAACTCAAAAAGAGCCCTGTGAAAGCGAGGGTATGGAGCCCCAACCCAAAGTGGATAACAGCCAGCCTGAAGCTTTTCGTTTGGAAACGAAAAACAGCCAAGACCTGCCCTGCGCTTTCCTTTTACCGTGAGATTCTCTTAGTTAGAGAACCCGCGTGCCTAGAAGCGGGCTCAAAAAGAGACCTTTCAAACAAGAAAGAGATTAACCTCTAGCCAACAGAATAATACTTAAAGGGCAGAGGCTTACTCTCAGGTAAAAAACGGCAAAGTAAAATCTTTGTATATGAGTCCTGTCGGACCACAAAGATAACCTGTTAAACGAAACCGCCCAAGCGAGAGACTAAAAGCCAGTTACGTACAAACGAGCCAATCATAAAGAAAAGATGCCGCAATCTCCCAGAGCTAGGAGACCTTGATCCAACAGACAGTCTCTCCTTGCTATCGCCATCACCAAACCCGAGGGCGGTTCCATAGAAGGAAAAACAAGAGAACCTAAGTCCTTAAGCTTGGAGTTACCCGAAGCCTACAGAAAGCGCTCCGCGAGTGACACGCTACTTGGGCGTAAGAAACAAGCTAAAGCACCAACACCACCACAGGCAAATAGTCGTGCGTTGCCCACAAAAGTAGTGGTGACAAAGAAGACTCGCTTGCGAAAACTTCCGCAAGAACAAGATGACCCCGCCAGAGGATCTAAGAACTTAACACTCGAAGATTCTCCTCAGAAAGCTCAAACCAACTACAAAATGCCGCGAACCGCGACACAGCTGAAGTATGAGCCTCCCCATTTCCTCCTCTTGTTCCAGCATCATAACGAACATCGAAATGATGAGAACCAGTCACCCATCCCGATAAGGCAAAAACTTGCCAACAATCGGAAAAGTTTTGAAAAGTTTCAAACGTCATAACACCATGCCAGATCTCCATCCACCTGACTCACGCCAGCTGGAAGACTGGAAGAGAAAGTGAAAACAGCCTGTAAAAAAGGCAAAGGAACCGCAGAAACGGAACCAGAAGCCAAAAGCTGAAAAGTGCCGACTACCAACACCACAGTGTTAACAGTAGAAGGATATCCCGTCCTGCACCCAGAAGTCACAGCCGCAAAAGCGAAAGCGCAACAGGCCGTGGATAAGTAAACATCGGGACCACCCGGTTGCACAGAAACACACCGGACGATCCCGTTGTACCTCGAACCATTTCAGCTGCGAGCGCCACTGCACTTGCTAACTTGAAACAGAACCTAAAATCAGTGCTTTACAGAAAAACAGGAGCACCTTAATCTGAACAGCCTTCATGCACCTCCGTGCAATCCGGAAGCTGACTCCATGCTAGACTTAAATCTCCAACAAAGAATCAGCCCTACTGCTCGCTTCCTGCCCCCCTGCTCGGTATCAAAGGTAGGAAAGTGACCCCCAGAGAGACTCGCATGGTCAACCCCAGAATCACCCAGCCCACCAACTTCCTGCCCCCCAGGGCGGAAGCTTACGTTGCCTAGGGCTCTTAGCCGCTGCTGAACGTGCGCCAGAAAGCGGAAGAACAGACACGGTTTCAACACTTCACCGCACAAAGCTTGCTACCTCCTGCGAACGTACACCACTTTCACCGGAGAACCCGGCTACACGCGGCCCTTTGCCAACTCCAGGGCAATGGACAACGATTCCCGGAAGCTGAAGTGAACATCCTGTTCCTCCGAACTTCCAGAAGTCATCAAACCGGATAGAGGTGGAGGAAGTAAAGCTTTGCTCTCAACCACCCCCTCCAGTCAAAACTTAAATGCCGTTTTCCGCCGCCCACGTCACTGCGCTGGACAACCTGAACGGCAAGTTAAGCTGGGTGTCGTCCATCCCCGTGAACGCACCCTCATATGGAAGTAACTTCGTTATCCTCTCCTTCATGCTCGCAATCGCAATCGGGAAGGTGACCCCCGCCTTTCGCGGTCCACCAACTTCCACAATACTTAAATGCCATTTTCCGTCGACCACGTCACTGCGCTGGACAACTTGAACGGCAAGTTAAGCTGGGTGTCGTCCATCCCCGTGGACGCACCCTCATAAGAAGGTTTCCTCGTTAACCTTTCCTTCATGCTCGCAATCGCAATCAGGAAGGTGACCCCCGCCTTTCGCGGTCCACCAACCTTCACAAAACTTAAATGCCGTTTTCCGCCGCCCACGCCACTGCGCTGGACAACTTGAACGGCAAGTAAGCTGGGTGTCGTCCATCCCCGTGGACGCACCCTCAAATGGAAGTATCCTCGTTATCCTTTCCTTCATGCTCGCAGTCGCAATCAGGAAGGTGACCCCCGCCTTTCGCGGTCCACCAACTTCCACAAAACTTAAATGCCGTTTTCCGCTGCCCGCGTCACGGCGTTTGGACAACTTGAACGGCAAGTAAGCTGGATGTCGTCCACCACCGTGGACGCACCCCTTCCTGCCCCCTGGGCGGAAGCAGATGCCTTTCAACCTGACCACAGTCTACCGACGAGGCGGGAAGAAAAGGAACATCTGTTCGCTTGTCAGGGCCCTTAGCACCCACTGACACCCCGACTAAGCGGTGGATATCAGCCAGTGTTTCAGAACTTTCACCTGGGATTAGACCCGAGGCTACTCCCTCAAGACAACGCTCACGTGGAGTACACATACCTTGTGAAGAAGGACAGACGCCGGAGACCGTGAACTCCCCACATAAGGTCACAGCAGGGGACGAACGACCACTGTCCAGAGACGAACACACAGCAACCCCGGCCGGGAGAGCACGTAGTTCTGCCTTTGATGACGCAGTGCCAGCTGCCAAAGCAGAAACCTGTGAACTTAAAGTCAAAAGCAAAGAGGCCACGTCTACAGACGCAAGCCCAATAACAACATGTTTAACACCGAGCCCGGACTAATCCGTAGGCTTAAAACAAAGGTGGCCACTGCACCCGGTGTTCACCGGCGGTCACCCATCCAAGAACTAACCGGGCCCGACGTTGCTTAACTTCGATGAAAGGACGAGAACCGGTGCTTACAACGTGGCGAGGCCGTTGGCCGGCAAAATGGGGGTTCCGGAATAGTCACCAGTGTAGTAAACAAACTGGAAGCGGACTTGTCTACCGGCTAAGCGGGTAAAACAATCAACACATCAAAAGATTTTTAGCAAGAGAATCTACAACAGAAACGGACATAGACCGGATTGTTTAGACTTCCTAAAAGCTTTCTAAGGAGAAAAGGGCACAGCAGCTACCTATTAAGAAGCTGCCCTCTTCTTAGCATTGTCAGCCATGACGGAAAAACGACTCACGAAAAAATTTCTGAGAAACATCGCAAGTCCAAAATACGGCCAACAAAACTGCCAAAATCAAGCAAAATACAAGGAACGACCTCACCTCAACATAGTTGTGAAGTCCAGATGACAAGAAGAGACCAAGAGGAACGAAACAAAGTCAAAAAGACTAAGTAACAAAGGCTGAAACAGCCAGAGCGTACAAAATGCGACCAGTCCCACTGACGCTGAGTTTTTAGAATGATGCATATGGCGGAGTATGCGCGCGCATACGGAAGGCAGCCTCGTTTCCGGGCTGGCATAGACACCCTTACGGGTCTCGGTCACTCTTTTTTAGAGGCGTCTTTCTTGTTACCAAGGGGACGCGTACAGCGATACCAGCACTGAACCAGGGTTAATTGCTATATGTGAGTTGGGTAAGATATGTAATTTAATTCTCCTTTCACTTTCAACAAGCATCAAAACACAATGCAACTGTCAACATGTACCCCCCGCGGGTTAGGGGGAAGAATTTACCCGATGCTCCCCCGCATGCATGTCGTAAGAGGCGACTAACGGATTCTGTTTCTCTTTTTACCCTTGTTAAGTGTTTCTTGTATAGAATATAGTCAATTTTTGTAAAGATTTTAGTCAAGCAGTATGTAAGAAATGTTAAGTCTTTTGTACTGGAAACTTGCATTCTCCCAGTAAGGTAATACATTGTACTACGTTGCAAGCCCCTGGAGCAAATTTTTGATTAGTGCTTTTGTGAACAAGAAACAATTGACAAGTGGCTCTATCCCATCTCCCCCCTTTCCCCGTCGCGATATAACCTTCGTGGTTGAAAACGACGTTAAACACCAAATAAAGTAAAGAAAGTAAAGTCAACATGTACATGTAAATAACAGGGAGGCAGGCACACACTTCATTTGAAAAAATAATCATCAACTTAAAACCATTTCAAATGTATAAAATAGTATGCATAAAAAATAAAAATTCATACCTTGAATCGTCATTACTGTCGTCATCATCATCATCATCATCATCATCATCATCATCGTCGTCTTCATCATCATCTTCCCCGCTCTCTTCCTCCCCTGCCTCGGCAGCTTCTTGCTCTGTCAAATGAACGTCACAAGTGTTAGTGTTTGGAATGAAAAAACAAGAAAGGTACATGTACATCAATCAATCAATCAATCAATGAGTCTTATATCGCGCATATTCCGTGGGTACAGTTCTAGGCGCTCTGCAGTGATGCCGTGTGAGATGAAATTTTATACGGCCAGTAGATGTATGTTATTGGAACGTTATATTCACAACAAAACGTTACAATCACTGACCTTTGACCCAGCAGTCTTTTAAGTGCACAGACAGACAAACACTTATAATACAGAAAATAATCTTATCTGACGGAGCTCGCTTTGAAATCTTGTTTTTGATTCTGAGTTTTGGAACGTTGGCAGTTTTTAGATTTGTGTATGGAATGAATGGGGTATGAATGTGCCGAGTCAGAGTACGCTTGTGACGAGAGATTCGGGATGCATGTGAATTAGTTTATAGTCGTGGTTGAGTGGTTTTTCAATGACAAGTGTGTGAGCTGTGTTTGAATCGGTGCAGGTTAGGACAGCCTACTGTGTAGATGTGTAGTAAGGTATGTGGTAGAATACTTAGGTTAGACTAACTCTTCTATTTTCATATTTTGTCTTAGCTTTCTTTGGTAAATTCTCATACTTATAGTACGCTTTATTTTCTTAGGTTAGGGGTGAGGTATTTTTTTTCTTCTATTTGTCAATTAAGTCTTGTTAATGTTTGTTCTTCCTTGTTTGTTATTTTATTCATTCTTCGTTTTTTTGTTTTGTTATCTGTGTCACACACCAATCGCCATGCACCTCACTTTTCCTTCAGGAATGTGACAATGAAAAACAACTTTCAAATGAATGATACAGTGGAACCCCCCATTTAGGACCCCCCCATCCCCCCCCCCCCCCCCCCCCCCAAAAAAAAAAAAAGATTCCCTCCCTTTTGAGACCCTGTTTTCTCTGACTTTCTGTTGATAATCTACGTAAATTGACCCCATCAGATTCAATGGATGTCTTAAAAGGGGGTTCCACTGTACCTTACTTCCCAACCCGTGAATCATGTCCAACACCAGAGATCTGTCCAGGCTTTGACAATGACAATGACAATGACTATGACAATGACAATGACAATGACAATGACTATGACCATGACTATGACAATGACTATGACAATGACTATGACTATGACTATGACAATGACAATGACAATGACAATGACTATGACAATGACTTTTACAATGACAATGACAATGACAATGACTATGACAATGACTTTTACAATGACAATGACTATGACAATGACAATGACTATGACTTTTACAATGACAATGACTGTGGCTATGACTATGACAATGACTTTTACAATGACAATGACTATGACTATGACAATGACTTTTACAATGACAATGACTTTTACAATGACAATGACTATGACAATGACTATGACAATGACTTTTACAATGACAATGACTATGACTTTTACAATGACAATGACTTTTACAATGACAATGACAATGACAATGACTATGACTATGACAATGACTTTTACAATGACAATGACAAATCTTTATTTTTCGAGGGTGACAAGAATAAGCATAGATATGCTTTTTTGCATCTGGCCCTCGCCCTCAAGAGGGACTAAACTATTTTACTATAACTATGACTAGGGAAAAAAAGGTTACATAAAAACATCATTAATGGTAGAACATATAAGTTTATGTACATGAAGCGCACTTCTTCTTCTTCTTCTTCTTCTGCGTTCGTGGGCTGAAGCTCCCACGTACACTCGTGTTTTTTGCACGAGTGGAATTTTACGTGTATGACCGTTTTTTACCCCGCCATTTAGGCAGCCATACGCCGTTTTCGGAGGAAGCATGCTGGGTATTTTCGTGTTTCTATAACCCACCGAACTCTGACATGGATTACAGGATCTTTTTCGTGCGCACTTGGTCTTGTGCTTGCGTGTACACACGGGGGTGTTCGGACACTGAGGAGAGTCTGCACACAAAGTTGACTCTGAGAAATAAATCTCTCGCCGAACGTGGGGACGAACTCACGCTGACAGCGGCCAACTGGATACAAATCCAGCGCGCTACCGACTGAGCTACATCCCCGCCCGAAGCGCACTATATAGAAGCATTGTAGATCATAAGGTAGTGTTCAAAACTGGGTGTAAAGCAATAAAGATAAACGCAAAGTAAGCATACTTTGCAACAATTCATTAGCTCAGCAAAAAAATGTATTACAGAGCCAAATCTTCGTGATTTTGTCACAAATAAACCATAATTCCGATAATGAACAACTGTATACAAAGAGAACATACCAATCAAGTTTATTTGTTGATGGGACAGGAGCGTCCTCCTCTTGGACCCATACAATGGTACCTGCCATGTGAGGGGCAAGTCTTAAAACGGGTGTTTTAAGACAGGGGTACCACGGTATCTGAGGCTTATATCGCGCGTATTCCGTGGGTACAGTTCTAAGCGCAGGGATTTATTTTTTTATTTTTTTATTTTTATTTTATGCAATTTATATCGCGCACATATTCAAGGCGCAGGGATTTATTTATGCCGTGTGAGATGGAATTTTTTTACACAATACATCACGCATTCACATCGGCCAGCGGATCGCAGCCATTTCGGCACATATCCTACTTTTCACGGCCTAGTATTCCAAGTCACACGGGTATTTTGGTGGACATTTTTATCTATGCCTATACAATTTTGCCAGGAAAGACCCTTTTGTCAATCGTGGGATCTTTAACGTGCACACCCCAATGTAGTGTACACGAAGGGACCTTGGTTTTTGGTCTCATCCGAAAGACTAGCACTTGAACCCACCACCTAGGTTAGGAAAGGGGGGAGAAAATTGCTAACGCCCTGACCCAGGGTCGAACTCGCAACCTCTCGCATCCGAGCGCAAGTGCGTTACCACTCGGCCACATGAAGAAAACAAATGTTCCACTTACCTAAGCGTAGTTTTTCTTGTATCACAGGCTGGAAACTCTGAGCTTCTGTGTGGTTGGGTTCATAAATTAAAACTGAAACAAAGACATGGATAAAAATTAGGCTTTGGTGAGCAAATATTCTGCTGCATGTACGTGCAGAAATCGTTTTTTTTCCACGCGATTCATTTGCTTATATTACCACAGTGTAATAATGTATTCCCACGTTCTCTTATAGTCTTACTTTTCCTGCTATACTGTATTATACTTTGTTGTTAAGGTTAACATGTCAGTTGTGCCCATTGCAATAATAAAAGTACACTGTTCGCACACACAGTGCACACATCCTCATATATGTATGCACACACATACACACACACACACACACACACACACACACACACACACACACACACACACTCAAACACAGACAGACACACACACACACACATTCAAACACAGACAGACAGACACACACACACTCACACTCAGACACACACACACACACACACACACACACATACACACTCAAACACAGACAGACACACACACACATCATTGGGGTGTGCACGTTAAAGATCCCACGATTGACAAAAGGGTCTTTCCTGGCAAAATTGAAAAGGCATAGCTAAAAATGTCCACCAAATACCCATGTGACTTGGAATAAAGGCCGTGAAAGGTGAATGCTCGCCCTAATAGGCTTGAGGTTTGCTGGCCGATGTAAATGCGTGATATATTGTGTAAAAAATTCCATCTCACACGGCAGAAATTAATATGTAAATCGCCGTGAGCTCTTGTGAGAAAGGGCGATTAATAAATGTCCATTATTATTATTATTATTATTCAAACACAGACAGACAGACACACACACACTCACACTCAGGCACACACATGCAGAAAGACAGACATACACAAACTTACTCATTCTGCATAGTTTTTCAGCATTTTTGAAGTCTTTTTTTATGATACAGTCCAAAAACTGAAAAAAATCAACAGTTCCAAAGAATGAAAACACGAACACACATCATCCACCCCCCCCCCCCCCTTTAAACGCCGCAACTCCAACTTACACATTCATTAAATACTTCTCTCCCCCAAATTGGAGTATGGCTGCCAAAATGGCGGGGGGAAAGCAGTCACATTTGTAATCCTGCTTGTCAAAAAATTGAGTATATGAGGGAGCTTTAGCATGCAGAAGAAGTCGAAGATAAAAGGACACTGCCAGACTAGCAAAATGGAGAGTCAGCACATAATTATATCTCACCTGTTTTGAAAAAAATTGTCCCCAAAATAAATTATATTTAATCTTGTGCAGCCCTGATGCTAATTACAGGACTTTATTGCAGAAATGCTGACAGGGCTTATAAGAAAACAGCTAGTGTACAGACAGGCAAACAGGACAGACACACGAGGTAGCCAGGCAGACAGATTCATAGGCAAATAGAAAGACAGGCATCCAGATAAGTGCGCTTCCAGGCAAACAGGCATTCAGACAGACCAAAGGAAGTGTGTACAGACTAGGGCTTGATGTGGGTGGGGTGGGGGGGTGGGGGGGGGAGTTCTTGGTTCCGGAATCCCCCCACCCTGCACCTACCCGGCAAATGTACCTTTTTATTTCAAGGCGAGAAAGCCAGACCCCCCCACCTACCCATCCCTTGTACCCCTTGTACCCCTGCCTCATTTTGGAAGCCCCTCCCTCTCATACAGTAGGTCCAGCTCTGCAGACAATGAGATAGATAGATAGATAGATAGATGGATAGATAGATAGATAGATAGATAGAAATACAGACTGGGAGACAGCCAGACAGGCAACACGACAAGCAGACAGACCTCCATGAGAAGTTCATTTGGAGCCTTCCTGGGTTCTTCGTCAGAATCATCGTCGTCATCATCATCACTGCTATCTTTCTTGTCTTCTGCGTCTTGTGAACGTTCTTCACTTGTCTTCAGTTCCACTGCCTCCATTCTGACGGTCACCTCTGACACCCCGTCCCTATCCCTGAAGCAAAGGAATAAAAATGTCTCTCAGTACGCAGCATGTAGGGTTATTAAGAATGATTCTAGATGTACCATTAAAGACAGAACAAAACCAAAAACAAAAACAAAATTAAAAAACCCAAGAAAGGTATAACCGCTTTTGCCTTCCAAGCTTCTGTAAGTCATAAAAGAATGGAAATTGCACTAAACTCTTGGTTTCAGGTTTGGAAAAATGCCGGATTTAGTTTTGTTCGTGGAAGATTTGTAACTCCA
This sequence comes from Littorina saxatilis, assembly GCF_037325665.1. Classification (NCBI taxonomy): domain Eukaryota; kingdom Metazoa; phylum Mollusca; class Gastropoda; order Littorinimorpha; family Littorinidae; genus Littorina; species Littorina saxatilis. The sequence goes on along the minus strand of NC_090258.1, from coordinate 3,519,917 downwards.
AATGAGTATTAGCTACACAGAGGAGTGACAGAAAAAACCTGAAGCAAAAAGTGAATGACATGGACTGAAAAACCAAACTTACTCTGACAATACATGGGATTCCACTTTGGCAGACGCAAGTTCTGTGTATTCCACATGGTTAGGATTCTCTTCTGTCACAGGAAAACAATCAGGACAAGAGGCGAAGTCTTCAAGGCTCACGTAAGAAATCGACAAACAGTAACACAAACTCAATCACTCCGTCACACATACATACACACACACACACACACACACACACACACACACACACACACACACACAACACACACAGTAAGCATTGGTGAAACTGTGCAAGAAAGCGAGACCCTGGATCTGCCAACTAGTCTCGGCCCGCTCACAATAACAATGACCGAGACTTTCAGTAATTCCTTTGCGTGACGTCTAACCCTCTTACGTCATAATGTGACGTCTTCAAATAGTTTCTATCACACACGTCAAACACTTTTGACCGAGACGTAATCTTCTTATGCGAGCTTTATCCATAGACTCGGAAATGTTAAAGTTTCTATCACACACACACACACACACACACACACACACACACACACACGCACGCACGCACAGACAGACAAAGTTTATCATCGCATAGGCTACACTTACGTGAGCCAAAAATGTGCAAGTACATGTACTTTACATACATTAACATAATAAACGTCAAATGTATCATAAGCAATATCTGGTGTTTTTTTTAATACATTATATTTGTATCTTTGTCTACCTTGAATAGTGTTGTTAATATAATACACATCTATCTTTGCATAAAAATGTGGTAGAAGTATGCACATGCATTCACTGAGTAATGAGAGAGGGGAGGGTGTGTGTGTGTGTGTGTGGGAGAGAGAGAGAGAGAGAGAGAGAGAGAGAGAGAGAGAGAGAGAGAGAGAGAGAGAGAGAGAGAGAGAGAGAGAGAGAGACAGACAGGTAAACTGAGAAAATCAGAAAGACAAACAACCAGAATATTTAACGACAATTTACCTTCAGAAGTTTCAGACAGCTGAAAGGAGTTACTGTGTGACAATGGCCCTCGGTTCAGATTGCTGTTGGACCTCTTGAACTCTCTCCAGTCAAGTTCTGGCTCCACTGGAAGATCATAGTCACTGTCACAAAAAAACAATTATTTAAAGGGTCTGTGACAGGGTGACGCAGTAGTCCCATTGTCACAGGCAGATACTCTGCATTGCTGGAGCTGTCTCCCTGCCAAATCGTGAGCAATTTATAGTAGCTCGACGTTTTTTGTATGTTGGAAGACAGCACACCAGTGTGTATTCATGGCGATGGTGTGCGTGGTACTGTGATCCGTTAAAGTGCGCTGTCTCGCTCAGTACCGCCGACTTCAGCACTAGAGGTTTCTGTCGGGGTTACCCCACCCTTAGCTCCTGGTCAGGGACCTTACCTGGGAGCACAGGTAGCAGGGGTTTTAACGCGCCTCTTACCCGCGTGATGAACCCGTATGAGCACATAGGGTATTTACAAGTCAACAGTGCCACCTGTTAACCACCCCGCTCTGATAGGAACACCGCCAGTTGGTCCAGGACAGCTTATTCGTCCGGGCAAGCCCGACTTATATCGCTGCAATCCCTTATATCTAAGGGACACCCCCTATCCGCCACCTGGGGACCCGCCGGGTTGGGGATGGTCGCCCCGCCACCTAATTGGAGATAGCCTGACCCCGGCAGCACACCAGTTAGATGTGAGTAGCTGTTTGTGATGGGGCCTGGCTGCTGTTGTCACCTTGTATGCTCTTGGGAACCTTTGTGTAGCCATGGCAGTTTTTGTAGGGCTATTGACTTAGCTCTAACACTCACAACCCTGATTGACTGGCTTTGCCTCCAAAGGTGATTGTTGTGCTTTTTAAGACCTAACAAACAAGAGGCGAAGCCTTCAAGGCTCACGTAAGAAATCGACAAACAGTAACACAAACTCAATCACTCCGTCACACATACACACATACACACACACACACACAGTAAGCATAGGTGACACTGTGCAAGAAAGCGAGACACTAGATCTAGATCTGTCTGTCTGCATGTAGCCTACTTACAGGGACACGACTGCCAACTAGTCTCGGCCCGCTCAAAATAACAATGACCGAGACTTTCAGTAATTCCTTCGCGTGACGTCTAACCCTCTTACGTCATAATGTGACGTCTTCAAATGACGAAATGTTAAAGTTTCTACCACAGACATACACACGCACGCACATACGCACGCACAGACAGACAAAGTTACGATCGCATAGGCTACACTTACGTGAGCCAAAAATCAGGAGTTAAGCTTAAAATTGAAGCGAAGTTACAGAATTTATGTACAGAAATTTGAAAATTGAAAATCTTAAAAGCGGAGAAGTCTTACATTGGGGTGCTTTGAAAAGGGGGCTCCACTGTACAGTATAACAGAAATCATCAAACAGGGTTAAAAGATATTTGGGCAAAACAGAGTATCCATCAATCAATCAATCAATCAATATGAGGCTTATATCGCGCGTATTCCGTGGGTACAGTTCTAAGCGCAGGGATTTATTTATTTTATTTTATGCAATTTATATCGCGCACATATTCAAGGCGCAGGGATTTATTTATGCCGTGTGAGATGGAATTTTTTTTACACAATACATCACGCATTCACATCGGCCAGCAGATCGCAGCCATTTCGGCGCATATCCTACTTTTCACGGCCTATTATTCCAAGTCACACGGGTATTTTGGTGGACATTTTTATCTATGCCTATACAATTTTGCCAGGAAAGACCCTTTTGTCAATCGTGGGATCTTTAACGTGCACACCCCAAAGCATTCACATCACACTTTCTCTTTTCTTGAAAATATTGATGACACACCTGTCCTGTTTTCGTCTGACAGCTGTCAGAGCCACGTGTTTGGTGGGTGTGCCTGCACGTTGACTCAGTGATGACTCGTTTCTTGGGGACACCTGACCCAAGTTTGACCTTGACCTGCAGAAATATAATCGTGTCAATGGTCATGAACAGGTTTACTTTCGTGCCTCTCTGTTATTGTATTCATTGAGATGTAATAGCAGGTGCTGCAGAAATACTGAATGAAAAATACTGTCACAGAAGATTTGTTTTAGCTCAGCTAATGTAGGATTATTATTAATGAGGTCCTTTTTTTTTATCCGTGATTTGTGTGTGTTGTGTGTGTGTGTGTGTGTGTGTGTGTGTGTGTGTGTGTGTGTGTGTGTGTGTGTGTGTGTGTGTGTGTGTGTGTGTGTGTGTTTGTAAGCCTGTATTATCATACCTGCTTCCAAGGGAGAGACGACTGCTGCTTCGACTCGATGCTGTACTGACATCTGAGACAAAACAAGAATTAAGTTGCAAAAGCATAGTATGTCTCGACATGTATTTCTCTCTCTCTCGACTGTATACAGAGATAAGAACAGCCTCGCTTTCACCTCGATCCTGCCTAAAAACAATGTTCAGACCTCATGTTCAGACTCGGCGTAATGATTCCGAAAAGATTACTTTTTAGCGGTCAAGTTCAGTCGTCCGCATACTCGAAAGTGAAAAAAAGATGAAACATTTTGCTACAGTATCGGAGGATGAACTGTCGAAGAAGAAAAAGAATCTCGTGCCAACCACTACGCAGAAGACCATCCGAGTTGTCCAGAAGAAGTTCTGAAACACGTCACGTTCCAAATCAAAAGACGACATTCTATTCTCTTACGTCACTATTCTTGGTTTACGGTACCATTCGGCGACTTTGCTACGAGTATGCCATAGTCTTGGTTGGCCGAGACCTTGAGATGGAATGCGAGTGATTAGGTTTGTTGATTTTGCTCGGAGAAGTGGTCCGTGTTCAAGCAAGCAAGTTTCTTTCTTCTTTGAAAACAAAAACCCTAAGACCAGTGAATGTCGAGATATATATATGTTAATTGGATCTGTGATCCAAACATGCCTTTTGGTCAATCTCGATGGCAGTTTATTCCACTCGCCCCAAAAGCCATGTTTGGATCACAGATCCAATTAACGTATAATATCCATGAATTACAGTGAGAAAGAAACATCCCTCCCCACACACACACAAATACACTTCTTCTTCTTCTTCTTCTTCGTTCATGGGCTGAAACTCCCACGTTCACTCATGTTTTAGCACGAGTGGATTTTTACGTGTATGACCGTTTTTACCCCACCATGCAGGCAGCATACGCCGATTTCGGGGGAGGCATGCTGGGTATTTTCATGTTTCTATAACCCACCAAACTCTGACATGGATTACAGTATCTTTTCCGTGCGCACTTGGTCTTGTGCGTGCGTGTACACACGAAGGGGGTTAAGTCACTAGCAGGTCTGCACATAAGTTGACCTGGGAGATCGGAAAAATCTCCACTCTTAACCCACCAGGCGGCAGCGACCGGGATTCGAACTCACGAACTCCCGATTAGGAGGCTGACGTCTTACCACCACGCCACTGCGCCCGTCGTCAAATACACTGATGTCTGTATATTTGCAAATGTATGGATTTTGTTTGACCATGTCACAGTGAACCTGACGGCAAGTACATGAATTTACCTCCTTGTTCCAGGACCTTCATGGCAGGGGAACTGGCAGCAGCATCAGACTGCTTGGCGGCCAAAGAAGATTCTCTTCTGGAACTGAACATGACATGTATACAAATTCATCTTCAAAACAAAAACAAACGAAGAATACATGTACATGAAAAACCCTCAAAACAACTCCTATCCAACCAATCATCAATTGAAAAAAGCAAGATAATTAAGCTGTTCTAGTAAGATTACTGAAAATGAAGATTAATGATAATTAACCCTTTTCATTGTGCTTTTTTTACATTGCCAATTCTGACTGTAGTCACAATGATAAATAAATAGTGCCTTTCCACCTGCATATGTCAAGACAATTGTACACCATAACTGGTAACGCGCTAACCACTGAACCAGGTCTATGACTGTAAACAAAATTACAGTAAGCAGACAAACAAATACTCTGATGCATAAATATAGACATAAATCACTGCTTATTAGCTTTATAATAATCCATAAATTAGCACTCAATACTAAAAGTGTTTCAACCTGAGAGACAAGCAGTTTTAAAAGAGCCCATGACGGGCGCAGTGGCGTGGTGGTAAGACGTCGGCCTCCTAATCGGGAGGTCGTGAGTTCGAATCCCGGTTGCTGCCGCCTGGTGGGTTAAGAGTGGAGATTTTTCCGATCTCCCAGGTCAACTTATGTGCAGACCTGCTAGTGACTTAACCCCCTTCGTGTGTACACGCAAGCACAAGACCAAGTGCGCACGGAAAAGATACTGTAATCCATGTCGGAGTTCGGTGGGTTATGGAAACACGAAAATACCCAGCATGCCTACTCAACGAAAGCGGAGTGAGCTGACTATGCTCTCTGAGTATAGTGTGGGGAACCCAAATGGGCAATGAGCTCACACGTAACCAGACAATTCTGGAACGCTGAAGAAGAAGAAGAAGAAAAGAGCCTTAAAACAAGATTAAAAAAGGAAAACCCCACCTGCACACACACAATCTCTTTCTCTACAGAAAGATACATAGTGCTTTCTTGATGAATTTCCAATTGACATTTTGTGGAAATAACTGGATTTGTAAGCCGTGTAGAAGAGTAAGAACCTCATTTATGGGTACAAGCTTTTCAAAATGAGGCAAAGCATGTACATCATGTACCAGGCTTCCGATTGGGTTTGACATGTGATCGGGAAGAACAATTAACTCTGATGAGGGTGTCATGCAGCGTGTTGATACCCTTTTCAAGGGATGGCTAAATCTCAAAAAGTTAACTCGCCAGCTGGGCGAGTAACTTCAAGTAATTCACTAGCTCAGCACAAATTTAACTAGCACAGCACATGAGCCTACCACACACTTAAATTATGACTGTCAGAAATACACAACATGGTGATACGGTAGACAAACAGGTTGCGGTGAGCGCGAGCGATGACATTTTTTTTTAATGATTATAATGAGTGACAGCTGTCACACAAGTTCAGAATAACGCGTGCATATTCAGATCCAAAACGATTTGGATGTCAATTAGAGAACGTAAGAAGGCCGCAAGGTCTATCCCTTGTCCCCATTACCTTTACCGATACTAGTGATAATAAGGGGTTGTTCTCACCTGAGTTTTCGCCTGGCTGACACGTCACCTGCACCACCGCCAGCTGCATCTTTCGTGTCAACTTTGCTGTTCCTAGAAGATGTTCTCACCTGGCCACTCATTTTTATTTTTATTTACCCTTTCGCAGACCTACAACTGTGATAAATGTACTATGAGTCATCCGACATGCAATCCAGACGTGAAAAATGCAGCCATCTTGTTTACATGTGACGTCACAACTAGATACGTAAACAAAGCTGTAGTATTTAGTTTCGCAGCACCACAAACTTGTACTCAACTCCTAAAAATCTTTGTTTTTCTATTTATCTCAATACGCGATATTGATTGAAGTAAGTGGAAATGGCCACAAAGTAACCGCTTAACGGATTTACAATATTTATAATTCCGCAGTTCAGTTTCGTAAACAGAGGTCAAGGTGAATCTTCTGCCAGAATCAGCGTGGGAGACACGATTGTGAAGGTGTTTTCGAAGTAAAATTTATCATCTTTCTGCATTTTTGCACGGACAGAGAATACTGCGTAAGACCTTGTTGTACATTCTTTATTTGAACGTGAATTTTGTATTTTTCCAAGATATTGGGTATTTATTTGTGTCATGATCTTCTGTAATGATGTTGTGCAAAGTGTTTGTATACAAAAATTGACCTCAGCGAGGTTACCCAGCAGAAAGCGCACACTTGAGAAAGTAGCACCACACGTAGTCCGAATGTCAATGTTTCTTGAGTACATTTACCAACAACGTGTTGCTGTAGCGAGGAATCTACACACGCAGCAATCTGTTTTTCATAACAATCATTGTGCCTGTACTTACAATTAAGTTACAGTTACAACACATCCATACGACTTTTCTGGTCTGGTTCGTTTAGTTATACATGATTTTGACAGTGGTGTAACGATGAAGGAATGTGTTTGTGATTGAAGCCGGCAAAGAGAGTCCATAGAGTCAATTTAAACCAATTTTTATTCTGTCATGTGTTTTATGTATACTCCCATGCATTGCGGTGCCATTTTCCCCATGGAAGGAATTTAATGTCACATGTACTGAAAGCAGATTTTTTTGTTTTAAAAATCCTTGAGGTAATATTGTTTAGTCAAGCTAGCTCTGGTGTTATGTTGACACCTGCTTCTGATGTCATTTAGTCAGGCAAGCTCTGGTGTTATGTCGACACCTGCTTTTGATGTTGTTTAGTCAGGCAAGCTCTGGTGTTATGTTGACACCTTCTTTTGATGTTGTTTAATCAGGCAAGCTCTGGTGTTATGTTGACACCTGCTTCTGATGTTGTTTAGTCAGGCAAGCTCTGGTGTTGTGTCGACAACTGCTTTTGATGTCGTTTAGTCAGGCAAGCTCTGGTGTTATGTTGACACCTGCTTCTGATGTAGGTGGCAATTGCTCTCAAACATGTGACTGAATTAACTATCCAGCAGACAATCACACTACAGTGCCCCCTTAAAATCTGAGATAATCGGGCCTTTAAAAGGTGGGAGTCTTAATATGCAGGTACAGTTACAAAGGCTATGAACAGAAAGCCTGAGAAAAGGGGGAGGCGGGTATAATGTTATTTGTTGACACAAAGGCAAAACATGTTGTTCATGTTTTCAGTGGTTTATTCAGGAAGCTGCAAGCATAGGAAGGCATAGCGCATGCGCGTGCATTATACGATACAGAGCTATGCGACATTTAGGTTTACTTATGTTATGGTTTCGTATACTCGATCGTAGTGTAGGCAATCATATTACATCTCCCTTTCCAAGATAAAAATTCCATACAGGGAGTTATGCTGGATTGTTTCAAACAAATGTCTTTCCTATTTCAATGTTCATACATCAAGAGCACACAATATTGTTGAACATTTCTGAGTCTGTTTTCAGCTTTGGAGTGTTCATGTTACAAGTTTGTATTATTAACATTACATAGTTGCTTCAGGTAAACATGCTAGAAACACGATTTGACTAAAATTGTCTTTGGCACATATGATGACATCTTCTGGAACTGTCTTTGGATTGTTCAGCTGGCTGTGGTCAGATAACAAAAAGATATGGAATATCCAGCTGCTATGCACTATAATGTGTAACCTGCTACACGGTTACTTACATACATACAGGTGTGACAGCCTACATACACATGCTGTTCACCTATAACAGGCCATGAATTTCACAACTAAAGGCATACTAATGCTTCTACCAACTTTAAAACACAACTGCTCATACTTTGGCAGATACTAGACAAATAGAACAGCCTAGCTACACATGCTGTCTACTTGTGCACAGGCCATGGGTTTATTCTTTATATCTAACAGGTTGGTTGATCTTTCTACCACTACGAGTGAACACAGCAGATGGCTCTGGTGCTGCTGCTGGTGAGTGTGCAGCTGGGTTGTTGACAGTTGGAGATGCTGTGTTATTTACTGGGGCTCTGACTGGGGTGTCGGCTGGAGTGTTGACTGAAGCGTTGACTGGAGTCGGAGTTTTATCAGCAACCGGCGAGTCTGTGTTTTCAGTTAATTGTTGCTGTGGCGAGTTTCTGATGTTGACTCTGTTTCTTCTCATTATTCTTCCGGTTGGTGTTTCTATCAGGTATGACCTTGGTTCCTGACATTTCTCTTTGACCACCGCTTCTTTCCATTTGCTTGAAGGTTCGTCTTGGAATCTGACGTGCTGGCCTGGGGTCAGTTGTGGCAAGTCCTTAGCCTTGGTGTCGTGGTATGACTTCTGGTTGTCTTGGCGGTGCTGTAGTCTTTCGCGAATGAGGTCGTCGGTTGGATTTCCGGTGTGTCGAGTAGGAAGATTTCCACGAGGTTTTCTTCCGGTGATCAGCTCTGAGGGACTAGGAATTTTGGGGGAAACTGGAGTTGTGCGAAGGCACAATAGGGTAAGGTCAGGGTCACTGCCGTCCTGTTTTGCCTTGATGAGAGCTTGCTTTACTGTCTGCACCTGTCTCTCAATGAAGCCATTTGACTTGGGGTAGATGGGGGAAGAAGTGACATGGTCAAAACACCACTCCTTGGCGAACTCTTGAAATGCTTTTGCCGAAAACTGGGGCCCGTTGTCCGATTTGAGCGTTTTGGGAATTCCGTGCTCGGCAAATATCTGCTTCATCACTGCGATGGTGGTCTTGCAGGTGTAGTCGTTTGGGAGTTTCCTGCAGACGAAGAACTTGCTGTAATAATCAGCGACGAGGATGTGTTGGGTGTTGTCCACTGCAAAGAAGTCTACACCCAAGACTTCCCAGGGCTGTGTCGGAATCTCATGAGGATTGAGTGTTTCCGGCACTTGGTTCTTTTGGTGCTCCTGGCAGATGGGGCATTGAGATGTCAGTTTTTCGATGTCCTTCGAGATACCTTGCCAGTACACCGAGGCTCGTGCCCTTAGTCTGGTCTTCTCTATCCCTTGGTGGGCTGCGTGCAGTTGTCTCAGCATCTCTTGCTGGAGGTTTAGCGGAATGACCACACGATCACCTTTGAGTACGATTCCGTCCTCCACAGAAAGTTCGTCTCGGAATGACCAAAAACTGCGAATCGGTTCGGGGACTTCTTGTATGGTGTCTGGCCATCCGTTGATGATTGTTGGGATAAGCTTGCTCAGAGTGGGGTCATGTTTGGTTTCCTCTTGGAGTGACTTGGTTCTCTCCGTGCTGAATCTGACCTGGCCAACAGTGAGGTCGAGATCAATGGTCTTGACGTTGCCAGGGCTCGGCAGTCTGGACAGTGTGTCTGCTACTGTCATGTCCTTGCCGGGTTTATATTCGATTGTAAAATCATACTGTTGTAGTCTGAGGAGCATTCGCTGCAGTCTTGGGGGTGCTCTGACGAGAGGTTTGTTGAGGATCATAACCAGTGGTTTGTGATCCGTTTTGACGAGGAATTTCTGACCGTATAGGTAGGTGTGAAATCGTTCAACCCCGTAGACGATGGCCAAAAGTTCTCGCTCAATACAGGCGTATCGCGTTTCAGCGTCCGTCAGCGTCTTTGATGCATATGCTATCGGCTTTCCCTGCTGGAGCAGTGTTACGCCAAGACCCTTGATGCTGGCGTCTGTCTCCAGTGTTGGTGTAGCACTTGTGTCAAAATAGACCAGCGTGGCATCCTCTGAGACTGCATCCTTTAGGGACTGGAAGCACTTTTGATGGTGTTCACCCCAGATGAATACTGAGTCTTTCTTGATGAGTTCTCTGAGTGCAGCTGCTTTCTCGGCCAGGTTGTTGATGAATGGCGACATGTATGTCACAAATCCAAGGAACTCTTGCAGTTCCTTTTTGGACGTCGGCGCTGGCATGGCTTTCAGGTCGTTGACCTTGTCAGGATCAGGATGCACGCCTTCCGGAGTGTATGTTGCGCCGAAAAATGTGATGGACTGTGTCTTGATGGTACACTTCTCCGAGTTGAAAACCAATCCATTCTCTGCTGCGGCTTTCATTAGGTTGCACAGGCTTTCGTCGTGCTCTTCTTCTGTCTTGCCGTAGACTACAACATCGTCTGAGATGCCGGTGGCTCCTTTCACGTTTTCAAGGATCTGATCCATTTTAAGCTGGAAAATATCTTGGCTGACCTTGAGACCAAATGGAAGTCTGGAGAAGCAATATCTGCCATAGGGAGTCTGGAACGTCGTCAAGAGCTGGCTTTCTTCGTCGAGCTGAACTGACCAGTAGCCACTCTTGGCGTCTAGCTTGGAAAAGTAGCGACTTCCACAGAACTGATGCGTCAGCTCTTCAATGGTCGGAATCTTGTGGTGTGGGCGTTTCAGTGCGAGGTTGAGATGACGGGGGTCAAGGCAGATTCTAAGCTTTCCCGACCGCTTCTTGGAGTAGGCGAGACTGGACACCCAGTCCGTCGGCTCTGTCACCTTTCTGATCACACCACTTTCTACCATGCTGTCGAGCTCTTCTTTGATCGCGTCTCTGAGAGCGATTGGAGTTTTTCTTGGTGCGTCAATGTGTGGCGGGACGTCTGGATCCACCACAAGTTTGACAGGACCAGGCATCTTGCCAATTTTGTCAAACTGCTCCGGATTGTCTTTCAGCAGGTCTTGGACACAGGTGATCTTGTTCTTAGCTGCTGGGGGTGACGCTGAAATGCTGCAGTGCAGTGTCACGATTTTCAACTTTTCGCACGACGGCAACCCAATGATGGCTGGTCCCTCTACATCTACAATGTAGAACCCCGTTTCCTGCCACTCGCCTCTGTAGCGACAGGGAAACGTAATCTTGCCAAGGCAGGAAATGTCTGTGCCGTTATAGGCAGTCAGCTTCGTGCCGCCTTTCTCTTTCAAGATCTTGTTGATAGGTGTCCCCTCCTTTGTCAGTAGATCAGGGAACATGTCTCTAAACATGCGCAGGGGCAGTGTGTTCCCCTGTGCACCTGTGTCGACCTTGACGATGACGTTGTGTTGTCCGGCTCTACGTGGAAGTTGTGTTTTGAGTCTGACGAATGCTTCGTCACGTTGTTGGGGCGTTGAAGAGACTGAAGAGATGACGACCGGACTAAAAGTTAGTTCGTCGAAGTTCTCTTCGTCGATTTCCGCCTGCATCGCCTTGATTTTCGCTTCTGACCTCCGGTGATGTCCTCCACCGCGGCTGCTTGATCCGCCACGTCGTTGCCCGCGTCCATGTGAAGGGATGCGTGGAGACTGGTGTTGCTCGGAACGGCAAACTTTGGCAAAGTGATTATTTTTGCCGCAGGCATGGCAGGTAACACCATGGGCTGGGCATTCTCGTGGTTTGTGTCGTCCGCCACAGTTTCTGCAGGTAGGATGAGTTTGAGAGGGACGGTTGTTAGACTTAATGGTACTGATACTGGCAGAGCCGGCCATTGTTTGTAGCTGCTCTACATGTGATGCAGTAGCCTCGAACGTGCGACCCATCTTTACCACATCAGCCAACTTGACACCCTTCTCTTGTTCCAGGAGTTTCCTTTGGAATTCTTCAATGGGTGTGCTCGAGATGATCAATTCTATCAGTCTCTCCTCCAATTCTGCTGCAGCGTCAAAAACACACTTCTGTGCCTGGAGCTGTGCCCTTGTCACAAAATCATCGAGTGACTCTGATTTGGCCTGCCTCATGCTCATGAGTTTGAGCCTGCTCACACGAAAGTGTTCAGCTGGTTCGATCTGTTCACTCAATTTTTGGAAAACAATCTTGGAGCTCTTCTTTTCTTCATCTGTGAGGGTCATAGCATTGTACATGCGAAGGCCTTTTTCACCAATTTGGAGGAGTATGTGGGCAACCTCATTCTCTTTCGGCACCTTCTTTGTGATAAAATACAGTTCTAGTCTTTGCTTGAACATTTTGAAAGACTCTGCGACGTTTTCACTGTCCCATACCATCTCGGGAACTTGTTTTGAAGACATGATTGGAGACGACTTTTTCTAACCGTAATCTGTGTAACGGTCGCGAACACGTGCTCGAGCGAAGAGGCTATTACTAACAACACAACAGTGTATTCAGCCCAAAAAAGTCCGATTGTAGGCTTCTAACTAGATGCACACTCACGGGGACTGGATCTGCTGCTTGTTACCTTTTCCGCTGCCACCATATAATGTTATTTGTTGACACAAAGGCAAAACATGTTGTTCATGTTTTCAGTTCCCGCAGTGGGGCACTGCGGTTATGAAATTAAAGGCCCCTCCTGTTTTTGGAACCGCAGGAGCTTTCTGGTTTGCTGTTGGGTGGATTTTTGGTTCCTCTTTCCTGTCATGCTCTCTTTTTCTTCATGAATTCTTTTCTTTTTTCTGCCTTCTTGCTCATTCACCTGTGTTTTTTCCAGGGGTCTCTTCTCTTGCCGCTTGTCTCGCGATTCATGTATAGTTTGATCTGTTAGTGTTCTGATGTAGGTCCAGCAGTGGATGGGTTGGGCCTGTTTTAACATACTGGAAACTGGTAATCTTCCAGTAGGTATTGATTTAGTTTTACTAAGGCCTGCTGGGACACAAGTAATGGGTTGGTGCATTTGTAAACAGGAATCGCTTGACAAGTGGCCCCCTTCATCCCCCCCTTCCTCGTCCTGATATGGCTCTGCGTAGTCGGCTGGACGTTAAGCAACAAATAAACAAATAAACAAATGTTTTCAGTGGTTTATTCAGGAAGCTGCAAGCATAGGAAGGCATAGCGCATGCGCGTGCATTATACGATACAGAGCTATGCGACATTTAGGTTTACTTATGTTATGGTTTCGTATACTCGATCGTAGTGTAGGCAATCATATTACAGCGGGGGGGGGGGGGGAGGGGTTCCACTTTACTGAATCTTTCCAGTAGCACACCTGCAGTCACCAAGCTAGTAAACTTCTGCAGCACTCACAAGTCACTGGTGATATTTACACCCGTTTTAAGACTCCCTCCTTTGTAAGGACTTGTTTTTTTTTTAGGTTTTTGGAGGTCTTTGGAGGTTCTACTGTATCTGAAAACCCCCCAATTTAAGACTCCCTCCCTTTTAAGACCTTCTTTTGTCAGACTTTCTGTTTAAAGCCTATGTAATTTTACCCCTATTTTAAGACCCTGATTTTTTCAGATTTATTTTAGGGCATACAAGGGGTGTTCCAGTTATAAAAATATGTATAATTTTATTCAAATTTGTTGGTTGTGTTGCAGACAGGAGGCAAAATGCGTCTGAGCAGGACGCAGCTGTTTGATCGTATCCACAAGGCGGGGGTGATCAGTATGCTGGCCTTGACTGGATTCGGTGCCTACCTCCTGACCGTCAGGACATACAGATACTTCAATGGTCAGTTCATTTTTGACTCACATGCGAAGCAAAAGTGAGTCTATGTACTCACCCGAGTCGTCCGTCCGTCCGTCCGTCCGTCCGGCCGGCCATCCGGCCGTCCGGAAAACTTTAACGTTGGATATTTCTTGGACACTATTCAGTCTATCAGTACCAAATTTGGCAAGATGGTGTATGATGATAAGGCCCCAAAAAACATACATAGCATCTTGACCTTGCTTCAAGGTCAAGGTCGCAGGGGCCATAAATGTTGCCTAAAAAACAGCTATTTTTCACATTTTTCCCATTTTCTCTGAAGTTTTTGAGATTCAATACCTCACCTATATATGATATATAGGGCAAAGTGAGCCCCATCTTTTGATACCAGTTTGGTTTACCTTGCTTCAAGGTCAAGGTCACAGGAGCTCTTCAAAGTTGGATTGTATATATATTTTGAAGTGACCTTGACCCTGAACTATGGAAGATAACTGTTTCAAACTTAAAAATTATGTGGGGCACATGTTATGCTTTCATCATGAGACACATTTGGTCACATATGATCAAGGTCAAGGTCACTTTGACCCTTATGAAATGTGACCAAAATAAGGTAGTGAACCACTAAAAGTGACCATATCTCATGGTAGAAAGAGCCAATAAGCACCATTGTACTTCCTATGTCTTGAATTAACAGCTTTGTGTTGCATGACCTTGGATGACCTTGACCTTGGGTCAAGGTCACATGTATTTTGGTAGGAAAAATGTGTAAAGCATGTGAGTCGTATGGGCTTTGCCCTTCTTGTTTGCTTAAATTTTGTTTTTATAGTTTTTTTTGTTAGATGTGTGAGATCTGATAAAGAAAGGGAAGTAAGCGCTCTAAATGCATAATACATGACATGTGTAATAGAATAAATGAGAGTTATGCGGAATGAAACTCCTGCCTACCTCCTTACCATCAGGGCCTACAGATATTTCACATGTCAGTTCACTTTTCACTTAAGATTTGTTTGTTCAGATGAGCGAGATCTGATAAACAAAGGGAAGTAACTTTTCACTTCAGATTTGTTTGTTTAGATGTGCGAGATCTGATAATCAAAGGGAAGTAACTTTTCACTTAAAATTTGTTTGTTTAGATGTGCGAGATCTGATAATCAAAGGGAAGTAACTGTTCACTTAAAATTTGTTTGTTTAGATGTGTGAGATCTGATAAACAAAGGGAAGTACCTTTTTACTTAGAATTTGTTTGTTTAGATGTGCGAGATCTGATAAACAAAGGGAAGTAACTTTTCACTTAAAATTTGTTTGTTTAGATGTGCAATATCTGATAAACAAAGGGAAGTAACTGTTCACTAAAAAAAAAAAGTTATTAAATGAGAGAGATCTGATAAACAAAGGGAAGTAACTTTTCACTTAAAAAAATAATTATTCGATGTGTGAGATCTGATAAACAAAGGGAAGTAACTTTTCACTTTAAAAAAAATGAATGTGTGAGATCTGATAAACAGAGGGAAATGAGCGCTCTTAATGCGTATAATTAGGACATGAGTAAGTGACAGGTATGTGGAACCAGTCTTCCTTCACCTAAGAGAATAACAAGCATTGAAATAAACAAGCGACTCTCTTCCTCAAGTCAAATAGATGTGTGAGTTTTTGTTGTTGGACAGTGGAACACTTGGTCCATCCAAGCAGCTCACCAATGAGCAGGAGCTTAAACAGGGGACATCATCCATCCCAGACACCTTGTTCCTGCTTGGGTGGTGTCCCTTGGTTAACTTCACTCAGTACTGTGGAACCCGTATTTTAAGATTTCCAAAAATCTGAGAAAATTAAAAAGGAGAGTCTTAAATGGAGGTGAATTTCTAGATGTAATGAACAGAAAATCTGACAAGTCAAGGTCAAAGAAAGGGTGAAGTCTCAAATTTGTTATTTTTAAAAGGGGGATTCCAGTGTACTACTTGTACTCGACATAGCATGATGATCCTTGAAATGAGTTGAAAAAATGGCAACTGCTCGTTAACTATGCTCATTAATGGATGATTGCCTTTTACTGTTCCGGTAAGGTTCATTTTGGGATCAGATGTGTTGATTTCAGCTTGCATTGCTCAGGTTTTCTGTATATTCTGCTGCAGGTATATTTACCTTTCAAACTACTGTGGAACCCCTTTTTTAATTCCTCCTAAAATCTGAGCAAATCATGCAAGTCTTGACAAGGAGGAAGTCTTACAATGGGGGTTCATGTACAGAGGTTTTGAACACAAAATCTGAGAAAACATAACATCTTAGAAAGGAGGAAGACTTAATTAAAATGTGGGTTAATGTGCAGATCGAGGTGTTCGACAAAAAATCTGAGAAAACAGAGAGGTAGTCTTAAAGTGGGGGTACATTTCGAGAGGTTTTGAAAAAAAAATCTGTGAACACAGAGTCTTAAAAGGGAGCAGTCTTAAATACGGGGTCTTATAAGAGGGATTATTCCACTGTAACCATGGCGATCTTTGGAGAACGCTATGACTGTAACGGATTCATTCCTTCTTCCTTTGTTCTAGATGTGCGTCCCATGCAGGCGGAGAGAAAGCGGCTGATGGCGGAGGAAATGATTGCGCAGGAACAGATAGAGAAGGAAGCTGAGCTGATGAGAAGACAGCAGGATGCAGAGAAATTAGTGTCGTAATACAATTTGGAGAGTGTTGGGCGAGAAATGGTGTCGTTTAATGAGGAGGGAGAATTGAGTGCGATGGAGACCACATGTGTCTGTATGTCACTCTTGGTGTGTGTGTATGTGTTCATTTGTGTGTGTGTGTGTATGTTTGCTTTTGTGTGTGTGTGCATTTGTGTGTGTGTGTGTGTGTGTGTGTGTATGTTTGCTTTTGTGTGTGTGTGCATTTGTGTGTGTGTGTGTGTGTGTATGTTTGCTTTTGTGTGTGTGTGTGCAGGCGAATAGGTGTAAGGGAATTCATCAATTTGTGCAGGGTGTGTATGTTTGTTCGTGATACTCAAGTGCTGTAACTGTACATATTAGTTTGTGCAGTGTGTGGGTGTGTGAGTGTAAGTGGTGTAAGCACGACAAGAGTGATAAATACACATCTTCTTTCTTGGTATGGACTGGGTTCATCCGAACGTCTGTAGTCCATTGAAGTGCATTATATGTTTTCTGTGTAAATGTGTATTGTTTTTATGATTGATTGATCTGATTGTTCAATTGAATGTGGAAGTAAAATGAACATCAAAGTTCAGTCTTACATGGTTGTTTGTTTGTTTGTTCGTTCATGGGCTGAAACTCCCACGGCTTTTACGTGTATGACCGTTTTTACCCCGCCATTTAGGCAGCCATACGCCACTTTCGGAGGAAGCATGCTGGGTATTTTCGTGTTTCTATAATCCACCGAACTCTGACATGGATTACAGGATCTTTTTCGTGCGCATTTGGTCTTGTGCTTGCGTGTACACACGGGGGTGTTCGGACACCGTGGAGAGTCTGCACACAAAGTTGACTCTGAGAAATAAATCTCTCGCCGAACGTGGGGACGAACTCACGCTGACAGCGGCCAACTGGATACAAATCCAGCACGCTACCGACTGAGCTACATCCCCGCCCTGTTGTATGGTTGTCAGAATGGTCATTTGGTGTTTGCTCGGTTTGTACACAAGTGCCAGTAAAGACACCCGAATGATGTGTGTGTGTGTGTGTGTGTGTGTGTGTGTGTGTGTGTATGTGGTGTGTGTGTGTGTGTGTTGAAAGAAAGAATATGCGCTTAAGAAAATGACATAATATCTATCATAACAATACACTGTACATCACGTGCCATCATTCCTCACTTTTCCTACCATCCTGAAGAAGTGTGACGAAAATTTGATGATGGATTTACCAAGACAGGTTGCTGTGGTTTTCTTTTTGTTTTGATATATTACACACACACATATGTGTCAAATATTCTCCCACACACAGATGAGAGTACACACAACAGAAGACAATGATTGTAAGGCCAAAAAAAAAAAAGTCTGTTTACGGTAACCCGACCGACCCTATTTTTTTCGCGCGACCCTAGACTTTTTTTTGGCATTTGGGGGAGAAAAAAAAAAAAGTAAAAATATGGTTTTTTGGGGGAAAAAAAAAATCCCGACCTACCGACCCTATCTTTTTGGCCTATGTTACCGTAAACAGACCTATTTTTTTTGTGGCCTAATCATATCTTACTTTGATCAAAACAAAGTACCTAATTACCTCAACGTTTTATTGCCACCTCTTGTTTCTGACCTAAATCCCTACCACCGCAGACACCCACTAGAGTGTAAGACTCCCCAGTGTAAATCAGATTTGTACAAGTCATCTTTTATTATCTACAACTAGTCTCTGGAATAAGTTGCCTGAAAATATACAACAATGTGATTCTGTTGGTCTGTTCAAGCGACATTTCACAGCTTTTGATATTTCAATTCCACCATATTACTAATACTATTCCCCAAATCGCAAAACTGAAGTTTTGCATTGCAGGTTAAGACTTGGAATGAGTGATTTACAATATGATATGTTTAATCGCCATCTAGTAAACAACCCGGAATGTTCTTGTGGTTATTTTTCTGAAACTGTTCTTCATTACTTGTTATCATGTCCCCTGTTTAATGATGCAAGAACCGCAACAATCGGTACATTAGCTCCAGAATTTGTTAATATTGACACATTCCTGACAGGTGATTCAAACATTTCCATATTTGAAAATAGTGCTATTTTTGTTGTTGTCCAAAGCTATATTGAGAAATCAAACCGCTTTGGGACACCTTAGTTCGATGGTGTTGGTGTTTAAAAAAAAATATATATATTACTTGGGGCCCATCTACTTTTTGATATTTTGTTGTGTCTTTTGTTCTTGTTTTGTATTTGTTTTCGGTATTGATACAGATTGTGTTCGATAATTCAAACTAAGTTTTCCTTGTTGTACACACGTAAGTACAGTATGTAGGATAAACAGAATACTACATGGCTTGCTGTTCCGTACCAGATTTACATTCGTTGCTTTTTCAAATAGTGAACAGCTCGCTTTCGCTCGCAGTTCAATATTTAAAAAAACAACTCGTGTAAATCTGGTACGACACAGCAAGCCATGTACGAATACGAATACGAATACGAATACGAATACTTTATTATCTCATACAGAGAAATTTCAGTGTGGTGCACATTAAAAGACAAAACAAATAATAAGACAACAGATAAAAATACCATACGAAGCATACTACACTCGCGCACGCATATGTACACTAACAGGAATAGTAACATGATTCCAAATAGGTAAATTGCCGTCAGCTTTAGCTAAAAGTTTACCGCTAAAAACTATCATTATCACAGGACTAGATATGTCATTGAACAATATTTATCACAGGACTAGTCATTCGAGGGTTATCACACTCAGCATAAGGGTGCACATCAAAGAATATAAAAAATATTCATCACAGAAATCAGTGCATATGTTCACCGGCACACATACTAGTTTTAATTAACTTAGGTATTTAAAAAGCCAATTGACTTTGGAATAAAACTGTTCTTAGTTCTGAGCGTGCGGAATCTGGGAGTGCGGAGGCGACGTCCTGAGGGCAGGACCTCAAAGTGGTGAGCGAGCACATGACTACTATCCTGGATGATGCAGCGGGCCTTTCGCACCACACGTCGTTCATACAGCACAGTCAGTCCTTCCTGTCTCACCCCCACAATCTTACCACATGTGTTCACCACCCGCCCAAGCACATTCTTACTCTTCACACACAGACCTCCATACCAGCAGATGAAAGAGAAAGTGAGAATGGATTCAATGAATGAAGTATAGAATGTTTGGAGGATGCGGCTGTTGATGTTCAGACTTCTGAGCTTTTGTAAGCAGTAGATTCTTGACTGACACTTCTTGTGGATAGCTTTAGTGTTTGAGGAGAAATTTAGTTTGTTGTCAATGACTGTACCGAGATATTTGTATTCAGTCACTCGCTCAACTTTCACACCATCTATGTATAAATCTGAAACTGTAGCTGGGTTTTTGCGAAAGTCAATAACTAGCTCTTTTGTTTTTGTCACATTTAGGGCTAAATAGTTATCTTTACACCAGGAGCTGAAATTTTGAACTTCAGAAAAATAAACAGAATCGGAGTCAGACAGGTCTTCAAGGGCAGAATCGTCAGAATATTTCACAAGAGGGGTCGTAACAGTGCCTTGACAATCGTTAGTGTATAATGTGAACAGAACTGGAGACAATACTGTGCCCTGAGGGGCTCCAGTAGAAGTACTAACTATGGATGAAAGTGCGCTATGGAAACGGACGGACTGGGTTCTGTTCACTAGAAACTGTGTGATCCAAAGGACGAGTCTGGGAGTGACGTTGTAAGAAAGCAGTTTTTGAACAAGCAGGTGAGGTTGTATTGTGTTGAAAGCAGATGAAAAGTCTATAAATAGAATACGGACGAAGGAACCAGGTTTTTCTAAGTGACTATATGCTTGTTGCAGAAGTGTGAGTGTGGCGTCATCTGTGCCTCTGTTTTTCTTGTAGGCAAACTGAGAAGGGTCCATGAAAGGTTGTGTGCAGTTGAGAAGACGAGGCAGAAGGATGCGTTCAAAACATTTCATTACTACCGAAATGTAGTATTCTCTATTTACGACTCGAGTCTTCATAAAATTATTGCGCCGGTGACTTCATCATTCCAAATTTCGCAACGCAGTGCGTCGCACAATGTGCACTACAATCCAAAGCTCACCCCCAATAAGAAAAAATACCATCAACAACAATAATGGGCAGACAGGCAGACAGACAGACAGACAGACAGCACTGTACCTCTAAAACCAACATTACTAAAAGCAAGATTCCTGTCCTACAGGTATAACACAAAAGACTAGTCATTGCGATACGGGGGAAAAAGAAAGAACAAGTCGCGTAAGGCGAAAATACAATATTTAGTCAAGTAGCTGTCGAACTCACAGAATGAAACTTCGGAACGCAATGCCATTTTTCAGCAAGACCGTATACTCGTAGCATCGTCAGTCCACCGCTCATGGCAAAGGCAGTGAAATTGACAAGAAGAGCGGGGTAATAGTTGCGCTAAGAAGGATAGCACGCTTTTCTGTACCTCTCTTTGTTTTAACTTTCTGAGCGTGTTTTTAATCCAAACATATCATATCTATATGTTTTTGGAATCAGGAACCGACAAGGAATAAGATGAAAGTGTTTTTAAATTGATTTGGACAATTTAATTTTGATAATAATTTTTATATATTTAATTTTCAGAGCTTGTTTTTAATCCGAATATAACATATTTATATGTTTTTGGAATCAGCAAATGATGGAGAATAAGATAAACGTAAATTTGGATCGTTTTATAAATTTGTATTTTTTTTTTACAATTTTCAGATTTTTAATGACCAAAGTCATTAATTAATTTTTAAGCCACCAAGCTGAAATGCAATACCGAAGTCCGGGCTTCGTCGAAAATTACTTGACCAAAATTTCAAGCAATTTGGTTGAAAAATGAGGGCGTGACAGGGCCGCCTCAACTTTCACGAAAAGCCGGATATGACGTCATCAAAGACATTTATCAAAAAAATGAAAAAAACGTTCGGGGATTTCATACCCAGGAACTCTCATGTCAAATTTCATAAAGGTCGGTCCAGTAGTTTAGTCTGAATCGCTCTACACACACACACAGACACACAGACACACGCACATACACCACGACCCTCGTTTCGATTCCCCCTCGATGTTAAAATATTTAGTCAAAACTTGACTAAATATAACAAGTCGCGTAAGGCGAAAATACAATATTTAGTCAAGTAGCTGTCGAACTCACAGAATGAAACTGAACGCAATGCAACGCAGCAAGACCGTATACTCGTGGTCCATCGCTCACGGCATAGGCAGTGAAATTGACAAGAAGAGCGGGGTAGTGGTTACGCTATGCTGCATAGCACGCTTTTCTGTACCTCTCTTCGTTTTAACTTTCTGAGCGTGTTTTTAATCCAAACATATCATATCTATATGTTTTTAGAATCAGGAACCGACAAGGAATAAGATGAAAGTGTTTTTAAAACGATTTCGAAAAAAAAATTTTGATAATAATTTTTATATATTTAATTTTCAGAGCTTGTTTTTAATCCGAATATAACATATTTATATGTTTTTTGAATCAGCAAATGATGGAGAATAAGATAAACGTAAATTTGGATCGTTTTATAAATTTTTATTTTTTTTTACAATTTTCAGATTTTTAATGACCAAAGTCATTAATTAATTTTTAAGCCACCAAGCTGAAATGCAATACCGAACCCCGGGCTTCGTCGAAGATTACTTGACCAAAATTTCAACCAATTTGGTTGAAAAATGAGGGCGTGACAGTGCCGCCTCAACTTTCACGAAAAGCCGGATATGACGTCATCAAAGACATTTATCAAAAAAATGAAAAAAAAATTCGGGGATTTCATACCCAGGAACTCTCATGTCAAATTTCATAAAGATCGGTCCAGTAGTTTAGTCTGAATCGCTCTACACACACACACACACGCACACACGCACACACACACACACATACACCACGACCCTCGTTTCGATTCCCCCTCGATGTTAAAATATTTAGTCAAAACTTGACTAAATATAAAAACAACATTACCCCCCGGCCCCCTTCTCACTCTACGTACACGCACACCAGACGACTGCACCCTGTGGGTACATGGGAAGAGAACCCAGAGGCCGTTCAACAGTGCGTAAAGAACTTACTTGGTCATGGTTGACAGAAAACACAATCAGCCGCGATCACGTTCACCTGTACCCGTCTCTTGCTTACGGGCATTAACAGTGTGTCTAATTAAGGGGTGTCAAGACGCAGCAAACAGGTAGGTATTCCCAACAAAAGGCAGCGACTTTGTTAAAAAATCCTTTTTTCTGTTTTGAAACAATTACAGGAAAACACAGAAAAACAAACAAAAAACGAACAAACAGACTGATAGACAGACGAACCAACGAACGAATGAACGAACGAATAAACGAACACACGCACGCGCGCCCAAACGAACGAACGAACGAACAAACAAACACTCTAAACTCAAACAAATCGACTCATGGGGTTACTTTCATATTACACAACACCGAGAAAGAGGGTCGTTTTTCCCACGCAGAAAGAAACAAACTTAAGCTGTCATTCGTATGCTCTCACAGAAAGGCCATTGGAGAACTTGGAAATGGGGGCAATCACAGACTGGCTTTGGGAATTGAAACACACACAAAAGAAGAACAAGTCGCGTAAGGCGAAAATACAATATTTAGTCAAGTAGCTGTCGAACTCACAGAATGAAACTGAACGCAATGCAACGCAGCAAGACCGTATACTCGTAGTCCACCGCTCACGGCATAGGCAGTGAAATTGACAGGAAGAGCGGGGTAGTAGTTGCGCTAAGAAGGATAGCACGCTTTTCTGTACCTGTCTTTGATTTAACTTTCTGAGCGTGTTTTTAATCCAAACATATCATATCTATATGTTTTTGGAATCAGGAACCGACAAGGAATGAGATGAAAGTGTTTTTAAATTGATTTGGACACTTTAATTTTGATAATAATTTTTATATATTTAATTTTCAGAGCTTGTTTTTAATCCGAATATAACATATTTATATGTTTTTGGAATCAGCAAATGATGGAGAATAAGATAAACGTAAATTTGGATCGTTTTATAAATTTTTATTTTTTTTTTTACAATTTTCAGATTTTTAATGACCAAAGTCATTAATTAATTTTTAAGCCACCACGCTGAAATGCAATACCGAAGTCCGGGCTTCGTCGAAGATTACTTGACCCAAATTTCAACCAATTTGGTTGAAAAATGAGGGCGTGACAGTGCCGCCTCAACTTTCACGAAAAGCCGGATATGACGTCATCAAAGACATTTATCAAAAAAATGAAAAAAAAATTCGGGGATTTCATACCCAGGAACTCTCATGTCAAATTTCATAAAGATCGGTCCAGTAGTTTAGTCTAAATCGCTCTACACACACACACACACACACACACACACACGCACAGACAGACACACATACACCACGACCCTCGTTTCGATTCCCCCTCGATGTTAAAATATTTAGTCAAAACTTGACTAAATATAAACAAGTCGCGTAAGGCGAAAATACAATATTTAGTCAAGTAGCTGTCGAACTCACAGAATGAAACTGAACGCAATGCAATTTTTCAGCAAGACCGTATACTCATAGCATCGTCAGTCCACCGTTCAGGCAGTGAAATTGACAAGAAGAGCGGTTTAGTAGTTGCGCTGAGAAGGATAGCACGCTTTTCTATACCTCTCTTCGTTTTAACTTTCTGAGCGTGCTTTTAATCCAAACATATCATATCTATATGTTTTTGGAATCAGGAACCGACAAGGAATAAGATGAAAGTGTTTTTAAATTGATTTGGAAAATTTAATTTTGATAATAATTTTTATATTTTTAATTTTCAGAGCTTGTTTTTAATTCAAATATAACATATTTATATGTTTTTGGAATCAGAAAATAATGGAGAATAAGATAAACGTAAATTTGGATCGTTTTATAATTTTTTATTTTTTTTTTACAATTTTCAGATTTTTAATGACCAAAGTCATTAATTAATTTTTAAGTCATCACGCTGAAATGCAATACCGAAGTCCGGGCTTCGTCGAAGACTACTTGACCAAAATTTGAACCAATTTGGTTGAAAAATGAGAGCGTGACAGTGCCGCCTCAACTGAACTTTCACGAAAAGCCGGATATGACGTCATCAAAGACATTTATCGAAAAAAGGAGAAAAACGTTCGGGGATATCAATCCCAGGAACTCTCATGTAAAATTTCATAAAGATCGGCCCAGTAGTTTGGTCTGAATCGCTCTACACGCACGCACGCACGCACGCACGCACACACACACACACACACACACACACACACACACACACACATACACCACGACCCTCGTTTCGATTCCCCCTCGATGTTAAAATATTTAGTCAAAACTTGACTAAATATAAAAACCAAGTCGCGCAAGGCGAAAATACAACATTTAGTCAAGTAGCTGTCGAACTCACAGAATGGGGCGGGGATATAGCTCAGTTGGTAGCGCGCTGGATTTGTATTCAGTTGGCCGCTGTCAGCGTGAGTTCGATCCCAGGTTCGGCGGAAATTTATTTCAGAGTAAACTTTGTGTGCAGACTCTCTTCGGTGTCCGAACTCCCCCCCGTGTACACTACATTGGGTGTGCACGTTAAAGATCCCACGATTGACAAAAGGGTCTTTCCTGGCAAAATTGCTTAGGCACAGTTAATAATTGTCTACCTATACCCGTGTGACTTGGAATAATAGGCCGTGAAAGGTAAATATGCGCCGAAATGGCTGCAATTACTGGCCGTATAAAATTTCATCTCACACGGCATCACTGCAGAGCGCCTAGAACTGTACCCACGGAATATGCGCGATATAAGCCTCATTGATTGATTGATTGAATGAAACTGAACGCAATGCAACGCAGCAAGACCGTATACTCGTAGCATCGTCAGACCACCGCTCACGGCAAAGGCAGTGACATTGACAAGAAGAGCGGGGTAGTAGTTGCGCTGAGAAGGATAGCACACTTTTCTGCACCTCTCTTCGTTTTAACTTTCTGAGCGTGTTTTTAATCCAAACATATCATATCTATATGTTTTTGGAATCAGGAACCGACAAGGAATAAGATGAAAGTGTTTTTAAATTGATTTGGAAAATTTAATTTTGGTAATAATTTTTATATATTTAATTTTCAGAGCTTGTTTTTAATCCGAATATAACATATTTATATGTTTTTGGAATCAGCAAATGATGGAGAATAAGATGTATGTAAATTTGGATCGTTTTATAAAAAAAATATTTTTTTTACAATTTTCAGATTTTTAATGACCAAAGTCATTAATTAAATTTTAAGCCACCAAGCTGAAATGCAATACCGAAGTCCGGGCTTCGTCGAACATTACTTGACCAAAATTTCAACCAATTTGGTTGAAAAATGAGGGCGTGACAGTGCCGCCTCAACTTTCACGAAAAGCCGGATATGACGTCATCAAAGACATTTATAAAAAAAATGAAAAAAACATATGGGGATATCATACCCAGGAACTCTCATGTAATATTTCATAAAGGTCGGTCCAGTAGTTTAGTCTGCATCGCTCTACACACACACACACACACACACACACACACACGCACAGACACACACACATACACCACACCCTCGTCTCGATTCCCCCCTCTACGTTAACACATTTAGTCAAAACTTGACTAAATGTAAAAAGAACACAAAAGCAGAGAAGAAGACGCACTGGGTACAAATGTACTGGTAGAGCAAATGAATATGGGAGCGGGTAGGAGAAAACCGTGTGAAGGGTTGAGGTGAGTTTATTCTCAGCATTCTTAAGTCACGGTCACGGGGCCCTGACACAGGTAAACAAAATCTGCATAGCAGGTGGGAATGGGGGTGTCATTCCAGTCTGCCGTGTCCCACTATCATGTTGCAGCCCAGTCTGCCGCAGCTCAGAATGCCGCAATGTCTAATTACAGTGGTCGCCGGTTAATATGACCACTTTGGGACCGGGATAAAATGGTCATAATAAGCGGCTGGTCATATTAACCGATGTTAGAGAAAACGACTAAAAAAAATCGCAAAACGAAACATTTTTTTGTAATTAATAATTGTAAGAAAATGTGTCTGTTCGAGACGTATGTGCTGTCCGGCCAAGCTCTGAAGTAAATCCCGGTTTCATCAGCTTTGTAAATTTCCGATGGGGCATAATCTGCGAGCAGATTCGGAAGGACGTCGTCTTTCCATGTCTTAAGCAGCATCAAAATCGGCGTCTTGGGCTTCACCGTGAATTTTATGAAATGTCAAGCCGTTGCGAACTTTCCAACGAGAAAACCATCCATCGGTTGGTTTGAATTCAGTGTGTCCGAGAGCCGTTGCCAATTCTTCTGCTTTTGTACACAACAATGGTCCATAAATTAGCGCGTTCTTTGCTCTCATCTTCTGGAACCACTGAAAAAGACCATCTTCCACATCTTTGTCTTTTCCATGTCGTAGGCGCTTTCGTTGCGGTGAATCCTGCGTTGCGCACTCCTTCCTCACGCTGTCTTCATTCTAGTTGAGAATGTTTGTCAAAAATCCTCTGTTGACGCCCAACTGTGCAGCACTCTCACGCATACTACAGGATGGTAGAGCTTTAAATTTGTCAATAAGTTCTAGCTTTTCCTCGGCTGTACGATCTTGGCGTTTTCGTTTCGACATTGTTTCCTCTTGAATCAGACTGAAAGATTGGTTGGTCGTGCTCTGTTTGCCAAAACTGGAGAGAGAATAATGTTCGTGATCACTTTAGATTTATTCACGGGAAATAATGAAAAGATCGCACGCTTTTTTGCCTTTTTCAAAAAATCGTATGTATTTTTCCCCCCGAGTGATTTCAAACTGAAAAAGATGTGAACTTGTTGCCATTTTCTCGAAACAATGTGGCCATATTAAGCGGCGTTGTGGTCATATTAAGCGGCTTTTTCTAATACATAACAAAGAAGGACAATTCCGGACCGGGTAAAATTGGTCATAATACGCGGCTGGTCATATTAACCGCGGTCATATTAACCGGCGACCACTGTACTAGTTTCGACTTAGGGACACACACACACGCACGCACGCACTTACGCGCGCACGCAACTTCGCATGCACACACACACACACACGTACGCACGGACGTACCAACGCACGCGCACGCGCACGCACGCACGCACACACACACACGCACGCACGTACCAACGCACGGGCACACGCACGCGCACACACTTGTGGCAAGGCAAGGCAAGGAGAATGATTTTATTCAAGAAACCCCATGGGTGTACATGAACAAACAAAACAAAAAGAAAATAAAAATAAAAAATTCGAACTGTTTCAACATATGAGTTGTTCTTCAGTATTGGTGGCAGAAAGGGGGAGAACGGGTCAGAATTTTAATCTGCAGTTTTGTTCTTGAAATATAGCTTTCCAGCTAAAGGAGTGGTAAAAAGGTGGGATCACGATAAGGACTTGCCTGGTTGACATGTACTCCTAATGTACCCAACGAGCTCAACCAGCCGTGTCCACAGCTACCCGGGTCGGCCATGATCCAAGACCAGTTTTCGCTGGTGAACTTGAAAAAGGTCATTGTGGTCATTTTTTCGCAGAGA
>NC_090258.1:3470802-3491661 GCF_037325665.1 Littorina saxatilis | reverse complement strand
TATTATTATTATTATTATTATGAACATTTGTGCGCCTAATCTAAATATAGCCCTAGGCGCTTACAAAATATAAAATACATAGTGAACATTATACGAAACACAAATCGACAAGGACTCATACACTCGCAGACAGGCGCACAGCGAGAACGCGACGCACTCACTCATACCAACTACAGGCACATGCATTCTAGGCGGAAAAACAGTCGTAAATAAATAAATAAAGTATTGGATACATAAAGTTAGTTGAGAGAAGAAGAATAGAGCTGGAAAGGGAAGAAGAAGGAGAAAGAAAGAGACAGATCAAGGACCAGCAGGAGAGGGTGATGTGTGGTCATTAACGGACTAGTGAGGGAAGAGGTGTGTTTTGAGTGAGGTTTTGAATGATTGCATAGATGTGGAGTGCCTGAGTGAATGCGGGAGCTGGTTCCAGATGGATGGGGCCTGGTAAGAGAAGGTGCGCTGGCCATATGTTTTGGTGCGTGCTGATGTCTGTGACAGTCTACCTGTCCATTTCTATATGTCTGTGACAGTCTACATGTCCATTTCTATATGTCTGTGACAGTCTACCTGTCCATTTCTGTATGTCTGTGACAGTCTACCTGTCCATTTCTATATGTCTGTGACAGTCTACCTGTCCATTTCTATATGTTGGTGACAGTCTACCTGTCCATTTCTATATTATTATTATTATTATTATTATGAACATTTGTGCGCCTAATCTAAATATAGCCCTAGGCGCTTACAAAATATAAAATACATAGTGAACATTATACGAAACACAAATCGACAAGGACTCATACACTCGCAGACAGGCGCACAGCGAGAACGCGACGCACTCACTCATACCAACTACAGGCACATGCATTCTAGGCGGAAAAACAGTCGTAAATAAATAAATAAAGTATTGGATACATAAAGTTAGTTGAGAGAAGAAGAATAGAGCTGGAAAGGGAAGAAGAAGGAGAAAGAAAGAGACAGATCAAGGACCAGCAGGAGAGGGTGATGTGTGGTCATTAACGGACTAGTGAGGGAAGAGGTGTGTTTTGAGTGAGGTTTTGAATGATTGCATAGATGTGGAGTGCCTGAGTGAATGCGGGAGCTGGTTCCAGATGGATGGGGCCTGGTAAGAGAAGGTGCGCTGGCCATATGTTTTGGTGCGTGCTGATGTCTGTGACAGTCTACCTGTCCATTTCTATATGTCTGTGACAGTCTACATGTCCATTTCTATATGTCTGTGACAGTCTACCTGTCCATTTCTGTATGTCTGTGACAGTCTACCTGTCCATTTCTGTATGTCTGTGACAGTCTACCTGTCCATTTCTGTATGTCTGTGACAGTCTACCTGTCCATTTCTGTATGTCTGTGACAGTCTACCTGTCCATTTCTATATGTCTGTGACAGTCTACCTGTCCATTTCTGTATGTCTGTGACAGTCTACCTGTCCATTTCTATATGTCTGTGACAGTCTACCTGTCCATTTCTATATGTCTGTGACAGTCTACCTGTCCATTTCTGTATGTCTGTGACAGTCTACCTGTCCATTTCTATATGTCTGTGACAGTCTACCTGTCCATTTCTATATGTCTGTGACAGTCTACCTGTCCATTTCTGTATGTCTGTGACAGTCTACCTGTCCATTTCTGTATGTCTGTGACAGTGTGGAGAAAAGCGACTACATGAGTAAAATTTTTTGTCTTTTCTCCATATGCAATTTTCTTCTTAAAGTTTATAGAGTGAGGAAGAAGAGAAAGTGTAGAGAGCAGAATATATTATCTAGGTTAGTATCGAAACGGTGTGGAATTAAGATTCACACTCTAAAATCATATTTGTTCTTTCCCCTAGTAAATTGTTCGGAGATTAAGGTATGATACGGTCCCGTTTTCTATGGTTCTCTTGCGGTAGAATTAATTGGTTAATTGGTTTTGACACGATGGCGCCGACAGAACTGACGGGATATGACCCCTAGGTCGTTTCTCCTGTCACGAATGTTTATGCACGTGGGCCGTTAACGACTGAGGGCATTGTTTTGCTTTATTATCATTCTAGTGCCCTTTATGGCTATGTGACCAATCAGGACTGATTCTAGGTGACCTGTTAAATGTTATAACGTTCAAGGCGGGACCCTTTTTGTATAACGCATTAAAAATTACCACGACAAAATAAAAATTAATATAAAAAACATCAGGGTGAATTGTTCTACTGAATGTCACTTTTTGACATTTTTCTCATGCAATTTACTGTGTAAAATGTGCTAAAAAGCAAATTCTGTCGGTGGGAGGGAAGAATGGCAAGTAAGTTTAATACTGAGTAAAGGGAAGCAACTCTTTTTGGTGCTGTCAGTAGCAGACTACACCTATGTGCTTTTGGCAACATGGCAAACAAACCTGCCATCAATCAAGAAGATCTATAAAAAAAAAAAAACCTATACGCATCAAAATTCATGTCTCCCAACACCCCCACTGGCCTTTTGAACAAGGTTCAGTTAGTCTAGATGTCCGGTTTTATTTTTTTAGACGGGGCCTGGAAATCTTTGAAAAAATGACCAAAGACACCTTCGAGGTGAAGATGGATCAAACAACAGGGAAACAATACGTAATCAAACGGTTTGATGAACTTACCAAGAATCACAGAGCTGGAGACGAAGAACTTGTGACTGGAGTCATGCCAGAGACTGGGGACAGCAGCTGTCCAGTCAGTGTACAGCTACAAGTACCTGTCTCTGCTAAATCCAAAGTGTGAGCATCTTTGGCAATTCTCTGTCAACACGTTCCATGGAGATGACGAAACATGGTATGACAACAGACCCATGGGCGTCCACACTATGAAGAAGTGAGCTGTTTCAATTGTCGCAGATATAGATCTACACAAACCACATCGTGCGAGCGACGGGTGCAACACTACTCGCAGACAAGAACTTCAGTCCAATTGACATTATCAGTGTCACCGGTCACAAAACTGTTAGATCTAACTCCCTGCAACCGTACCAAAAAGCATCCACCGCCAAAAAACTAGAGATGGCAGCTGCTATGTCGTCAAAGCTCACAGAGAATAGGCAGTTGGCACTGCTCCCAAGTCATACTTCGCGGGGATAACCAGCCAAAACTTCGACGGGAAGCAGAATCGAACGGGGTCGTCTCGTTGCATCGGCGACTGTCACAAGCCAGCAGACGATCCGACAGGACGTGGAACTCAGCAACGACGAGGTAGCAGCTCTTTTCGATCCGGAATACGAACCTGCCATGCCTCCAACGAGACCAAATCCGCCAATGTTCCATCACTGTGACCTCTCGCATGCAACGATCAACATTCCCACCGACATTTAACCGCATTCAACTGCGCATGCGCAACACAAATGTGCAACATTTGAGATGGCTCTTCCCAGAACTGTCCGTTCCAATTTCGGACTTTCAGTTTGTTAGCATTTTCGAGTCTGTGTTCTGGTTTTTTGTTGTTGTTGTTGAGTGTTTTTATGATACTATGCACAGAAAAGAAGGGACACGTTGTGAATTAAACTTTTTGGGAAAGATTACTTGAAAGCTGAAAGTGTGCTGGATGTTTGTTTTGTTTGCTCTGTTTACCTTGTAACCAACCAAGCCAAAATGGCGACACTTTACTTGCAGGGTCGCTTCGGGTATTATGTTTGTTACCACGCACGGATAATAAAACCGTTATTACTAATATGCTGACTGTTAGCAAATGATAACAAGACATGTCTCGAAAACGCTATCAAAATTCGCCTAAAGGCTCATTTTGATATCTTTTTTCTCGACATGTCTTGTTATCATTTGCTAACAGTCAGCATATTAGAAATAACTCATAATATTCACCTCCCTTCCCAACCCCCTTTCTTTTTTTGACCTGATTCTTTATTTCTAATACAGGTCTATGATAATACTTGTTACACACAGACGAACACACATACATAGACACACATACACATACAGACACACTCTCTCTACTCTCTCTCTCTTTTCTTTTCTGTAGCTTTTATATCATTCTTTCTTTTACCTATGTATTCTATATAAGTATGTATTCTGTGTTCATTTGTTTAGTAGAATGTAGATTTTATGTTTTATCATCTACATATGAGAAGCCTGTTCAATATACACTGTGTTTGATTGTGGTTAACTTGTAACTGCATACGGTTTTTGGTGTGACATGACTATTTTGCGAGGTAATAGTCAGAGGTTTTGCACTTTGTTCACAGTGTTGATAACCAATGAGTGTTTGGTATCAAATGATGCGTTGAAGAATTTCCATTTTATTGATGTATTTCTTTATAGCGTTTTTGATGTAGTTTTCTTTGTACAGGAGTTTTTGTGTATTTTTGAGGGATTTTAACTGTAGCTTCTATGGAGGTTGACAGCAGCCTCGAAACTCTACCCCCCCCCCCCCCCCCTCCCTCCCCATTTTGTTCTATGACGTTGACACGATCGCGCCGACAAAACTGGCGGGGTTGTGAACCCTAAGTCACGCTCCTGTCACTTGCCACGAATTTGTTTTTGTACGTGGACTGACGGGGACAGTCACAAAAGGTATATAAGCTGTTGGTTTTCAAGGTTCGGCGGGAGTCTGAGCAACCAACCTGACTTTGCGTCTAAATGGTATACCGGACTCCCCACCACCACTTAGGGTTACAGCATTGCTTCTTTGGGAATGGTTGTGGATGAGTTCCAACCTGAGTACTGAGAAGTATTTGTTGTCATCTCTAAACTGTCCTCCGGAGTCTGAGCAACCAACCTGACTTTGTGTCTAAACGGTATACCGGACTCCGCCCTGTGAACTGAACTGACAGGGTTAAAAACAAACGTTCCGCAGTCCCAGGTTACCACACGGCGAGTAAAGTGGCGTCGCTTTACTCTTTTACTTTATTTTTACTCAGGCCCTGAACCCCTGCCCAAATTTTTGGCCATTTTAGGACATAGAATATTGCTTTCAGTAGCGTATTTTGCTAAGGGTACCTACGGGTCATGCCCAAATTTTCAGCCATTTTTGGACTTAGAATATTTTTGTAAGGAGTAGGAAAATTACAGGAATAGAGTGAACCAATGTACAGATATATTTTCTGAAAAGAACTACGCCTTGTATTGAGTTATTTTTATGATTTGTTTTGATTCAATACAATTTTGAACTTTACCCGCCTCTTCTTGAGTTTCTATTCTGTGTGTCTGTTTGTCCTGTCGTGTGATTGCCATCCTGACAAATGACCTTCAAACACGTATAACATCTAAGACACAGACACAGACAGTTATAGTTAATGTGAAGCTAAGACCGCTCGGCTTTACAACAGTCTACCTGTCCATTTCTGTATGTCTGTGACAGTCTACCTGTCCATTTCTATATGTCTGTGACAGTCTACCTGTCCATTTCTGTATGTCTGTGACAGTCTACCTGTCCATTTCTGTATGTCTGTGACAGTCTACCTGTCCATTTCTGTATGTCTGTGACAGTCTACCTGTCCATTTCTGTATGTCTGTGACAGTCTACCTGTCCATTTATGTATGTCTGTGACAGTCTACCTGTCCATTTCTATATGTCTGTAAGAAACTATAACCAGGGACCTATATTAGATAGGTCTATGCTATAACCTTTTTATATTTAGTCAAGTTTTGACTAAATATTTTAACATCGAGGGGGAATCGAAACGAGGGTCGTGGTGTATGTGCGTATGTGTGTGCGTGCGTGCGTGTGTGTGTGTGTGTGTGTGTGTAGAGCGATTCAGACTAAACTACTGGACCGATCTTTATGAAATTTGACATGAGAGTTCCTGGGTATGAAATCCCCGAACGTTTTTTTCATTTTTTGGATAAATGTCTTTGATGACGTCATATCCGGCTTTTCGTGAAAGTTGAGGCGGCACTGTCACGCCCTCATTTTTCAACCAAATTGGTTGAAATTTTGGTCAAGTAATCTTCGACGAAGCCCGGGGTTCGGTATTGCATTTCAGCTTGGTGGCTTAAAAATTAATTAATGACTTTGGTCATTAAAAATCTGAAAATTGTAAAAAAAAATAAAAATTTATAAAACGATCCAAATTTACGTTTATCTTATTCTCCATCATTTGCTGATTCCAAAAACATATAAATATGTTATATTCGGATTAAAAACAAGCTCTGAAAATTAAATATATAAAAATTATTATCAAAATTAAATTGTCCAAATCAATTTAAAAACACTTTCATCTTATTCCTTGTCGGTTCCTGATTCCAAAAACATATAGATATGATATGTTTGGATTAAAAACACGCTCAGAAAGTTAAAACAAAGAGAGGTACAGAAAAGCGTGCTATCCTTCTTAGCGCAACTACTACCCCGCTCTTCTTGTCAATTTCACTGCCTTTGCCATGAGCGGTGGACTGACGATGCTACGAGTATACGGTCTTGCTGAAAAATGGCAGCTACTTGACTAAATATTGTATTTTCGCCTTACGCGACTTGTTCCTTCTTACTATCTATATTCTGTGCGTCTGTATTGAGCGTTTGTATACGCATAGACCTATATTCCCTGGTATACGGGACAGGTTGTACGATTTTGAGAAACGGTTGTGGGAGGGTCCCAACCTTAGTATCGAGAGAATGGTTGTGGGCGGGTCCCAACCTTGTATCGGAGTATTTGCTGTTAACTCTAAACCGTCCTCCGGAGTCTTGGCAACCAACTTGGCTTAAGTGTACCAACTTGGCTTAAGTGTCTAAATAGTACACAAGACTCCGCCCTGTAAACTGGGATAACAAAACACGTCCCGCAGTCCCAGGTTACCACACGGCGAGTGAAGTGGCGTCGCTTTGCTCTTTTTCTTTATTTTTGTCCAGGCCCCGACCCCTGCCCAAATTTTCAGCCATTTTAGGACTTAGATTTTTCTTTTGCAGTAGCGTATTGTGCTATGGGTACCTACGGGTCATGCCCGAATTTTCAGCGATCTT
This sequence comes from Littorina saxatilis, assembly GCF_037325665.1. Lineage (NCBI taxonomy): Eukaryota > Metazoa > Mollusca > Gastropoda > Littorinimorpha > Littorinidae > Littorina > Littorina saxatilis. The sequence goes on along the minus strand of NC_090258.1, from coordinate 3,484,740 downwards.
AGAACTTAGAATATTTTTCGTCTAGAAAAGACTGTTAAAACCAACTTAGATTTCGTACGGATATATTTTCTGTGAACGAACGCATATATGCTTTGTTATGATGTTGTTTTGAACTTGAATACAATTTGGAACTCTACCTCATTCTTGTTGACTTTACATTTGATGTCATAAGTATTTTGTTCGTCTGTTCATCTGGTGCGTGTGTTTAGCATGCCATCCTGACAAATGTCTTTTAGACACATATGCACAGTAACAACTTAGACGCAGACGCAGACAGTTAACGTTTACTGTGACGTGAAGCTACTACCGCTCGGCTTTACAAGTACAACAACAGAGAGAAAAGCACTAAGCTTACGTCATCACGCTTCAACAATGACCGAATCGAGGTAGCACGCCTGAAACAACGGTGTCGAAAAGGGCAGCACAACGGAGCCGCAGCGTGGCAGAAGACAGACATCCTTATCCACCCCCCCCCCCCCCTCCTCCCATCCGTCGCGGCTGATTAAGGATGAGATCATCTTTCCTACGTTTCTAAACGTGAACGTGTAAGGAAACAGTCAAAGTTTACTTCAAAATGATTTAGAGTTAAAATACTTTTTCCTCATCCCTTAATTAATTTAATTGGTGCAATTCATGCGCTAGAACCGTCGTATAGGCACCGAGCGTGTGACGTCAGTCAATCCCAGCACGCATTGCGCGTCGCCATGTTGATAAGGTCCATAATTCGAAAGTACGCTATCTGTCTGTTGTGATCGTCAAATCTGCCACCAAAATGCCTGAGAAAGGAGTGCGTTGCTGCGTTAAAAGCTGTTTTATGGGTTCGAACAACAGTGCTGTAAACCGAATCAATGAGAATGTTCAGTTTTTTCGAAATCCGAAAGTAAACACTTGAAAACAAACCAAGGATCGCAAATGAAAGATGTGTCAAGCAGGAGGAGGTTGGCGTTCCATTTTGCTTTACTTTTCATCTACAAATTCACTCTGTTATCATTAATTTTTACCTGGAGCTTCGATCATAAACAGACCTGAACTTGGAACTGCAGAGATCGACGATTTTGTCGTTCTTGTGCATTTGGTGTCGTTTCGTTTGTTTGTTTTAGTTTTGGGGCAAATGAGAAAGAGAGTACTGGATTCGAAGAAGTGTTGGTAATAAATGTCTGTGTGTGTTTGTTCGTTTCCTGGCTGTACGTTTGTGGGGAGTGGACAACATTCGCCATGTGCTGGAAGTAAAAACTGTATCCAAGTTAAAGTTATGAAACATTTTAAATAAGACACACACAAAAAACACACACACAAACAAACAAACAATCAAACTGCATCTGTCTTGAACAAAATACTTGATAATCTGATTAGGTCTAATTGGTTGGACGAACAGCGTTTCGTGCCTGTGCTCATGTTTGTGTGTGTATATTTGTGTGTGCTTGTGTGTGTGGTGTGTGTGTGCGGTGGTGTGTGTGTGTGTGTGCCTGCGTACCGGTGTGCCTGCGTTAGAGTATGCATTCTGTCTGTCTGTCTGTCTGTCTGTCTCTCACTTTCTCTTTCTCGCCACCTCTCTCATCCCTCTCCCTCTCTTGTCTCTCTCCACGTTAAACTTGTTATGAAACATTTTAAATAAGACACACACAAACAAACAAACAAACAAACAATCAAACTGCATCTCTCTTGAACAAAATACTTGATACTCTGATTAGGTCTAATTGGTTGGACGAACAGCGTTTCGTGCCTATGCTCATGTTCGTGTGTGTGTATGTTTGTGTGTATGTGTGTGTGGTGTGTGTGTGTGTGCGGTGTGTGTGTGTGTGTGTGTGTGTGTGTGTGTGTGTGTGTGTGTGCCTGCGTACCGGTGTGCCTGCGTTAGAGTATGTATTCTGTCTGTCTGTCTGTCTGTCTGTCTGTCTGTCTCTCTCAGTCTCTCTCTCTCTCTCTCTCGCCACCTCTCTCTATCCCTCTCCCTCTCTTGTCTCTCTCCACGTTAAAAGTATGAAACATTTTAAATAAGACACACACAAACAAACAAACAAACAATCAAACTGCATCTCTCTTGAACAAAATACTTGATACAGTAATCTGATTAGGTCTAATTGGTTGGACGAACAGCGTTTCGTGCCTATGCTCATGTTTGTGTGTGTGTATATTTGTGTGTTTGTGTGTGTGTGTGGTGTGTGTGTGTGTGTGTGTGTGTGCGGTGGTGTGTGTGTGTGTGTGTGCCTGCGTACCTATTCCTGCGTTAGGCCTTGCATTCTGTCTGTCTGTCTGTCTCTCTCTCTCTCACTTTCTCTCGCCACCTCTCTCTTTCCCTCTCCCTCTCTTGTCTCTCTCTTTCACACACACACACACACACACACTGACAGACAGACACACACACACAGACAGACACACACACACACACACACACACACACATAAATTGCATATGGGCCTCCAAACTTTTGTAAGATCTGAACTGGTCAAGAGTGACTGAGTGTAGGCGCTAATGCCACACACCAGATAGTTTGTGAGACTCGGAAAGTCCAAAGGTGGAATCGCATTATAGTCCTCTGTCCATGAGGTTTCTGGGCAGCTGTACGGGTCAAATCCGTTCAAATGCTGGATTTTTTCAAGGTATCGAACCCTGTGTTCACTGTCCAACCGATCAATATACTTCCTACTGTCCCTTCCTTTCACTTTTTCCATTTTTGGCAACAGAAAACTGTGTTTTCTACTCTCTTGATGATAACCGGAAACATGTAGACCTTACCAAGATGGCGGACGCATCGGTAACTATCACGTGACGCTCGGTGCCTATTAAAGAAGGTATCGTCGTCAAAATAATACCCAAACACTACGGCTTCCATTTTTGTTTTCCGTTTCTTACCCGCGGCGGTAAAACCAAGGATCTTCTACCGTGTTTGGTAAAAGGTTCCTGCGGCAACCTCGCTGCGAAACGGTCACCCCTGCTGCGTGAGGAAGGGCGGGTTGGACAATGGAGCGTTGTCCGTGGAAAGGCCCGGGGGAGAGAGGCTGGTCGCAACGAGCGTGGCACTAACTAATTATTCACACGCTACCGAGCCGTGACGACGGAGCATGAAGGATAAGTTGGGCTAGCTCGAGGTAACGTCCACACATCAAAACGAGAGACTGGCGAGAAGAATCTCCAGAACAAAGCGTGTTCTCCGCGTGCAAAGGATACGACAGAACGCACATGTACATATGAAGGACCAAGCGAAACCTGCAGGAAAAAGAAGCGCACATGAACATGTATATGAAGGACCAAGCGAAACCTGCAGGAAAAAGAAGCGCACGGCATTAGAAATTGGAAAAGAGGACACCGGAAACTCTTTTTGTTAATCTTTGGTTAAACTCGTTCGATCCAAGACACATTTGACATCAAGGCAAGACAAGACAAGGCACAAATGATTTGACGCTGCGTTTACTGGACGTGACGTAGTCGTAAACAGAATCCTTGGTGTGCTTGACGTCAGGGACTAAGAGATACAAAGCACCCCAGGTAGAAGCGTCATGGAGGCCACGGTGCCGCATACCCTGCACAGTGTGGCATCTCCTTCACACACACAACCTGGCCTCACCGATCAGCCTGGGGACCTGTCACCTCGCGCGGGGGACGATGGTGATAATGACAGCGATCACACCACTTTCTCACCTTCGTCTCCGCTGAATGACTCAGACCAGGGTCCGGTAGGAGAGCAGCCCGATGACAACGATGACCAGGGGCTGGAGGAGACAGGGGGAGCCACGTCTTGGACACCAGGTAGCAGCGACGACAACCAACCATTGACGAGGAAGCCGCACCCGCCGACAGAGAGCGCGTGGGAAGAGCAAACCGACCCTCGACTCGCCTTCATCGGGGCACCCTCTCTCTACACAGTCCAACACCCGGCAAACATCCTGCGCCGGGTACGTGAAAGGGCCAGGGTCAGTGTTCCCCGGGTGCGCTACCCCACAAGGTCGGCGAGCATCGTGGTGCAAGAGGAAAAGGCCGTCACGCCGGACGGTGTGACGTATATCCTGCGATCGACATGGGCGGCGCAGCCAGGATCAACAACAATGGTCACCATGGGAACACAGACAGAGAAACCTGTCTGACGCTGCAGCTGGTATTTGTTTTCATTTTCATTTTCATTTTCATTTTCATTACTTTATTGTCCCATCGCTGGGAAATTCGGGTCGCATCATCTCGTCCTGTCGATGTCATCGCAGAAGTCGTCGCAGATGTTACCGACGCCGGGACGACCGGCTTACGATGACGTCAACGTTCATTGGAAATCGAAAGTATCAATCAATCAATCAATGAGTCTTATATCGCGCATATTCCGTGGGTACAGTTCTAGGCGCTCTGAAGTGATGCCGTGTGAGATGAAATTTTATACAGCCAGTAGATTGCAGCCATTTCGGCGCATATTTACCTTTCACGGCCTATTATTCCAAGTCACACGGGTATAGGTAGACAATTATTAACTGTGCCTAAGCAATTTTGCCAGGAAAGACCCTTTTGTCAATCGTGGGATCTTTAACGTGCACGCCCAATGTAGTGTACACGGGGGGGGGGGGGGGGGGGGGGGGGGGTTCGGACACCGAAGAGAGTCTGCACACAAAGTTGACTCTGTGAAATAAATTTCCGCCGAACCTGGGATCGAACTCACGCTGACAGCGGCCAACTGTAACGACGAACTCGCAAGTAAAAGTTTCAGAAATCGATTAGAAGGGACATTGTGGTAAACTGCATAAAAAATAAAAGGAGTTTTTTTTCTCTCCATAGTTTCACTGAGCGGTATAGTCTGATTGAGAGAATAGATTTTAAAGAGATATTTAACGATGAAATAAAATGATTGATCGATTGTGTTAGGACATGTAAAATTCATCACAAAAGTACACAATGTGCGTGTGTGTGTGTGTTTGTGTGTGTGTCACTGTGTGTGTGTGTGTGTGTGTGTGTGTGTGTGTGTGAGTGTGAATGTATGTGTGTGTGTGTGAGTGTGTGTGTTTGTGTGTGTGTGTGTGTGGGTGGGTGTGTGTGTCACAGTGAGTGTGTGTGTGTGTGTGTGTGTGTGTGTGTGTGTGTGTGTGTGTGTGTGTGTGTGTGTGTGCACGTGTTCGTGTGCGTGTGTGTGCGCTTTTAGAAGTTAGTGCAATTGCTCCAGTTACAATTCCCATTTTTGTTGGCAATGATAATATTGAGTCTGATCAATATCGAGAGTAAAGTTCGTGCTATTGTTCATGTGTGTATGATAGGTTGCTTTTTTTCTTTTTTTTAACATTTTTCTGTCGGGTGGACACCGAGTCATTGGCATTCGAGTGACTAGACATTTGTATCGAGGAGCGTATTTGAGGAATTAAAAAAACCCACCTGTACATCCAATAAGGTTTAGTTGTCTTTTGTTTCAGTCGTTCCTTTTGTCGAAGAATGTCTTGAATGATAAGGTTAGGGGGTAAAAACCTAAGCCGATTATTCTTTGGCAGTTTTTGATTTCGTTTCAATATGAAGAAACACAACGACGGTATTGTTGTTTGGAATATTATTTGTGTCGTATAATTATTATGATGGTAAGGATAAAGCCAGTGACACTTTTTCAAATTTTGGATTTTTGCCCAGTTTGAGGACAAACTTTTGTTCTCTCAGGAATGGGCATTGTGGAGGAAAGCGCAGTGTACATATATTTATTTTTGTATCTTGTTATTTCTTCTGTATCTGCTTTGTAGTTGTACACATTGGAATACAGTACACGCTTATTTCCGACATAGAGTTCAGAAAGTAGGCAGCTACCTTTAACTTGCCAAAACTGCGCGCCTATTTTGAGGGTTTGCTTATGTTCCTTAGTAAAAGTTAGGTACCAAGGTCAGTTAATCGTTTTCACGCCTGTCAGTTGCGTAGCCTCTGTGAGTAGGCGCGTGGCATCAGCTCCCCCTTTGTCTACCCTACCCACTCCCCGGCGAGAGGCATCCAATATGGCGGCTAATTGGCAGAGTCCGGCAACTGAACATTTTGTGTAGTGATTATGAGTTTTGCATTTCCTTTGCCCTACTATACCCCTTCTGAGAGTATTTTGAAACACCTCTTTACTAAGGCACGATACCGAATGCGTTTTGTTTTAGGGTCGATTTTGTGGTTGAAAAAGGAGAATACTCGTATATAGTCAATCGAGTTAAGCGGATAGCCGAATTTGTCTGAGTAAGAATATGTTTATCACCCTCGCTTCCTTTATTTTGTCTTCTTCTCCTTGATTTCTTTGTTGTTGTGCATATTATGTTCTATTTCGCTCAGTTTACACACACACACACACACACACACGTGACACGCACACACACACACACCGTCTGACACACACACACTGCGCGCGCGCGCATGCACGCACGCACGCACGCACGCCGCCGGCACACACACACACACACACACTCGCGCGCATGCACGCACGCACGCCGGCACACACATGTGGAGAAAAGTGCAGTGCACATACATTTTTTCTTGGTATCTCTTATTTTCCCCATGCATAAGAACCTTGTAATGAGTGTACGAGAGGTGATACAGTACGAATAGCCCGTGTCTTGAGCAGAGAAAGTAGGTCATTTTAAGCTGACCACTTTTATGCAGCCAGATCGGAGTTTTACTCTATTCCTTAGCAAAACTCCGGTACCGAGCGAGTTAATTACTTTCACATGTGTTGCTGAGGCGAGCTTGGCTGGCCCTGGGAAGCCGAGCTGACCACAGAGGGGCCTTTGTTCTAGTCCCCCCCCCTCCCCCTCCCGCAACTGGACTTTATCCCCCCCCCCCCCCCCCATGTAGCTGTAGGAAATGATTCGACTTGGAGATTTTAGGATCTTCTTTGCCCTACCTTTTCTTGTAATGTTTTAATCACATCGTTTTTGGATACAACACATAACGTCCCTTTTTGTTTTAGGACCATCTTTGTTAAGTTTTACAGTCAGTTTTTATGAAGGTTTGGTGAAAAGGGGCGTGTTCTTTTTACCCTCTCTTTCCACCCCCTTCTTTAGTTTGTTTATTGCTAGGCTTGACGTTTCCTGCTGCTGTACTCACAAACGCATACTCTCCCTCTCTCTATTTTATCTTGCCATTCTTTTCCTCTGTATCCCTTTCATTCGTATATTCAATATTCTTTGTTCACCCTGTTCCACTTGGTTTTGTATTACATGTATGTTATGTTATATTGCTTTTTTTCCTGTACTTATGTATCTTGTATGTGTCAATAGGCTCTGTGCTTTAATGACAATAAATTCTGATTCTGATTCTGATTCTGATTCAATACGTGTATTCATTTATTCAGTAGAATGTAGGCGCTATCTTAATCATATAATTATGTGGCTAATGCGAATGTATAAAGACAGATGAAACCGGTGTGTGCCGACGTTTTGTTATGGCAATGGCCGTTGTTGCTTTGGGCACGCAGCGTTTTTGTGGGGTTTTTACGGGCATGGATTTGCCGTTTGATATGAACGTCTAGCGTACGTTTTGTGTGTTAGAGAAGAAGTATTTTTGTGTGAACATAATTGCTCAGTCTTTAAGAGAGAGTGTAACTGGAAGTTTTGCAGTTCGTCTGCGTTTTTGTCTACCTACAAGTGTTTGGTATCTACAGATACGTTGTAAGGTTTGTTGTTTAATGACATGTGTGTGTACACCATTTTTTATGTGGGTTTTCTTAATAGAAGAGCTTTTGTGTATATTTGAGGAATTTAACTTCAGTTTGTAGGAGGCTGGCAGCAGGCTCGGAGCCCTCCACCTCCCCTCCCTTTTGCTCCCGCGCTGCCAGAGCGAGATTCTCATTGGTCCCGCTAGGGTGACGTGGGAGGAAGCCCCGTTAGCTACAAAAGCCGCTGTCCTCATGAGGTCGGGAGACGTGTGAGAGAGTAGGGTGCCTAATAAGTGCCTGAAGCACGCGTCTCCCCTGTGTTAGAGTCAGGGTCATCAACACTACCACTGGGGAGAGATACACTGAGTTGGGCAAAAAGGTGCGGGAACCTATGCCATCTGCTCGGTGCCTCTCCCCGAAAGATACATTGAGTTGGGCAAAAGGTGCGGGAACCTATGCCATCATCTGCTCGGTGCCTCTCCCCGAAAGATACATTGAGTTGGGCAAAAGGTGCGGGAACCTATGCCATCATCTGCTCGGTGCCTCTCCCCGAAAGATACATTGAGTTGGGCAAAAGGTGCGGGAACCTATGCCATCTGCTCGACAGTGTCTTTCCGGAGTTGCGTGTGGTTTGGTGCCTTGGTGCCTGACCACGTCCTCAAATCGCAGCTCCAGTCCCAACCAGCAATAGTGAACAGTGCGTGTGTGTTGGTGTGTGTAGGGGTGTGTGTGTGTGTGTGTGTGTGTCAGTATGTGTGTCAGTGTGTTTGTGTGTCTGTCTGTCGGTGTGTGTGTGTGTGTGTGTGTGTGTGTGTGTGTGTGTACGTGTGCAGGCGTCAGTGTGTGTGTGTGTCAGTATATATGTCAGTGTGTGTGCGTGTGTGTATATGGACGTGCGTGTGTACATGTACGTGTGTGTGTGTGTGTGTGAAAGTGTGTGTGTGTGTGAGTGTACTTGTACGTGTGAGTGTGTGTGTCAGTGTATGTGTGTGTACCCTGTGTGTGTATGTGTGTGATTGCATGTGTGCCGGCGTGCGTGTACATGCGTGTGTGTGCGTGTTTGTGTGTGTTTGCGTGTGTTTAGTGCTTAGCCAATCACGTGACATGTGTACGCGTGCGTGCGTGACTGAAAGAGAAAGAAGCAGCAAATAAGGATCCTAGATCTTTATTTCATGAATATGAGTATAGAAAATTCAGCACACACACACACACACACAAATTTAAAACAAATAAAAAGAAATATGCGTTAACATTGACATTGCTTTACATTAACTATAGAAACTATCAATGTTACACTGTGAGTTATTAAGTAATTTTTAAGCACCACTCGCTGAGAATGACACAACAATTACCGATTGGAAGAAGTACATTTCAACATGAATTTATAAGGCAGCAATTAAAATATTGTAAAATAGTATACATATTACATGCTTTTGTATCCAGATACAGAGTTCTTTTGTTGGAAAAAAAAAGGAAAGAAATTAAAACCATCCTATACATGACAAATACATGCCAATCTGCCGGCTTTGCCTTTCAAGTACGAAAATAGCATTTGAAAACAGAAGGTAAAATGTTGTTATTATTATTCGCTACAAAAAAAGTAACACACCTGTTACAGAAACAGAGCAAGAAAACTGAGAAGTAAAACAATGAAACGTAATTGCAAAATTAACAAGAAATTCCTTCGAGGTAGGAAAAACACCCCCGTTGGCCAAAGGGAAATAACCATTCTCACTGCACCCATTCTCACTGCCACCAACTGAGAAGGTTATTTCCCTTTGACCATGAATATGTTTCTCTATAAGTCCTTGTAGAATCTTAATCCACCAATAACTCCCTAACCGTGTGTTTGACTGGTGCCAATTTTTGTAAGGACCGTCTCAGGAATGTATAGAACCTGTTCACCAAGTTTGGTGACGATCGGTCCGTTCATTCTTGAGATCTATATGCGAACACAAACACACAAACACATCGAGCGAAACCTATACACACCCCTATACCGGGGGTGTAAAAACACCCGCTGGAGATGCATGTGTAAGCACAAGGCCAAATAAAAATATATGTTGGTTTAGGGTAACGTGATCAAAAAAGATAGGGTCGGTAGGTCGACTTTTTTTAAAATTTATTTTTTATATTTTTTAAAAATTTAGTCGATTACTTCCCCTAGTCTCGGTATGATTCGCAAAATGTGCCAAAAGTTGGGGGTTTTCAGAAATGAAAAAAAGGTTTCAGGGTCGGAGGGAAAACAACATATACCCTAAACCAACATATATTTTTATTTGGTCTAATAGCCTAAACTGGGAGCGGCCCGTATAAGGCTAAGGTATGGTAATTGTGCCAGTGGTGAACAGACGATAATTATAGGAACTGAGAAAAGTGGTCGTTTTAGTGTGAAACATATGATATATTTGTTAATGTGTCTACGAGATTATTATTCACATAAATGTAGGAGCTATGAGCCTTACTCAGAAGTCAACGGGAGGCCGGGGCCGGCACAGCTTCGAACTTTAAAGTGCGATTCATCCACGCAGGCCTACCTTTAACTGAAAGATACCTTTCAATACTTGTACATCCCTATGAAAGTTTCACATTTTTCAATTAAGAGCGATTTACTAACTACCTCCTTTATTCATCATGTCTGCTGCTTTCGTTTTGTTCTGTAGACTGTTCTTCACGACTTCAGTTGTAAGTTATGTACAAGTAGCCTCCGTGTCCTGTGATCGCCGCCATGCGCCGTATATCTTCTACTGCTATATATATATATATATATATTCACCTGACGTTCTACATTCTCTACTTCGTCTTCGATCATTGCATCCACTTTGCTTTCTTTTAGTCCAGTGTCAATAACAAACTTTCCAACAACTTACCTTTCTTGGTCATGAATACTAAGAAGAAGAGAGAGGTGTAAGGGGAATAACTGTATCGAATATTGCCAAGAAACGCGAGTCGCCTCCGATACTCACTTGTTTCAAAATGGCGGTTAGACAAGCCCTCGTTCGTCTGCTACCAAAGCAAAAGGCTCTTCTGCCAGCCTCCGGCGCACGGTGGCGGTCGTCTGCCTCAGAAGTGCGTCCCAGGTATGTCTTTTATGTCGTCTACTAGACTGTTCATGTTTTATATCGAGCAAGTTGTTCGAATCTCCAAATGACAGAGTGTATTCTTGTCGGTCAGTCCAAAGTCCAAGCTTGAAAACAAGTTCGACCTTTTCACATTCAAGATTACAACAAGCAAAATGATTTAGGGGTTATAAACAAATGTTCCAAATTTGATAATCCGTTCAGCTTCTTAGACAATTTATTCAGTGAACAATATTCCCACACTCTGGAAATGTTCACGCTAACAATAATCACAAGAATATTAACTTAAAAACTTGATCTCTGCTTTAGGCCAATCACACATTTGAGACTGTGCCAAAAGGTCAGGTGTCATGTCTACTGTCCCGAATGACACACGATTGCTGACATTTCACCATTGCCAACAGAATAAACAAATAAGAAATAGGTAGAAAATGAATGTGAAAACTGACTTTAATTGTTGATCAGTATTTTCTATACCACTAACAAATAATCTACTTGCACATAGCTGTTTGGCAAATGTATGTTGCATGGGACACACTGACATGAAAGTGGAAGATGTTTTTCCCTCTAGAGAAACTACATATCAAGTTACACTTTTTGTGCTCTTCCATTCCAGTTGGCAATCAATTGTTAACGCATGTTATTAGAAAAAATAGAACGAAAACAGATTAGATAGAATGAAAAATGTACTGGTGATGTCATTTGGGACATACTGACATGAAAACGTCACCTTTTGGCACAGTCTCATTTACTAACATTGGCTTTATAAAAACAACAAAACAGTAAAACAAACATATCACAGTAAACAATCTAAATTTGTTGTCTGACAACTGCCATATTTGTTAATGAGTTTGCTCACTTCTAGTTTATGAGGTTTTTTTTTTCCCTACTCTGTTATTGATACTGGGATCTTTTGTAAGAGAAAAAGTGCACTAAAAACAGGTGTTAAAAAAATAACAACATCACAAAACACCAACATATGACGTATACCACACACAAATAGTGACATGCACTTAAAGGCACACTCAACTTCACGTAAACCATCAGTTTCTGGTCACAGACACTGTCAGGCTTTTACACACAGTGCAAACACCCTTTCGTTTAAACACTCACCGCTTGAGAATATCCTAGGTGCCCTCCGTAAAGAGCGAGCATTTTTCAAAGAATTTATTTCTGCGTAGCCAGCCAGATTTACAATGAGACAAATCTGGACGCCACGTTTTGGCGCTATATAGACCTAACTTTTAAAATCTAAATAATGAATTGTCAGCTTGTTACTAATGTTACACAAACATTCTTAAATCATGAAAGATTTCTTTTTTCATCAAGACAAGATCAGTACAATTCGAAGTTTTGAAAGTTTGAAAAAAAGGAGCTTGGAAGCAGGTCATGCAAGGTCGTGTTTCCTCAAGCAGATGAATTTTCTACATATCGCTTTCCTCTTTGAAGCCAACCGCCACCGATAAGTTCCCGTGACTCGTAGTCGTTTGTTGCATTTTAGATTCAGAGGTACACAATAACGTGCTATTGCAGATACAGCGACTGAGCGAGTCGCATTGAAATCACAAACTGACGACTAAATTGTGAAGAAAAGCAAAGTAGATCACACTGGTCTACGATGGCTAGTGTGTGGTTTACGCAAGCTAAATAGCTATTCAAACGAACTGTGTCATTTAATGCTATTAAATGCTATTGCAAGTGTGTTCCCTGAGGTTAGAACTGCTTTTTTCGTGAGAAGATTTAAATCGTTCTGTAAACCATTTGAGGCAGACTGGGGCTTTAAGTTCAGGGATGGCCAAATCGTCCCCCGATCACCCGGGGGCGAGCAGTAAAATCTGCAGCTAGCCCGGCTGGCCACTGAAAATTCTGGTCAAATGCAAAACTTTTGGTGGTACTATCGAATTTTAAAGCCATATAAACACGTCTGTCATCTGCAAAATTATCGCCATGTTCCAGTAAAAAAAAATCAAGGCTCCTGTGCGTGTCATCGCTGTTTTAATTGTGTAAAGAAATTTAACTTGTTGTGTGGTAAGTACCGGGCCAGCGAAATTTCTGGTGGGCACGTGACTTTCTTGAAGTTCCTCTCCCGGCAGGTGAGTTAAAATGTTGAGATTTGGCCATCCCTGCAAGTTACATGAACGAATGCATACACACATACAATATTTCTATCTCTACCCTGGGTCCGGTGCTCTACCCTGGGTCGGGTGCTCTACCCTGGGTCCGGTGCTCTACCCTGGGTCCGGTGCTCTACCCTGGGTCCGGTGCTCTACCCTGGGTCCAGTGCTCTACCCTGGGTCCGGTGCTCTACCAACTGAGCTGCCGGGCCCTTGATGTTGAAGAGCGAAGTGCCAAAATGTACAAACATATGGGGCTCAGTAAGAGTCAGTTGCTAGAGCAGTGGACTTGTGATCTTAAGGTCGCAGGTTCGAATCCAGGCCGGGATGGACACAAGTCAACTTTATGAGCAGACTCAGAGACGGTATCCATGTTCCATCTCTGTATGACCACAGTGGCACGTAAAAGACCTCGGTTATCCTGCTATAAGTGCAGGTGACTGATTACACCTAAACACGCATACACTTAGGCAGTGTGACTCTGCTGCTGCTAGCTTTCCACTAGGAGGAAGCGACCCGAATTTCCCAGCGATGGGACAATAAAGTAATGAAAATGAAAGAAAATGTGTCTGTTTCAGTGGTATGGAGGCAGTGTCCACTCGTCCAGAGACCGGTCAGGCCCCAAACATGATGGACATCGGGACGAGGAGAATCTACAACGAGGAGCACGACATGTTCCGTAAGACCGCTCGCCGCTTCTTTCAGGAGGAGGTCTTGCCTTTCCATACTGAGTAAGCTGTTTACAAGTGTTGAGTAAGCTGTTTACAAGTGTTGAGTAAGCTGTTTACAAGTGTTGAGTAAGCTGTTTACAATTTTGAGTAAGCTGTTTACAAGTGTTGAGTAAGCTGTTTACAAGTGTTGAGTAAGCTGTTTACAAGTGTTGATGCTGTGTGTGAGGGGCGGGGGGAGAGCTAGAGGTAAGGTGGATGCTGTGTGTGTGGGGCAGGGGGAGAGCTAGAGGTAAGGTGGATGCTGTGTGTGTGGGGCGGGGGGAGAGCTAGAGGTAAGGTGGATGCTGTGTGTGTGGGGCAGGGGGAGAGCTAAGGGTAAGGTGGATGCTGCATGTGTGGGGCGGGGGGAGAGCTAGAGGTAAGGTGGATGCTGTGTGTGTGGGGCGGGGGGAGAGCTAGAGGTAAGGTGGATGCTGTGTGTGTGGGGCGGGGGG
>NC_090258.1:3446602-3470602 GCF_037325665.1 Littorina saxatilis | reverse complement strand
AACTTTTAACCATAATGTCTAAATGCATGTTCAAAGACGGATCTATGTACTGATTAAATATTCTGAGGTTCCAGTGAAAGCGTAAGGACTTGGAAACACACAGATACCTAGCAATATATATAGGTTACACATTCCGAGTTCTGAATATCGTACATATTTTCCTTAGGGTCAATTTTCAGGTATTACCGAGCCTCTGGTGAGGTGTGTAGGCTTTTTATCCCATTACTCTGACGTTTACATTAAAAAAAACTACTTTTTGACACAAACTCTGCGAGTGCCTGTTTTTTGCTTACCCAAACCTTCCACGACCACAAATCGTGTCATCAAATTCGTGTGCGAAACGAGTCCCCTTTTGTCTTTTTGGCAAACGCGCCATAAAACGTCTGCTTTTGTATTCAGTCATCTATACTGCTTAAGAAAACGAATAACAGTTATTTTTAGAGTGTTGAAATGAATTTGGAAATATTATTTTGCATTGTTGGCTTCTGGCTTTCGTCCTACATGTACCTGACCGGTATCCCAGTCATATGTTTCCGAGATTGCGCAGTTCAATGCATTTGATACTGTGTAGTTACCGGCCGGTTTCAGTCGGGACCCAAGTCGGTTGTCATTGGCATTCGCCAAAAGACTGTGTGTGTGATTTTACTAGCGATGAGGATGATTGCTGAATTTGTGCTTATTCGAGCTGTTGTGCTTCAGTGTTCAAATTTGGATTACTTACTTCTTTAATCGTCATTTAGGTGAGCCGAACTTTGATTTCTGTTGTTCTCTTAGGCCAGTAAGTTATCTGTCTTGGGAAAACGGCGCACAACTGTCAAGTTGACCCACGTTTCGGTTTGATCATCCAACACGGTTGACATAATTTGGATTGCAAGTTGCATCAACATTATGATTTCCTACAGAAACCACCTCATCAAATGCACTGTGCCTGCTGGAGATCAACACACTAACTTGACCTATTTTCAGACCCCCTGTACTGTACTGTAGTAGTTTTGTTCTGCTGGTCTATTCAATGCAGGTCAAAACTTGACAGTAAGATTGACCTAGATCTCTCTGCCTGCCTAGACAACGTTGTTTACTTTAAAATTGAAAAATAACACACGCAAGATCCGACCTTCTTCGCCACCTTTTATTTTAACGGTTTCTCCAACTTTGTAAGTGGCAATGTCCATGTTGTTGGTCAACTTGATCAGTAGCTGATGATTCTGTAGCAAACGACAGATCTGCAGCAGACGACAGATGGGACAGCCTTGTTCGGTTGAACCAGATTTAGCAATCAATGCTCTAAAAGCAATAGCAAATGAACAAAACTGTAAGCATACTGTTTTAGCTTCATTTTTATTTCGTCGCTCAGGATTTTGAATCAGGATTTTGTTGTCGGGATTGATCTAAGCGGTTGCCTATTAAGCGTACTAGAGTTGTGAGCCTTGAATCACTCCTCTCTCTCTCTCTCTCTCTCTCTCTCTCTCTCTCTCTCTCTCTCTCTCTCTCTCTCTCTCTCTCTCTCTCACTCTCTCTCTCACTCTCTCTCTCTCTCTCTTTCTCTCACTCTCTCTCTCTTTCTCTCTCTCACTCTCTCTCTCTCTCTCTCTCTCTCACTCACTCTCTCTCTCTCTCTCTCTCTCTCTCTCTCTCTCTCTCTCTCTCTCTCTCTCTCTCTCTCTCTCTCTCTCTCTCTCTCTCTCTCTCTGTACCAAAGGGACCAACCAAAAGTGGTGGTTGTAGACCAGTACTGGTTGGGGATACAAACGAGTGGTCATAACCAATAGGTTGTCATCGGGGCAGGTTCCACTGTGGAAAGATGTTTTGTTTTCATGTAAATCCAATTCTGATTTTCTTCTCTTTCTCTGTACACAGACAATCCAGCACAAGCTGGCTGAGATGAAGACGGATATCTGTGTGGGTCGTGCCTTCACTGACCAGTGTCTGGACATTCATAACTCGCGCGGCCTCGACTCCGGCTCTGCCTCCATGGCAAAATACTGGTACGTTTTTCTGTCCCTTTTTTTTACATTTAGTCAAGTTTTTACTAAATGTTTTAACATAGAGGGAGAATCGAGACGAGGGTCGCGGTGTATGTGTGTGTGTGTGTCTGTCTGTCTGTGCGTGTGTGTGTGTAGAGCGATTCAGACCAAACGACTGGACCGATCTTTATGAAATTTGACATGAGAGTTCCTGGGTATGAAATCCCCGTACGTTTTTTTCATTTTTTTGATAAATGTCTTTGATGACGTCATATCCGGCTTTTCGTGAAAGTTGAGGCGGCACTGTCACGCCCTCATTTTTCAACCAAATTGGTTGAAATTTTGGTCAAGTAATCTTCGACGAAGCCCGGACTTCGGTATTGCATTTCAGCTTGGTGGCTTAAAAATTAATTAATGACTTTGGTCATTAAAAATCTGAAAATTGTAAAAAAAAAATAAAATTTATAAAACGATCCAAATTTACGTTTATCTTATTCTCCATCATTTGCTGATTCCAAAAACATATAAATAAGTTATATTCGGATTAAAAACAAGCTCTGAAAATTAAATATATAAAAATTATTATCAAAATTAAATTGTCCAAATCAATTTAAAAACACTTTCATCTTATTCCTTGTCGGTTCCTGATTCCAAAAACATATAGATATGATATGTTTGGATTAAAAACACGCTCAGAAAGTTAAAACAAAGAGAGGTACAGAAAAGCGTGCTATCCTTCTTAGCGCAACTACTACCCCGCTCTTCTTGTCAATTTCACTGCCTTTGCCATGAGCGGTGGACTGACGATGCTACGAGTATACGGTCTTGCTGAAAAATGGCATTGCGTTCAGTTTCATTCTGTGAGTTCGACAGCTACTTGACTAAATATTGTATTTTCGCCTTACGCGACTTGTTTACATTTAGTCAAGTTTTTACTAAATGTTTTAACATAGAGGGAGAATCGAGACGAGGGTCGCGGTGTATGTGTGTGTGTGTGTCTGTCTGTCTGTGCGTGTGTGTGTGTAGAGCGATTCAGACCAAACGACTGGACCGACCTTTATGAAATTTGACATGAGAGTTCCTGGGAATGATATCCCCGAACGTTTTTTTCTTTTTTTCGATAAATACCTTTGATGACGTCATATCCGGCTTTTTGTAAAAGTTGAGGCGGCACTGTCACACCCTCATTTTTCAATCAAATTGATTGAAATTTTGGCCAAGCAATCTTCGACGAAGCCCGGACTTCGGTATTGCATTTCAGCTTGGTGGCTTAAAAATTAATTAATGACTTTGGTCATTAAAAATCAGAAAATTGTAAAATAAAAAATAAAAATTATAAAACGATCCAAATTTACGTTCATCTTATTCTTCATCATTTTCTGATTCCAAAAACATATAAATATGTTATATTTGGATTAAAAACAAGCTCTGAAAATTAAAAATATAAAATTTATGATCAAAATTACATTTTTGAAATCAATTTAAAAACTTTCATCTTATTCCTTGTCGGTTCCTGATTCCAAAAACATATAGATATGATATGTTTGGATTAAAAACACGCTCAGAAAGTTAAAACGAAGAGAGGTACTGAAAAGCGTGCTATCCTTCTCAGCGCAACTACTACCCCGCTCTTCTTGTCAATTTCACTGCCTTTGCCACAAGCGGTGGACTGACGATGCTACGAGTATACGGTCTTGCTGAAAAATGGCATTGCGTTCAGTTTCATTCTGTGAGTTCGACAGCTTGACTAAATGTTGTATTTTCGCCTTACGCGACTTGTTTCCATTTTTTCTTTCATGTGTTTTGTTGTTATTTGCGTTTAAGACATTTACTTTTGTTTGATTTTTGTTGTTGGCTGCTTGGTGTTTTGTTTGTTTGGTTGAGGAACGCGATCATGTATGTGTGACGACTCAGATATATAGTGATCGTTACCAGATGTAATGAAGAATTTACTGTTATTTACAAATGCTTGCTTTCTGTTGATCGTCAGTTAGTGTGTGTGTTCGTGGGTGTGTTCGTGGGTGTGTTCGTGGGTGTGTCGCTGTAAGCGTGCTTGTGTGTGTGTCTTTGGCTTACAGACTAGAATAGAACATGCACATAACACAGAAGGTCTGCACAGCACACTCACACACAGCAATACAGCACACCGTCTTGTACCTCCTTCTGCCCTGCCGAAGTCGGGGTATCCTTTTTAATCCACCGAACAATTAATATCCACAGCCATGTGTGTCTCCTGCCTCCGAACACACACGCTACAGAGCTCGACTCGATGTGCGCAGTTTCGTATAAAAATTATTTTCCAAATTTCCCCACTGTGTTTTATAAAATAATCATATTATGAAAGCACATACATTCTTATCTTAGTTGTTATGTATTCATTGTTAGAAAACATCGGCATTATTCATGTTTTACTTTAAACGCAATCATTGTTATTTATAGATCACAGGCACTTGATGTAAGTAGGTCACACACGTGTAAATGTTGTGCCCAGTCCTTGTTTTTGTTTCTGTTATTATTTTAGTTAGCAGGTCTAGTTGAGCACGTATTAAGTATCATGTACCCACTACTAGTCATTGTGCATTTTAGTTAATGGACTGATGATGTCATTTGTATGGAGTCGACGCACGTGCGAGGATATGTATGTGTGGAGGGGGGGGGGGGGGGGCGCGGGAGATGGAAGCTTGCTGTATGTTATGTAATGTATATATTGTGTGTGATACGTGGAAATGTGATACTATTTATTTGCATGTATGATACAGGTACAAATGTGATAATTGTAGGCTTATACTAGTGATTACTGTGTGTGATACATGAAATGTGATATGAATGCTGTTTTTATATGTTATACTCTTACTTTCTCCCAAGCGCAAGACAAATTCTTCTATGAAAATTGAAGCCAATAAAATTTGAGTTGAGTTGAGTTGAGTTGAGTTACAACTCCTCCGTTCTCAGTTGAAAAATCAGCCATTGGCCTGGGCTCACGCGGTCGTTGACCTGGGGTCACAAGGGCATCTATTGGTAATTAATCGTGGATCACAGGTCAAGGTCAGTGCCTGATTAGTTATAAGGGCACGCAGCTGTGGCGTGCAGTGGCTTTGATCTGGCGGCACATTGGGGAACCAACATATTTCATCTCTGTACTTCTTTGTGCTTTCCTGGTGAGACTGGTTACAGTAACACCCGTACCCCACACACTCATACGCAGTGATTTAGCTGATTGAAAGTAGTGGTGCTAGGCAAGGGAAATAACCCAGCTTTCTCTAAAATATGAGAACACAGTTAGGGCCCTTAAAAGTGACTGGTCTACATTATTCAGTTTTTGATTCTTTGGACCCCAAAGACTCTCTGTCTATGATCTTTGAAAAATAAACACAGATTTGATTTGATATTTCTCTGGCAAGGGCTAGGCGTATAAAGCAGTTAACCCTTACACTGGTGCAATTCTGTAACACATGTTACATAGCCACTGGTGAATTAACAGAGAGAAAAAGAACAAAAAACGGTCATATAGGTTTTCGCATCCATGGAAGGTAATCGGAACCGACCAAACAGACTGAGCCAGTAGCGCGACATATGTCATGACAACCAGGTGACAGTATACGTAAAGTAGTGCGACATATGTCGCGACAACCAGCCTAAGGGTTAATGTATGCTTACTCCATTTCCTTGGTAGAATAGACATTTATCTTCTCTCTCTCTCTCTCTCTCTCTCTCTCTCTCTCTCTCTCTCTCTCTCTCTCTCTCTCTCTCTCTCTCTCTCTCTCTCTCTCTCTCTCTCTCTCTCTCTCTCCCCACACCCCCCCCTCCCTCCTACCTACACTACAACGCCAGCAAATTGTTGATTGTGCAGGGTGTCAGAGCTGCAGAACAAGCTTGCCTACCAGTGCGTGCAGCTTCACGGGGGGTGGGGCTACATGCTGGAATACCCCATCTCCAAGGCTTTCCTCGACGCCCGCGTTCAGCCCATCTACGGCGGCAGCAACGAGATCATGAAGGAGCTCATCGCTCGGCCCATCGTGTCCGACAAGTAGTCTGTTGACCTTGACGAAGACTGATACCGTGCAACCCCCCTGTTAAGACGACCAAACATTTGAGAAAATAACGACGCAAAAAGGGAGAGAGTCTTAAAATGAAGTTAAATTTACAGACATTGTAAACTGAAAATCTGAGAAAAGGTCTTCAAATTGAAGGGAAATTAGGACTTAAAGGAATGTAGTTTTAAAATGAAGTTAAATTTACAGACATTGTAAACTGAAAATCTGAGAAAAGGTCTTCAAATTGGGGAAAACGCTCATTCACGTAAAAACCCACCGGTGCAAAAAAACATGGGAGTTTGAGCCCATGAATGCAGTAGAAGGGGAAGTGTTAAGTCGGGAGTTTGAGCCCATGAATGCAGTAGAAGGGGAAGTGTTAAGTCGGGAGTTTGAGCCTATGAATGCAGTAGAAGGGGAAGTGTTAAGTCAGGAGTTTGAGCCCATGAATGCAGCAGAAGAAGGGGAAGTGTTAAGTCGGGGGGTCTTACAAGCCGAGTTACACTGTACAGTGAAATTTGTTCGTTACAGACCATCCACTTTCAAAAGCTCCCTTGCCAGATATTTTTGGCCGAGGGTTTTATCTTCGTAAAGACTGTTCCAGCGAAACCTCTACTAATGCCTTTTCCCTGAAGATTTTCTCTAAGACTGATGCTGCAAAACTGCTGTATTAACACTTCCACTGTGAGACCTTGACTCCCCGGGCTTTTCTCTTCGTAAGGACACAGTTGATATGAAAAACTGTCATTTGGAACCAACACTTTTTTCTTTCTTTTTTTCCAACAAGAACAACACAAGCAAACAATGTGAACATTATGAACGTTCTACTTGCTTAAAAAGACAATCATTATGCAGTCAAAGAAAAAAAAAGAAAAAAAAAGTTGTTGACCCGTTAGCTTTGTTCTTCATATCAAAACTTTAAATACCCGAATTTTTCTACTTTATGCGAAGACCGTAAAGTGTGAATCAAAAACAAGAAATGAAGGTAATTCAAGACTGAAAAGTGAGTAATGAAAGACTGTAAGAATTCAATTGAAGACTAAAGTGAGTAAGGAGAGCCGAAACAAGACAAGTTTTCAAGATGAAGTAGTGTGGTTTTGTATTCATGTACCAATGTTAAACAATTAGTGATCAGGGAAATAATCTAAAAAACTCAAATTTGGTGTCATTTGATTTTACTCTTCCCTGCAGATTGCTCTCTCTCTCTCTCTCTCTCTCTCTCTCTCTCTCTCTCTCTCTCTCTCTCTCTCTCTCTCTCTCTCTCTGAGGAAACACTAATTAAAATACATTGATTGTCTTGATGTGATTTCTCTCTTCCCACCCCCCAAATTGCTCAGTATATTTGTATGTCTTTTTCTTTTCAAAGTGTGTGTGTGTTTATACTTGTGTGTGTTTGTGTGTGTGTGTGTGTGTCAGCGCGTGCGTACATGCAGGCATGGGTCAGAGTGTGTGTGTGTGTCAGCGCGTGCGTACATGCAGGCATGTGTGAGAGATGATTTGATACAGATAACATTAATTCCTCCTATTTTTGTGTTAATTTTGCTTTAAATTACAATCTCATAACTCCATGTCAAAGGGATAAAAAAAAAAAACTTTTAAAAAACACTTATTTATTTCTATTATACCCATGATTTGCTATTTGACTTCTGATGAAAATTGAATTTCTTCTTGCCCTGGCATTTTATATCTGTTGCTTCATTTACCAAATGCAACTATAATAAGTGAATATTTTGTCATTCTGATTCATGATTTCTTGTGATCAAGGCATTAAATGATGCAAACTGATATGGCTGTTTGTTGGAAAGATGACCATCATTCCATACGCAGACATATTCTCGCTCATCAATGTTGACTGGTGTTCACAATGTCGACTGGTGTTCACAATGTTACAGCTGTGCTTATGATATTTGTAGGTTGGGTGAGTTTGTATGTGTGTGTGTGTGTGTGTGTGTGTGTGTCACAGTATGTGTGTGTGTGTCACTGTGTGTGTGTGTGTGTGTGTCACAGTGTGTGTATGTGTGTGTGTCACAGTGTGTGTGTGTGTCACAGTGTGTGTGTGTGTGTGTCACATGCACAGTGTGTGCGTCACAGTGTGTGTGTGTGTCACAGTGTGTGTGTGTGATGCAAACTGATATTCTGTGACCCCCCCACGGGTTATGGGGAAGAATTTATCCGATGCTCCCCAGCATGTCGTAAGAGGCGACTAACGGATTCTGTTTCTCCTTTTACCCTTGTTAAGTGTTTCTTGTATAGAATATAGTCAATTTTTGTAAAGATTTTAGTCAAGCAGTATGTAAGAAATGTTATGTCCTTTGTAATGGAAACTTGCATTCTCCCAGTAAGGTCATATATTGTACTACGTTGCAAGCCCCTGGAGCAAATTTTTGATTAGTGCTTTTGTGAACAAGAAACAATTGACAAGTGGCTCTATCCCATCTCCCCCCTTTCCCCGTCGCGATATAACCTTCGTGGTTGAAAACGACGTTAAACACCAAATAAAGAAAGAAAGAAAAGAAAGATATTCTGTGCTATGGATATTTGCATTTGGGTGTGTGTGTGTATGTATGTGCGTGTGTGTGTGTGTGGACATAGCAATCAATTAGACAAAATTGTCTATGTAATTCACACAAACAAATACCCAGGCGGAGTGAATAAGCACACGGCAATTATTGTGCGGATTCCTGCAGAGACTGTTACAGCAATTGTAAGCTTCTCAAGTTTTTTGTAATACTATCACACAGCCTCCTGTGGATTTCCCCACATAATGAAAGGGAGATTACAATCGGTCGCTTTGTATTCCAGTCAGTTGTAACGGTTTCTGGTAACAGCTGGTTGAAGGCTTGCTTCCCATGTAGTGTGTCGTGTTTTACCGCTGAACAAGCAGGGAGTAAACTCGGCATGGGAGTATAGATCATTTGTGTGACCTAATTAATTGTTCATATTAATTTTGTTTCCCAACATTTTTGTACAGAGGTTTTGTTTTTTCAATAAATCTCTTTTTAATAAACGGACCATTTCCTTTTTATTAAATGAAGTAGTTTTTCGTGAAGGCATATTAATTAGGTACTCATAAAGAATACTAGATTTTATTGCAAACCCTCTATCGAGTCTCACGCACTACTGGGCACTAGGGCTGGGATGCACGATGTACACACGGGGGTGTTCGGACACCGAAGAGAGTCTGCACACAAAGTTGACTCTGAGAAATAAATCTCTCGCCGAACGTGGGGACGAACTCACGCTGACAGCGGCCAACTGGATACAAATACAGCGCGCTACCAACTGAGCTACATCCCCGCCCTGGATGCACGGTGTGAAAGTGGGGACCACCCAACTGGTTGGGAGCCAGCCGCGGGGTCTGATTGGTTGAAAATGAGATGTCTTATGATTTCAACCACTCAGACCCTGCTGGCTCCCTCTCAGTTGCCGGGTAACACCCAATTTCGCTTTGTGCATATCATATCAGCCCTGGTAACCATGCACGTAAAATTCAGCGGACACCTGTTGTTTGCACGTGTATCTCGAGATCGTCATCAACATTTGGTTTAAAACGTCTGCCTGGACACCAACTGAAGAGGCGGACACAACTTCTGGCAAATTTAACTGTGACGACGAAGCCGAAGTGGACGATGATGATGACGATGCTGCTGATGACGATTTTGGTGAAGATGATGATGATGATGATTATTATGGTGGTGATGGTGATGATGATAATGATGATGACAATTATGGCGAAGATGATGGTG
Source organism: Littorina saxatilis (assembly GCF_037325665.1). Classification (NCBI taxonomy): domain Eukaryota; kingdom Metazoa; phylum Mollusca; class Gastropoda; order Littorinimorpha; family Littorinidae; genus Littorina; species Littorina saxatilis. The sequence goes on along the minus strand of NC_090258.1, from coordinate 3,460,861 downwards.
ATGATCAATACTGTCCCGGAGAATAAAACAAGACTAGTTGTCTGACAAGTTATAACATTGGTTGAAACATCCACACTTTCACGGCAAACATAAAGATACAGCTGTGGCCCCTGCACGCAACACGATGTAATCTGAGTATAGGCACAAACTCACAAAACACATATCTATATATCTGAAAGTCACATCATTAAACGCGGGAATCGATAAGAAACCACCAAAGTCAATGCCCCCAGTAATGAGTGAATTCTTCTTCTTGTCGATCGCCTTTACACTTGGAGTCCAGCTGAGGCTGTGAACCTGGTGGTCAATGAAGAGCCTCCACGGGACCGGCAAGCTTGTCTCGGGGGGTCGTCGGCCTGGGTCAAGTCTCTGTCCTCAGGGGTTGGAGATTCCTTCAGTCCTGTAGGATGTGGACTGCCTCTCCACAGGGGGTTTAGTGAATGTATTACCCACACTTGTATCAGGATCAGGATCGATACATTGCAGGAGGACCGGCACGGTTGGCCCAGTGGTAAGGCGTCCGCCCCGTGATCGGGAGGTCGTGGGTTCGAACCCCGGCCGGGTCATACCCAAGACTTTAAAATTGGCAATCTAGTGGCTGCTCCTCCTGGCGTCTGGCATTATGGGGTTAGTGCTAGGACTGGTTGGTCCGGTGTCAGAATAATGTGACTGGGTGAGACATGAAGCCTGTGCTGCGACTTCTGTCTTGTGTGTGGCGCACGTTAAATGTCAAAGCAGCACCGCCCTGATATGGCCCTTCGTGGTCGGCTGGGCGTTAAGCAAACAAACAAACAAACACCAAAAAATACATTGCAGGAACCTGTTTAGGTTATCGTCGCAACGGACACAAGCGAGCGCAACCCCACAATTTAAAAATTTGAATAGTAGGAATTATTGGATCTTAGCCTTCCTAGCTCCTATTTCTAAGGAGATCAGTTAGGGGGGGGGCGGTTGAAGAACAGGAAGCATCAGAGTGACACCCCCAGCCTCTCCCCACACGCAGATCCCCTAAATCATATCCCAAACCTAATTTAAAAACAAGTTAAAGTCATTTTTGGCGCTAGTGCGGAGTGGTCGTCATGGCACCTCTGCTAACCGCTGCTGAAAATGCAGCGACAGAGCTTGCCTGGACAACCTTCTCCTCCAAACTATTCCACTCTGTACAAAAAAGGAGCATTGATACTGTATCGGATGTCAAGCCGCAACCTGGATCACGTAAAACAAGCTTTTGCTTGAGTTCGTGCCATAGTTGCTTACTACTAATGGTTTGCTTGAGTTCGTGCCATAGTTGCTTACTACCAATGGTTTGCTTGAGTTCGTGCCATAGTTGCTTACTACTAATGGTTTGCTTGAGTTCGTGCCATAGTTGCTTACTACTAATGGTTTGCTTGAGTTCGTGTCATAGTTGCTTACTACTAATGGTTTGCTTGAGTTCGTGCCATAGTTGCTTACTACTAATGGTTTGCTTGAGTTCGTGCCATAGTTGCTTACTACTAATGGTTTGCTTGAGTTCGTGCCATAGTTGCTTACTACTAATGGTTTGCTTGAGTTCGTGCCATAGTTGCTTACTACTAATGGTTTCGTGGTAGGTATGTTGAAGAAAATGTTGTTTAAGACAAGCGGTACCATGGACGAAGACCGTGCTTTGGAAAGATCTGTGTCTACCCATAGAGCAGAAATATTTCTCATCATTTATTTCTGCAAAACTGTTCCTGTGGATCAATTTAACAGACAACATTAAAATGACCATCTGTTTGAGCGAATATAACAAGTAGATTTTAAAACTCTATGCCAGGATCATTTTGGGAAAAAAGATTTGAACAAGTTCGTCATTGTGGATTACGAATAGGTAAGAGCGATTTGTACTTTGATAATCCCCAGTGTGAGTGGATAAAGGGCCGTTCACATGGCACCTTAAGGATATTCCCCAGTGTTAGTGGATAAAGGGCCGCGTTCACATGGCACCTTAAGGACTTTCCCCAGTGTGAGTGGATAAAGGGCCGTTCACATGGCACCTTAAGGATATTCCCCAGTGTGAGTGGATAAAGGGCCGCGTTCACATGGCACCTTAAGGACATTTCCCCAGTGTGAGTGGATAAAGGGCCGTTCACATGGCACCAACTTTCCAACAACTTTTCCCAAACTTTTGTTGATGATTTGAAATCGTTCCCGAGTTGTTGAGGCAAAGTCGGCGAAAAGTCTGCCATGTGAACGGCCCCAACGATTTATTAGTTGTTCATTCATGTTTTCGCACGAGTGGGTTTTTACGTGTGTGACCGTTTTTACCCCGACATTCAGGCAGCCATACGCCGCTTTCGGGGGAAGCATGCTGGGTATTTTCGTGTTTCTGTAATCCACCGAACTCTGACATGCCCGGGATACATGATCTTTTCCGTGCGCACTTGGTCTTGTGCTTGCGTGTACACACGAAGGGGGATAAGGCACTAGCAAGTCTGCACATTACTTGACCTGGGTGATCGGATAAATCTCCACCCTTAACCAGGCGGCAGCGGCCGGGATTTGAACTCACGACTATCCGATTAAGGGCAGATTATACCTGCGCAGTTTCAGCGGCACAGACGACGCACTGCATATTATTGATGCTGCGAAAGGGATTATGACGAGTACTTGGCCTGTTTTCATTTCACTGACGCAACGTGTAGCGGGTTGGGATAATCTGCAGTGCGTCGTCTGTCCTGCTGAAGTTACATAGGTGAGCGCCGGGCCTTAGGAGGCCGATGTCTTATATTGGGAACGCGGAATAACGCCGAATTGCAATTGTCGCCTAAGACCGAATTCCATTTGTCGCCTAACTTAGAATTTGTTCTTTAGCCAAATGTCGCCTAATGTCGAATTGCCAAATGGCGCCCAACACCGAATTCCCATTGTCGCCGAACATAGAATTCCAAATGTCGCCTAATGTCGAATTGCCAAATGGCGCCTAACACCGAATTCCCATTGTCGCCTAACACAGACGGTCCCGGACAGACAAGATAGTTAGACAGACAAAGAAAGCTCACTTAATGTCTTCCGCGTGTTTATGGGAAATAACGTGACAAACATATTGCCAAGAACAGAACGCAAAATAAAGAAAAGAACGCCAAGTTGAGCTCTATTCACAATTGAGAGAGGGTAATGTTGAGCTTCACGTAAATTTTACGTAAATTTCGCGTTGAGTTTGGCGTGATGTGAACAAAGTGTTGGGAGTCCAGCTATGATGGCCAAAATTGAAAACCAGCATTATATAAAGTCACAACGAATCAAATTAATTAGAAAAAAACACAGTAAACACCAAGTTTCAAAGACTTTCGGGCCACGCCCTTCTTCAGTTAGAATCAAAGCAAGTTACACAGTTCCGAGTCTGCCACCATGTATACCACATTTGAAGGAAGGAAGAAGGACACCACTTTATATCGACATGAAGACCATGAGTACCGAGGTACAAAGCGCATAGGGAAAACGTTGTCGCGATACCTGTCATCAGGCATGAAAATTGTCCGTATTTTCCGTATTTTCCGTATTTTTGAAAAAAATAAACCGTATTTTTTTTTAATTTCCGTATTTTTCCTTTTTTTTTTTTTTTTTTTTTTTTTTTTTCCCTAGTCACAGTTATAGTAAAATAGTTTTGGGGCCATGTTTGAATCCAATTTTAAGGCTCAGATAGCCCCAGATTGCACCAAATTGCACCCTTGAAAAAAAAAAATTCCGGGGGAGCATGCCCCCAGACCCCCCTAGAAGTCTTGGCGCTTTGCGCCTGCGAAACTTGGCGCTACGCGCCTGCAAAACTTGGCGCTACGCGCCTTCGAATTTTTTTTTCAGTATTTTTTTTTTTAAGTTTTCATGCCTGTGTCATGTACGGATGCAGACTGCAGGGGCCGAGCGGTCATCAGAGATGGCGTCTGCAGAGTAACCAACCCTCACTCACACGTACCGCTTCCAGACAACCACTTCAAGATACAAGAAGGTACGGTTAACAAATTGATAGAATGCAAATAGAATAACCTTTCCCTTCTGACAAACGGCGAGGAGATCGCAAGGAGGCGTTCGGTGTTGCAGATCAATAATGAGCGACGACTTGCAGTCCTTGGCGAACAACTCACAGGTCAACAAATCGCCCCGCTGGCCTTCGTCAAAAGAGCATGCGCGTTCATTAGGAGATATGCCGAGGATCATGTTGAGACATCAGAATCCCAAACTGACGAAGACGGCAACGCTGATGGACCACGAGAAGGCAACCCAGATAGAGAGCCAGAAACGGACGAGGAAAACGTCAACCACCAGGATGACCAGGACGACACCACAGACCGCAGCAGCTCCCCCACAAGGGCACCCGACAACTCGTGCCCCGTTTGTCTCTTGAACCCCCGGAACGCAGTTTTCGTCCCTTTTTCTTTCTTTATTTGGTGTTTAACGTCGTTTTCAACCACGAAGGTTATATCGCGACGGGGAAAGGGAGGGAGATGGGATAGAGCCACTTGTTAATTGTTTCTTGTTCACAAAAGCACTAATCAAAAAATTGCTCCAGGGGCTTGCAACGTAGTACAATATATGACCTTACTGGGAGAATGCAAGTTTCCAGTACAAAGGACTTAACATTTCTTACCTTCTGCTTGACTAAAATCTTTACAAACATTGACTATATTCTATACAAGAAACACTTAACAAGGGTAAAAGGAGAAACAGAATCCGTTAGTCGCCTCTTACGACATGCTGGGGAGCATCGGGTAAATTCTTCCCCCTAACCCGCGGTTTTTTTTTGTCCCTTGCGGACATGCCTTGTGTTACGACAGCGGGGTTCACGTTCAGGGCAACGTGGCACCCAACAACAGATGTCACTGCTGCCGCGCCGATATAGCGAGTGTGGTCCGGGTGTTTGGAATGGCATAGAGCAGTGTTCGTCCCTTGCGGACATGCCTTGTGTTACGACTGCGGGGTTCACGTTCAGGGCAACGTGGCACCCAACAACAGATGTCACTGCTGCCGCGCCGATATAGCGAGTGTGGTCCGGGTGTTTGGAATGGCATAGAGCAGTGTTCGTCCCTTGCGGACATGCCTTGTGTTAAGACTGCGGGGTTCACGTTCAGGGCAACGTGGTACCCAACAACAGGCAGGCTGTGTAATTGTACGTCATGCTACTCACTGCCTATAAGTATATTGCTTGTTTGTGTGTAAAATCAGTCCATTTTATCTTGTGAAATTCTGAATAAAATCGTGTTTAAACCAAATATATTCAAATGCCAGCCTTTTGTAATGGAGTGAACAATTGGATTAAAAACAGTTTAAAAAAAAGTAATTCGGTGTTAGGCACCATTTGGCACTTCGACATTAGGCGACATTTGGCATTCTATGTTAGGCGACAATGGGAATTCGGTCTTATGCGACAATTGGCAATTCGACATTAGGCGACATTTGGCATTCTATGTTAGGCGACAATGGGAATTCGGTCTTATGCGACAATTGGCAATTCGACATTAGGCGACATTTGGCATTCTATGTTAGGCGACAATGGGAATTCGGTCTTATGCGACAATTGGCAATTCGACATTAGGCGACATTTGGCATTCTATGTTAGGCGACAATGGGAATTCGGTCTTAGGCAACAATTGGCAATTCGACATTAGGCGACATTTGGCATTCTAGGTAAGGCGACAATTGGCAATTCGACATTAGGCGACATTTGGCATTCTAGGTAAGGCGACAATTGGCAATTCGACATTAGGCGACATTTGGCAAATCGTCATTAGGCGACAATGGAGCAATTCGACGTTAGGTGACAATTGGAATTCGGTGTTATTCATGTTACCCCTTATATCTATCTACCAGGCCACGGCGCCAGTCTGTGTGTGTGTAAGTTAAAGCACAGAAAACCTTGCAAAAAGACTGCAATCATTCCCCTATTCTCACTGTTTTCATTTGCGTAGCTTAACGTTTATAACAGCTTATTTCCCTCGGACTCTTTGAGGTTAGATTCGCTCCGAATGGCTGTTTCATTACAGTTACAGTCTCTTTGTATAAGCCCAGTCCCCCTGCAGAGACACATTCCGCCATCCAGACCATTCAGACATGCATCACTGATGTTAAATCTTGGATGGTCGATAACAAACTTAAGCTGAATGATGATAAGACTGAAGTCTTTCTGTGCAAAAAGAACACTACATTTCCCTCTCCCCAACCTGTTTCTGTTTAAATAGGCAACACCGACATTCTTTTCTCACCATCAGCTAGAAACCTTGGATTCATCCTTTCATCTGACATGACCCTTAACAAACATATATCTTTAGTCTGTAGAGCAGCTTATTTTGAGCTTCGTAAGATCAGCACCATTCGCCACACACTCTCCTCTCAAACAACTAACACTCTTGTCTGTGCCTTTGTTCTTTCTAAACTTGACTACTGCAACTCTCTTCTCTCTGGCTGTCCTCTGTACCTCCTGCATAAACTACAAAAAGTCCAAAACTCGGCAGCACGCCTCATTCTGAAAGCACGAAAACGAGATCACGCAACACCACTTCTTCACACACTGCACTGGTTACCTAATCAAGCCCGCATTGAATACAAACTGTCCACCCTCTGCTTTAACTTCTTTTCTGGCTCGTCTCCTGCCAGCAAGACAACTCCGTGCCTCTTCTGACTGTCGCATCCTCACCATTCCACACACCCAAACCAAAACATACGGACAACGCACTTTTACTTTCTGCGCACCCACACAATGGAATTATCTCCCCTTTCACATCCGCCACTCTCAGTCACCCCAAGCATTCAAACGAGCACTTAAAACGCACCTCTTCAAGAAATACAACCCCTGATTTTGTTTTCTCAGTCCATCAGTAGGCTACATGTAGTGTATTTGTTGTTTTAGTGATAATGTGATAATGTATATAAACATCTAGGGCTGTTTTCAGTACATGTTCTGTTTGATTAAGGGTATTCAGCTGGTATTTCCTTGTTTTCACTAACTATTTTATTCATGTTTTTATTACTTAGTTAATGGAAGAATCTTTTGTATGTATGTTTGATGGTGTATGCTTTTAATTAAGCGTTGCTGACTATGAATGTAGATGTAAATGCTTGTAAAACTGTGTTTTAATTTGAAATGTGTCAAGCGCAAAGAGCATAATTGTAAAGTTATGATGTTGCACTATATAAATGCTCATTTATTATTATTATTATTATTATTATTATAATAACCTCGCAGCCATATCTCAGCGTAAAACTTCCTCAACGCCGATTTTTGCTCCGAGTGACTGAAGAGAATGCTTATTATAATGCCATTTTCCACGCCTTTCCAAGCTGCACACACACGCACACGCACAAGGCACACACAGACGCACGCTCACACACGTACACACACACACACGCAACACACGCGCGGCGAAGGGGCGGCGTCATCAAGTGTGTGTGTGTGTGTGTGTGTGTGTGCGTGTGTGTGTGTGTGTGTGTGTGAATGTGTGTTTGTATGTGCGTGAGTGCATGTATGAGAGACAGAGAGAGCGTGCGTGTTGCGTGTGTGTAAGTGGGTGTACGTGGTATCCACGTGGCGTTCAACGTGCGCATCTTTCCCTGTATAAAACTCCACACTGCCAGGGCCCCTACACTGGTCTTCCGAGATCGTCCTGCTCAACACTTCTTCTGGTGAGTATGCCTTGTCTTTTGTCACTTGATTTGTATTGATTTCTGTATCTATTTAGTCAAGTTTTGTTGTCCTTTTCATCTCGGCTCCATGAAATTTTGGTCTGCCATATCAATGGGAGAAGATATATAATTATAGTCTCCCTTTTTCTCTCTCATTTTTTTACATTTAGTCAAGTTTTGACTAACTGTTTTAACATAGACGGGGAATCGAGACGAGGGTCGTGGTGTATGTGTGTGTGTGTGTGTGTGTGTGTGTGTGTGTGTGTGTGTGTGTGTGTGTGTGTGTAGAGCGGTACAAAGAAAACTACTGGACCGATGTTCATGAAACTTTACATGAGAGTTCCTGGGTATGATATCCCCACACCTTTTTTCATTTTTTGGATAAATGTCTTTGATGACGTCATATCCGGCTTTTTGTAAAAGTTGAGGCGGCACTGTCACACCCTCATTTTTCAATGAAATTGATTGAAACTTTGGCCAAGTAATCTTCGACGAAGGCCGGACTTTGGTATTACAATTCAGCATGAAGGCTTAGAAATTAATTAATGAGTTTGGTCATTAAAAATCTGAAAATTGTAATTAACATTAGTTTTTTATAAAACGATCTAAAAACAATTTAGTCTTATTCTTCATCATTTTTTTTTATTAAAAAAAACATAAATATGTTCTATTTGGATTTAAAACAAGCTCTGAAAATTAAAAATATGAAAATTATGATTAAAATTAAATTTCCAAAATAGATTTAAAAACAATTTTTTCTGATTCCTTGTCGGTTTCTGATTCCAAAAACATATAGATATGATATGTTTGGGATTCAAAACAAGCTCAGAAAGTTAAAAAGAACAGAGAGATACAGAAAAACGTGCTATCCTGCTCAGCGTAACCAAAACTGCGCTATTCTGGCTAGTCAATTTCACTGCCTTTGCTACGAGCGGTGGACTGACGAAGCTACGAGTATGTGGTCTTGCTGAAAAAAATGCAGTGCGTTGTTTCATTCTGTGAGTTCGACAGCTTGACTAAATGTTGTATTTTCGCCTTACGCGACTTTTTTTTTATATTTTTATTGTTCTTCTTAATTTTTCTTCAAAATATAAATTACTATTATCGCAAATTGTTCACTTTTAGTCATGAAATGCAAAGGTAGTGGCATCATAATTTATATGTATATGACAGCTTGGAAACAAAGAGTAGGTAAATAAAGCAATTATGACTGCGTGTGCTTGTGTTTTTCCGACCCGTGTGATCTTGAAATCTTTATCGTGCTTATAAAAGGGGATCATTAAGGACAAAGTGTACTTTCTTTTTGCTTGGTGGTAATGATGTTTCCTCTAACCGTCTCCATGCTGTATTCCTGATTCAAAATAAGTCTCCTGACACGCTGAGTGATTATTTCTACCTTAGAAAAAAAAATATAAAAAAGAAGAAATATGGCCACTGAAGTTTAGATAACACAGGGAGAGAAAAAAAAATTCGTATGTATACACATTCTGGATGACTCCTTCGGATAAAAAGCTCCTATCTCAATATGTTCGCTGTTGTATGGAACATCATTAACAACTGACATTAACAAACATTTCGACTGCTATTGCACCGTTTTAAAGAAAATATCAACCCATGAATTGAAGTCCTATTTACTGCGGTGAATTTTCAAAACAGTTTTTTTTTCTCGTTTTTCTCAAAACAACAAATATTGATATACTATGTTTGTGAATTACAGCGTATTTTATCGTATTTTGTTTATCTGAGCTTCTTTTTTTTTCTCAAATTGTACTTGCATAACTTTGAATTCAGCCAAACCAAGCCGACGACAATGTCATCGTTGACCCTACTGACCGCTACCGTAGTGGTGCTGGGACTGTGGTGCTGGGTCCCCATTGATGCTTTCAACCCGCGAATGGCTTCTTGCAACAGGACCACCATGCCTGTCGTGACCAACCTCAGCCTGGCTGACTGGGCAGGTACAGTACATAGAGAACACTCACTACATGGCTTGCTGTGTGATACCACGTTTACACCGTTTGTTTTATTAACATTGAAATGCGAGCGAAAGTAAGCTTTAGAATATTTGGATAAAACAACGAGTGTACTGTAAACCTGGTATTACATAGCAACCCATGAAATATTCTTTTTATCTTACATTCTTATCTTCCATGTCAAATCACTGCCCAACCCAATACATTCTTATCTTCCATGTCAAATCACTGCCCAACCCAATACATTCTCATCTTCCATGTCAAATCACTGCCCAACCCAATACATTCTCATCTTCCATGTCAAATCACTGCCCAGCCCAATACATTCTTATCTTCCATGTCAAATCACTGCCCAACCCAATACATTCTCATCTTCCATGTCAAATCACTGCCCAACCCAATACATTCTCATCTTCCATGTCAAATCACTGCCCAACCCAATACATTCTTATCTTCCATGTCAAATCACTGTCCAACCCAATACATTCTTATCTTCCATGTCAAATCACTGCCCAACCCAATACATTCTTATCTTCCCTGTCAAATCACTGTCCAACCCAATACATTCTCATCTTCCATGTCAAATCACTGCCCAACCCAATACATTCTTATCTTCCCTGTCAAATCACTGTCCAACCCAATACATTCTCATCTTCCATGTCAAATCACTGTCCAACCCAATACATTCTTATCTTCCCTGTCAAATCACTGTCCAACCCAATACATTCTTATCTTCCCTGTCAAATCACTGCCCAACCCAATACATTCTTATCGTCCATGTCAAATCACTGCCCAGCCCAATACATTCTTATCTTCCATGTCAAATCACTGCCCAACCCAATACATTCTCATCTTCCCTGTCAAATCACTGCCCAACCCAATACATTCTCATCTTCCCTGTCAAATCACTGCCCAACCCCATACATTCTCATCTTCCATGTCAAATCACTGCCCAACCCAATACATTCTTATCTTCCCTGTCAAATCACTGTCCAACCCAATACATTCTCATCTTCCATGTCAAATCACTGTCCAACCCAATACATTCTTATCTTCCATGTCAAATCACTGTCCAACCCAATACATTCTCATCTTCCATGTCAAATCACTGTCCAACCCAATACATTCTTATCTTCCATGTCAAATCACTGTCCAACCCAATACATTCTTATCTTCCCTGTCAAATCACTGTCCAACCCAATACATTCTCATCTTCCATGTCAAATCACTGTCCAACCCAATACATTCTTATCTTCCATGTCAAATCATTGCCCAACCCAATACATTCTCATCTTCCCTGTCAAATCACTGCCCAACCCAATACATTCTTATCGTCCCTGTCAAATCACTGTCCAACCCAATACATTCTCATCTTCCATGTCAAATCACTGCCCAACCCAATACATTCTCATCTTCCATGTCAAATCACTGTCCAACCCAATACATTCTTATCTTCCATGTCAAATCACTGCCCAACCCAATACATTCTTATCTTCCATGTCAAATCACTGCCCAACCCAATACATTCTTATCTTCCATGTCAAATCACTGCCCAACCCAATACATTCTTATCTTCCATGTCAAATCACTGCCCAACCCAATACATTCTTATCTTCCATGTCAAATCACTGCCCAACCCAATACATTCTTATCTTCCATGTCAAATCACTGCCCAACCCAATACATTCTCATCTTCCATGTCAAATCACTGCCCAACCCAATACATTCTTATCTTCCATGTCAAATCACTGTCCAACCCAATACATTCTTATCTTCCCTGTCAAATCACTGCCCAACCCAATACATTCTCATCTTCCATGTCAAATCACTGCCCAACCCAATACATTCTTATCTTCCCTGTCAAATCACTGCCCAACCCAATACATTCTCATCTTCCATGTCAAATCACTGCCCAACCCAATACATTCTCATCTTCCATGTCAAATCACTGCCCAACCCAATACATTCTTATCTTCCCTGTCAAATCACTGCCCAACCCAATACATTCTCATCTTCCCTGTCAAATCACTGTCCAACCCAATACATTCTTATCTTCCATGTCAAATCACTGCCCAACCCAATACATTCTTATCTTCCCTGTCAAATCACTGCCCAACCCAATACATTCTTATCTTCCCTGTCAAATCAGTGCCCAACCCAATACATTCTCATCTTCCCTGTCAAATCAGTGCCCAACCCAATACATTCTCATCTTCCATGTCAAATCACTGCCCAACCCAATACATTCTTATCTTCCCTGTCAAATCACTGCCCAACCCAATACATTCTCATCTTCCATGTCAAATCACTGCCCAACCCAATACATTCTTATCTTCCCTGTCAAATCACTGCCCAACCCAATACATTCTCATCTTCCATGTCAAATCACTGCCCAACCCAATACATTCTCATCTTCCATGTCAAATCACTGCCCAACCCAATACATTCTTATCTTCCCTGTCAAATCACTGCCCAACCCAATACATTCTCATCTTCCCTGTCAAATCACTGCCCAACCCAATACATTCTTATCTTCCCTGTCAAATCAGTGCCCAACCCAATACATTCTTATCTTCCCTGTCAAATCACTGCCCAACCCAATACATTCTTATCTTCACTGTCAAATCACTGCCCAACCCAATACATTCTCATCTTCCATGTCAAATCACTGCCCAACCCAATACATTCTCATCTTCCATGTCAAATCACTGCCCAACCCAATACATTCTCATCTTCCATGTCAAATCACTGCCCAACCCAATACATTCTCATCTTCCCTGTCAAATCACTGTCCAACCCAATACATTCTCATCTTCCATGTCAAATCACTGCCCAACCCAATACATTCTCATCTTCCATGTCAAATCACTGCCCAACCCAATACATTCTTATCTTCCATGTCAAATCACTGCCCAACCCAATACATTCTTATCTTCCCTGTCAAATCACTGCCCAACCCAATACATTCTTATCTTCCATGTCAAATCACTGCCCAACCCAATACATTCTTATCTTCCATGTCAAATCACTGCCCAACCCAATACATTCTTATCTTCCCTGTCAAATCACTGCCCAACCCAATACATTCTCATCTTCCATGTCAAATCACTGCCCAACCCAATACATTCTTATCTTCCATGTCAAATCACTGCCCAGCCCAATACATTCTTATCTTCCCTGTCAAATCACTTCCCAACCCAATACATTCTCATCTTCCATGTCAAATCACTGCCCAACCCAATACATTCTCATCTTCCCTGTCAAATCACTGCCCAACCCAATACATTCTCATCTTCCCTGTCAAATCACTGCCCAACCCAATACATTCTCATCTTCCATGTCAAATCACTGCCCAACCCAATACATTCTCATCTTCCATGTCAAATCACTGCCCAACCCAATACATTCTTATCTTCCATGTCAAATCACTGCCCAACCCAATACATTCTTATCTTCCATGTCAAATCACTGTCCAACCCAATACATTCTTATCTTCCATGTCAAATCACTGCCCAACCCAATACATTCTTATCTTCCATGTCAAATCACTGCCCAACCCAATACATTCTTATCTTCCATGTCAAATCACTGTCCAACCCAATACATTCTTATCTTCCCTGTCAAATCACTGCCCAACCCAATACATTCTTATCTTCCATGTCAAATCACTGCCCAACCCAATACATTCTTATCTTCCATGTCAAATCACTGCCCAACCCAATACATTCTTATCTTCCATGTCAAATCACTGCCCAACCCAATACATTCTCATCTTCCATGTCAAATCACTGCCCAACCCAATACATTCTTATCTTCCATGTCAAATCACTGCCCAACCCAATACATTCTTATCTTCCATGTCAAATCACTGCCCAACCCAATACATTCTCATCTTCCATGTCAAATCACTGCCCAACCCAATACATTCTCATCTTCCCTGTCAAATCACTGCCCAACCCAATACATTCTCATCTTCCCTGTCAAATCACTGCCCAACCCAATACATTCTCATCTTCCATGTCAAATCACTGCCCAACCCAATACATTCTCATCTTCCATGTCAAATCACTGCCCAACCCAATACATTCTTATCTTCCATGTCAAATCACTGCCCAACCCAATACATTCTCATCTTCCATGTCAAATCACTGCCCAACCCAATACATTCTTATCTTCCCTGTCAAATCACTGCCCAACCCAATACATTCTTATCTTCCATGTCAAATCACTGTCCAACCCAATACATTCTCATCTTCCATGTCAAATCACTGCCCAACCCCATACATTCTCATCTTCCATGTCAAATCACTGCCCAACCCAATACATTCTTATCTTCCCTGTCAAATCACTGCCCAACCCAATACATTCTTATCTTCCCTGTCAAATCACTGCCCAACCCAATACATTCTTATCTTCCCTGTCAAATCACTGCCCAACCCAATACATTCTCATCTTCCCTGTCAAATCACTGCCCAACCCAATACATTCTCATCTTCCCTGTCAAATCACTGCCCAACCCAATACATTCTTATCTTCCATGTCAAATCACTGCCCAACCCAATACATTCTCATCTTCCATGTCAAATCACTGCCCAACCCAATACATTCTCATCTTCCCTGTCAAATCACTGCCCAACCCAATACATTCTCATCT